>NC_090265.1:1295295507-1295605801 GCF_040414725.1 Anabrus simplex
AAGTACAGCTGACCAGGAAGTCGTCTGAATGCGCATGCGTGCTTACCCCTTTCCACCTCCCCTATCGTGCCACCTGCTCAGCGTTCTCACGGTTCAGACGACCTTGAAGTACTGGCGAGCAATTTACTCAGTCAGAATGCTTCATTTTCTTTATGTATGTACGTATGTTTAGTCCTCAGCCCGAAGGCTGGTTGGATCCTCAACAGCTCCGCCATCAGCTGTCATAGATGGCCTAGGCATCACTGAAGAGGCGTACTAGGGAAATGAGGAGTGAGGTAATTTCCCGTTGCTTTCCTCACCGAGCCAGAAGTTGCTATTACATATCAGTCTGCCAAGCCCACTGAAATACATGCACCAACCGACCCTATGAGCAATATTTTCACACCGTTCATAGCAGGGACTGGCTGCAGAAGCAATGGCATTACTAGCATCACTTATACCTCAGTCACTTTCATTTTGTCAAAGCGAAGGATAAAGCTGAAACAGATCAATGAAAGTAACAAAATTGCTCTAGCCCATACCAGAAGACATAGTGCACTGTAAACACTAGGTCCCGCCAACAAAGGCACCATTTTTCTTTAATAATTTAAAACATACATGGCTTGAAATTCTTATGCTTTTAAAGACAGTCTGCAAATCTACGGGCAAAGAGCTGTCATTGCTTTACAGTGTCAGTTGGTTTAGCCATTCTCTCAAACTCGCGATCACAAAACATTCAGCCTAGTGTTTCAAATATATAGATTCAAAGCAGTTCGATAATATACGTATTACAGTAAAACGACGACCACATTGTAAAACGCTACTCAATCTCCTGCAGGGCGAGTCTCTTTGGTAAAACGTACGCAGGTTACTGGGGCGATGATGAGGAGGATGGTAAGCCAAGAAGTATGGTCACACGGTCGTGTGCCATGCCGTCCACGAAACTTTTAAAAGAACACGTATTTATAACTTTTTTTCTTTTTATAGCTTTTATATGTTACGCTCCGTTCCCGTAAGTTGGAAACTGGATATAATGGGTTCGACAGCCCTGAAGATGGTTTTCCGTTGTGTCCCATCTCCACACCAGGCAAATGCTTGGGCTGTACCTTAATTAAGGCCTCAATCGCTTCTTTTCCACTCCTAGGCCTTTCCTATCGCATCGTCGCCATAAGACCTATCTACTGTGTCGGTGCAACGTAAAGCATAATAATAATAATAATAATAATAATAATAATAATAATAATAATTGTATTCGGTATTTGGTGTTTCAGAGACAGATGTTTTTCGCACCAACTAAAGGTAAACTCTCCATCGTGAAAAATATGTTTCATTGGCAGCTAATATTGTGCATGAGCTAGTAGCCTACAGAGCGTTCCAACCTTAAATTGCAGTACAGCGTAGATGGAGCGCGCTGTTCCGAAATCGACTCATGAAGATCACGCTCGAGTGTGACTCAAACAGGGCGTCACAGTTCTCCCGCTTTGGATGAACCGGGTTCGGGAAATGAACTTGAGGATGATCCGGACGATGAGGAAAGTCGTATTAAAAACTTTTCATCGTCGACATCGTCCTGTAATTCGTCTGCTTTCCACAAATCTCTTTCATTTTTTCTTTACTACGTTCACGTAATTTGCCCAATTGTCTTATGTTTTTATAGCATAAAAATGTTAGTTCAGCATTTGAAACAAAACCATGTTCATTACACGCGTGGACTAAGGCAAATGACGGTCCTCGGCTTTTCGGTGGTCTAAGTCCCGAACTCACCCCTTCGGCCTGCCGTGCACTTTTCACTGTCGTATCCTTCCATTCTTTTGTCACTGTCTGCCCAGTATTTACTCACGATTCATCTGTGTAAATTATAGCTTTATTTTGTGCCCTCAAACGTTTTATCTCCCTGAGATATCTGTGCCTCCAATTAATAATTTCATCGGTTTCAATGAAAGCTGCTTTATTACCCCGTCTTAAAGAACTGAAGTCTATATCATGTAAGAAGCGATACATCGTAGTTTTGGAAAATCGTGGCAAAGAATCTCCTCAATTTACCCGACTCAAAACCACGTTCAATGTCGGTGGTATGTTACCAAATAAAAGAGAGTGAACCACCCGACGTACTCCACTTCGCACAATTTCATCATATTTAATTTTCCTTGCATTTTTCTGCCGTCCTTCTCTTTTTTGCTTTTTTGCTTTTTTTGCGGGAGTTCGCAAAGGACCGTGTGTGTGTTCCTTCCTTATAGCATAGATTGTTCTTTCGGAACAACCTGTAGCTTTAGCTGTTTCACTGACTGCGCTGCTCATATTCATAGTCTTTAAAAAATAGTCCAGGACACTCATTATAATATTGCGTTCTTTTCCCCTGAGTTTACCTACGGAACGTTTCTTTTTAATTTGACGATCCATTGTACATCCTTCTGCACTTTTTCTTCGAACTAAGAACCCCCCCGCACGAGCACGAACTGACAACTACACAGACTACATAAACACAACAAACACAATCCACTTGTCCTCAAGAACTATACATTTATCACTGATCTTGTCCGGCCCCATGGCTTAAATGATTAGCGTGCTGGCGTTTGGTCCAGAGGGCCCCGGGTTCGATTCCCGGCCGGATCGGGGATTTTAACCTTCACTGGTTAATTCCAATGGCTCGGGGGCTGGGTGTGTGTGCCATCTTCAGCATTAGAATTCATCACAAGTAGGGCCACATTCTTATAGATGCGCAGGTCGCCTGTGCGGCGTCAACTCGAAAGACCTGCACTCGGCCTCTTCGGAGGCCACATGCCATTAAATATTATATATTTATATATCACTGATCTTAATCAATCTTATAATACTGATTAAATGAACACCACTGCACACGGCTGTCAGTATATTTAACAGCTCAGCCAGCCGAGTCACTCGTGAAACATAAACAAACGAGACGTTCTCCCTGTCATAAATTAAGAGATAAAAAGGTAAGGACTTGAGGTATGATTTAAAAATAACTTCCATATCCGAAGACCGTTTGTTTTGCTTTAACCACGCCATGATCCTTCTGCACTTTTTCTTCGAAAGTAGATCCCCACGCACGAGCACGAACTCACGAACCACACAAACGAAATACACTTTCCCTCAAGAATTGTACATATGTCACTGATACGTTTTTAATCACTATTATACACACTACTGACGAAATGAGCACTGAACTGCATGCGACTGTCTGGAAATGTTAAAAGTGCATGTTTGGGAGATCATTACCGGAACTTCAGCCAGCCAGACAGACAGCCAGCCGAGTCACGCGCGAAACCAAAATTCAAGGAGATATTCTTCCTGTCACAAATTAAGAACTAAGCAAGATAAGAACTTCGGGATTGTTTTAAAAATAACTTCCATATCTGAAGACCATTTGCCTCGCTTTGACCCCCCGTGCAAATTCAATACGAAAGACGCTGGCCAGCGACTGACTTTTTCGTGCCTGCACATACAATTCCCTGAACATGACTGAAAATAAACGCATATACTGCATTTTGTTATCATTTGAATTTAAAAATAAACTTATCTACATCGAGCTGAAATGTTTCTTTACCAGCAGTGAAAAAATTAGGAAAATTAAGAATATAAAATAGGAGTTATGACATGATAAGTTCTATGCAAGAAGATTTTGCATTTGGCGAAACTTTCTATTATATTACCATTTTCACACTAAATTATTATTTTTACATTTTTTTTTGTTAACGGCATCAAATGCGCCTTGAAATTCTGTACATAACACGATATTCACCCATTTTTACCGATAACATTCTGATTTACGGATATTTGGCAAACCCGCTGCATTAGAGTAGGACAGCGCTACCCGCAAAACATGGGAGAAGGAAAGAGACGGAATTATCCCATTACCGCTGTACTGCAATTTAAGGTTGGAACGCTCTATAGATGTGTAACGTTTTCAACGAAGCTGTGGTTTTCCGACCTCAAAATGGGTGGGTTCGTCGTTAGTCCCGAGGTTACAGATGCTGAAGTTCTTTATTTCACGTTCCTTCGGGGACCTTCATGCCCCGTATGGAAATGCTTTTGTTTTGCTTTCTCAAGTGTAACAAAGGCCCGTCAGCATTGCTCTAGATACACTGCAATCCGTAGACTTAACTGTACTACCCTTATTTCTGTGTTTTTTGACTAAAGCATATTAGTCCCAGTAATGAGTCTGTGATCAATTCCTTTGGTTCGATTATTATCTCCCCAAATGCAGTATATTGTACATTTGGGGGCTAGAGCTTTGCATACAGAGTTTGTATGATGGATACTTTCTACCTCCTTCCTGAATAATTTGCATCTTTAGAATTCCCATCTTATTGATGCTTTTTCACAGGTACGTGTCCTGTAAGGAGTGTTGCTTTCTCTTATTTTATACTATAACAACAATACTTACATTCTTCACAAATAGAGGAAGTGGATGCGTGGTTTGGGTCACGTAGCTGTCAGCTTGCATTCTGGATGTAGTGGGTTCGAACACAATATCGGCAGTCCTGCAGATGGTTTTCCGCAGTTTCCCATTTTCACACCAGGAAAATGCTGGGGCTGTACCTTAAGGATACGGTCGCTTCCTTCCCGCTTCTAGCCCTTTCCTATATCATCGTCTTTATAAGACCTATCTGTGTCGGTGCAAATAGTAAAGAAAAAACGAAGTGATATAGATCATCAGAATGTTTCTGTGTTTGATTAGAATATTTCGATGTCCTAAAGATCTTGTATTTTTCATTAGAAATGATCAGTCTCTTTATAAAAATAATCCACCCGAACAGATGAACTTAGCATCTTGTTCGATCGCGCAGTACATTGCTTTCGGTTTGAGATGTCTTCTGAATTTAGTCTCACCTGTTTGAGATCCTTTCTCACCTCCCTGAACCATTATAGAATAAAAATCCCAAATTAACCATTATGCGGGCTCGTCAGCTTTCGACCTATCTAACAAAATAATTTAAATCCCTATCAATTGGTCCAGCAGATGGCATTGCAAACAGTCGAGAGTTTTAGGTTGGTCAGGTTCATTTGAAGAACAGTTCAGAAGAAAGGGAGCGAATTAATTTTTTGTGTAACACACGTGACGAAGCAAAAATAAATAAATGCAAAAGCTTTCATCTGAACGCCTGCTAACGACCTTTAAACAGCTAGAGGAAAAGTTACTGTTTTTATTTAAGAAACTGGCAAGTCAAGTGCGACAACTTTCTTATATAACCAGAAGAGAACACTTGCAAGACTTGATTCCTGTCCGAAACGAAACACAGACTTGTATCAGTTCTAGAGCCCAATTGAATTTTTATACAGATCATTTCGATGAAGAGTTGGGAAAAATGTAACGAACCCTCTGTTAAATATATATATGAACACATCTGTACGTCATACTGATTATTACACCATGGCGTCCGCGGTTCAGACCCCGATAAGTGCTTTTGGGACTACTTAAATATTAAGCCTCATCGCTGTGGTTTGGATTCTACGTAAAACTGTATATTCCGTTGCTGTGAACAAAATTTCAACAGTTACGTAGAACTTTCTTTCCCTTCTTATACTTGGTAATCAGCTTCGTACACTTTTGAATTCAGAAATTATATTAATGTTATTGCTGCAGTGCAACTCTTCCTATTATTTTACGAAATATCGTTAAAGCCTGACCCACCCACATAGCAGAAAATAGCCCAATACCATTGATAGTTTAAAAGTCAATATACAAGAACCTACCACACATACTGCTGTAGCACATTTCACACATCAGAAACAAAATCCTCAATGAATTTTAAGTGCATTTATATCTTTTTTTATTCCGAGAATGCTTCGAAGTTCAATTCAATTTGTAGAATATGTAGAATACAAGAGGAGAAGATTTATTCATCGCCTATTGGGCATGGTCCCAATGCGAGATTATATATATATTCGTTTACGGCCATTAGAGACCACGTTAGATAACAATTACATGTTTCTGGAAGCCTTCCTCACAGCCCAGAACTTTAGCATCCTTTATCTGGCAATCTGTCTTCTTTCTTCCGCTGAAATCTGTCGATCACTGACCTAAACTTTGTTCGGTTTGAGATGTCTTCTGAATTTAGTCCCACCTGTTTGAGATCCTTTCTCACCTCCCTGAACCATTATAGAATAAAAATCCCAAATTAACCATTAGAAATCTGTTGACGAAACGATTCATCACTATAAACTAAACTAAACTAAACTGAACTATAACCATTAGAAATCTGTTGACGAAACGATTCATCACTATAAACGCACTCCATTCAGCAATAGATGGTTGATGTGATAGTATTAGGACCTAGACTTATCTAGAAGTCTAATGGCGGTGTCTAGAACTTGAATTATTCTCCTAATATATCAAAATGAGTGATAGCTAAGCTCGTATAGCCTATGATCTAGTAAAACCAGATTCAAATATTTCAGTAATCTCCCTCTTAACGGAATGACTGAACTGGTTCATAATTTACAATTGGAAGATGAAATTCTCAGTGGTTTAAACACATGCATTGTAGGATTTCGCATCGAAAATTGCTGTTTTACAAATACTCTTTGCCTTAAAAGAAGTAATTATAAATAATGATGTGTGTGAGGAGTGTCGTTGCAAATCGTACTATGTTCACTCATGGAAAAAATTGAGTTTGATGCGGTTCCGCGTAGTTTTCATCATGCTAAAAAGTCAATTCTGTCAAACCGTGTGTTTTCCTAGTGTAAATGAGGCCTGAAGAGTGACTGCCGTTTCAAATCGTAGTTTGTCCACCGAAATGCTAAGAACAAATCATACATATTTCATTACGTTGGATACAATGGAAGTTCGTTGCATTATTATGTTGGACATTGTGCAAATTAGTCGCCATTCGCTTACGACAGCACTGGGCGGATTGGGCTCAGTTGCAGTATGATGATAGAGCAAAATCTGAGCGCTACACATGAAACACTGTAATTTTTCACTCGTTGTAATCTACAATACACAATATTTCTTGTAAAAGGATCCGTGTTCTTCAATTAATATAAAATTCCATAATTTAATTAATTGTAAAATATCCTGTTACCAAACTGTGCGGATCAAATCGTCTTACCGAGCTCGATAGCTGCAGTCGCTTAAGTGCGGCCAGTATCTAGTATTCGGGAGATAGTGGGCTCGAACCCCACTGTCAACCCTGAAACTGGTTTTCCGTGGTTTCCCATTTTCAACCAGGCAAATGCTGGGGCTGTACCTTAAGGCCACGGTCGCTTCCTTCCCACTCCTAGCCTTTTCCTGTCCCATCGTCGCCATAAGACATATCTGTGTCGGTGCGACGTAAAGCCAATAGGAAAAAACCAAATCGTCTTATATTCCAAGGGTTTTATTTCTTTCCTAATTTTCGTAAACTCCAATTCTGAAATGATTTCATTTTTCGTGGTTTCTGGATGCATGCCTAACGTAGAACAACTACACTTTTCCTGCTCAGTGATTGCTTGCCTGGTTTGGCTATAATAAGTTTTTGTTTCTCTTACAAAATTTCGTTGCGTGGACTTATTACGATTTTCAACGATACTCGAGTGTGCCAAAGGTAATTGCATGTTTACTATAGTGCTGTATAATCACTTAATAAAGTAGCCAGAGCGTGTATGATTCAGTTGGCCCAATACCACGAAGAGGTACATTGTTGTACAGAGTAATCTGTGCATATGGATATACTTAGCGCTCATGACGTTAATCGATTATTTTCAGTAAATATAAATTCTTAAAAGCTTTCACGTACAATCAAGTGGAAAATACAAGTAAATGTACCGGGTTTATTATATTTAACTACATAATTTACAACTTTAAACGTTGATGAGAAAACTGGACTTTCTTTCCCTCCCCTTCCTACTGCTATTTAGAGTGCACTCACTCTGACGACAACACTATAAATCAAAGCTACATTTCCTTGTACGGTGGTGTATCGGTTTACTTTCCTTCAGTCCTTCTGTATACAAGTTATGTTCATGTTTAGCCATATTGTGTAACTGTAAGACACGATTAACGTTTGGCGCGCGCACCGACGAATTTCGTGGGTTGCGACAGGCAAAGAGAGCATGGAAGATACTTCTGTTTCCATTTTCAACTTATATTGAAACAAACGATGGCTTGCTAAACTCCGCCTGAACATTGTTTATGCAATGAAACATCCTGCGTAACTTAAACGTTGATTAGGTAGACATTGTCTAAGGCTTAAATTTAGTCATCGTTTCTGCAATCGGCCCTAAAGCGTCCAGATACCGAAGTATGGGTTCAATTCTTAAAGGTAAATTGTTTTATTTAAACGATGATGATGACCTCTTGAACTTCAATACATCCCTCAACATAGGACTGCCGTCAGGCAGGGCAACCAGCGGTGAAGCTGAGCTTAATCCACGCATAGTACCCATCCCAAGTAATTAGAAAAGGTCAGAAAGAAGTATTGAAAAGTATTATAGAGCTGAAGACTCCCATATCAAGTGGAAGTGTTTAGCCAGCTGAGTGAATATTTCGACCTTGATAAATTCATTAAAAACCGAGCTAATGATATGAACAAAGACCTTTCTTACGTAATGCATATATTTGAATGATTTAATATCCATTGTTCCTGAAGACGATCTGCTAATGGGTCAAGGAATATTTTCTCCACGTGATGTTACTTGAAATCTCATTAAATACTTATCTAGACACCGTTATTGAGCAGACCATGTTCGTAGGCTGCCTGCTTCATGTGCCCATGTGAAAAGCTTGGGCAGTGGCACCTTGGATTAGCCTACTCGTTGTCGCCTTTTAAACAGAAGTATCCACAACAGTAGTTTCGGTTCCTGCTGGGGTCAGAGGCCATTGAGGGTACTTAAAAGCGACAACTGCGGGTCGTTGATTCCCGTTACGCTAAAGAACCGCTACAAAATTATTAATATCATTATTAGCATTTATATTTCTGTGGTGTAGTGGTTATTGTGATTTTTCACTTCTCCTCCAGGCAAATGCCGGGATGGTACCTAACTTAAGGCCACGGCCGCTTCCTTCCCTCTTGCTTGTCTCTCCATCCAAACATCCCATCCTCCACCAAGGCCCCTGTTCAGTATAGCAGGTGAGGCCGCCTGGGCGAGGTACTGGTCATCCTCCCCAGTTTTATCCCCGACCTAGAGTCTGAAGCTCCAGGACAATGCCCTTGAGGCGGTAGAGGTGGGATCCCTCACTGAGTCTGAGGGAAAAGCCAACCCTGGAGGGTAAGCAGATTAAGAAGAAAAAGGATGACAGAGTAGAGCCGGAACATACTGGACGTATTAATCCCGGCACTAAAAGCCATACGCCATTTCAATGGACTCTGACAACCATATGTATCGCATTCGTTTGGAGACTGCAAGAGCTTTCCCAATTATGTCGCTAATATCTGCATCCATGTCCCCATTAATTCAGATAAGGCTACCGAGATATGGAAATCGGCCAACGTCTTGCAGTACATCCTGTTGCACTGTAATTTGGTCGGATACATTTCCATTCTTTCTACTTATTTGTTTTATTAGTATTTTTCGTAGCCCTTAAAAGACAGGCCATCCTGTCTAACTCGATAATCATGTGTTGTAAATTTGGTGTTGCTTTCCGCGAGTTGCACATTGATTTTCTCAGTATGAAATCCATGGCTGATATGAAAAGGAATGGCGACGAAATGCATCCTTGTCTGACACCCACATGTATGTTAAAGAATGTTACCTGTTTCCGTTTTTATACAGCAACTGGAATTGTACAGATTTCTGAAAACAGCAAGCGGTTAGGAATTTCATAATAGCTTAAGGTATTCCACAGTGATTCTCGATGTATGCTATCAAACACCTTTTTAAAGTTAATGAAGTTACCGAGCGAGTTAGCCGTGCAGTTAGGGGCGCGCAGCTGTGAGCTTGCATTGGGGAGATAGTGGCTTCGAACCCCACTGTCTGTAGTCCTGAAGATTATTTTCAGTGATTTCACACTTTCACACCAGGCAAATACTGGGGTTGTACCTTAATTAAAGCCATGGCCGCTTCCTTCCCACTCCTAGCCATTTCCTATCCCATTGCCTCAAGACCTATCTGTATCGGTGCAACGTAAAGCAATTGGTAAAAACAATGAAGTTACGGTTTAATGGACGATTGAACTCTATGCATTTCTCGATTACGTTTCGGACCTTCCATGGCGAAAAGCAATCACTTCTTCTCGTAACCGTTGATCTCCCGCATCTTGCATCCATTTTACGAGAACAAGACAGAAGACATTTCTTCTCCTATTTGTACATTCCTGTTTTTTATTGTATTTTGAACAACGACGCCACGTCTCGAATAGTATGTAACTTGCTCGTCTTGCCACTAGGTGTTGCACAGTCTAGTGAAGTGATGCACTAAGGCGGGGCTTCCGTATTTTAAGTTCAGTTTATATTTCATCCAAACCAGATGCCTTATTTTGTATAAGCACTCTGATTGCCATGCGCACCTCTGCTTCTGCAATCGTACCCGTGCTTACCATTAGAACTTGCAACTTTGCCTCATTTGCAAAATTGTAGACGTTGGGCGGATTGAGTTGTTTTAAGGTTTCTTTAAAGTATTCGATCCACCAGGCAACTTGATCTTTTGTGAGCAGCAGTTCGCCATTTTTATCCTTTAGAGAATTGTTTGAACAACAGGGGGCTCCAGTAAGTGACTGTATGTTACAGTACAATGTCTTCTTGTCATTTCGACAGGTAGCTTCTTGGTCCTCTTTACCTTTTTGCTCCAGCCGCTCTTTTTGTAAGTTCTGCAGATGCTTTTGATATCTAATTCGGCATATTTTCGTGTGGTTATTTAGAGATGTTCATCTTTAGTCTGGTCGCGCTGTTACCTTACCACTTTCCTTTCATCTATCATGTGGTAAGTTCTGCCCTGGATCCGTCGTTCTTTCCGATTCCTCTTCGTCGTCCTATAACCACTTGAGTGAGAGGGTTGGGCAGACCGGAACATTCACTTGTTCCGCAACATTAGGAGCTTGAGGCGGAGTGTTTCGGTACAGAGTGCCGGGACACGGGACACAGGACTGTAACTGCGTCCTAGAGAGTAGGGTTGGGCAGACCGGAACACTCACTTGTTCCACAACATTAGGAGCTTGAGACGGAGTGTTTCGGTACAGAGTGCCAGGACACGGGACACAGGACTGTAACTGCGTCCTAGAGAGAACTTCGAGAGGCAACAGGACATGCTCCGCTTCAGCTGGAATGTGCCTGAACCGAACGTGCTGTGCCAAGGCCGCACTAGATAGATTAGTTGGCCTTGGCTGTGTCTGCCTGTCGATACCGGCTGTGTGCCGCCCTGTGCTGGAGTGTCAACATTTTTTCATCCAGTTATATCTTTAATTCCAAAGCGATGACCCATATTTTTCTTGGGCTTAAAAGTTTCCTTAAAGTCCAAATTAATTTTTAACATCAATCCCCGAGAAAGTGTTGAGGGCAATTTTCGAGATATTGAAGAAAGTAAATGGAAGTTGAGAGGGAAGGAATTCGAAGTGCAGAGAGCATAATAGCACGAAAGTACATCAATGTTTTCATCCAGTTATATTTTTAATTCCAAAGCGAGGACCCATATTTTCCTTGGGCTTAAGTTTCCTTAAAGTCCAAATTAATTTTTAACGTCAATCCCCGAGAAAATGTTGAGGAAAATTTTCGAGATATTAATTACTCACTAATTACTCACAATACAGGCCAATACATTCAACTGGTGAAAATATTCTTGAATTGGTTACTTTTAAATACCTGCACTGCCATTGTAACCGTGCTATGTGTATTTTATTTTGATCGGAAAAATCTTAACCTAAAAGCAGCCTTTAAACGTGATTATTGGGCGCGAATTTCAGTGTTCCGACTGTTCGTTCACGTTCCCTGCAGCTTTATGGTGGACCATGGCCATAACTACACACAGGCACACACCACACACCACAAAGCACGTTCCGTACAGGCACATTCCCAGTTTCCACTGGCGCGGAGCATGTAATGTTGCCTCTCGCAGTTCTCTCTACACTGCGCAGTTACAGTCACGCGTCCCGTGCGCCCGCTGCACAGTTCAGCTAGTAGGCGAAGGTCAGTGCATAGTGGCGCTTCTGTCGGGACAGCGAGTCAGTGTCTCCGGCTCGCTTGAGAATGTTTCGGAACAATTGACACCCGGTGTTCTGGAACAGCGGAACATAACTGTGCACCAGCACAGTGTGCCGAAACAGGGACATAGTGCCCAACCCTACTTGAATGCGTGTCTTCACAGAATGCTTAAATTCATGCCATTGTGCTTCAACGTCGCCACATAGATTTTTCAAGAGTCTGAAATTTATTTTGGAGACTGATTACGAATGAATTTTAGACTTCTCTGTATTTTATCTTCGCCACATCGAATAGTCGCGCAGGTTGACGGCGTTTCTGCTATTTGAACATGATTTTTCTAGTCTGCTTGGACCAAGAAGCGGTCCGAACCCACACCCGCAAACCCGGAAAGTTAGTGTGTCTTGCAGAGACGACCTCCGTAGTCTATTTATAACAATGTACGAGGGTGAGTCAATAAATAAGTCGTAAACATGTGTGCCTTATACGATTTGAAATTACGCGCGCAAGTTTTGCCAGCAAATGGCAGCATATGTATGCTTGTCGCACGACTTCTCGTAGGCACTCAGTCGGTCAGAGGCTGTTAGTGCACGATGGCACATGAGTTGCATGACTGTACACGAGAAGAACAGCGTGCAGTTGTGCGTTTTTGTGGGGCAAAGGGCTGTCCACAGCAGAAGTGCATCGCAAAATGCATCCCGTCTATGGTGAAAACTGTTTCTCACGGAAAGCTGTGTTCAGTTGGATCTAGAAGTTTAACCATGGAAGGAAAAGCATCAGAGATGGGGAGCGCTTGGAACATCCACCGTACAGTCCTGACTTAGCCCCCAGTGATTTTCATCTGTTTGGGCCCCTAAGAAAATCATTGGGGTGGCCGTCATTTTGATGCAGATGATGCCGTAATCTATGAGATTACAAGTTGGCTGCGACAGCAACCAAAGGGCTTCTTTGCTGCTGGCTTTCAAAGACTTGTAAAGAGATGGGATAAGTGCCTGAATGTACAGGGTGAATATTTGGAAAAGTGAAATAAATGTCAGAAAGTTACTTTGATTATTTTTGCCTCAGTTCAGTTTTGCGACTTATTTATCGACTCACCCTCGTAATCAATTTCATTTACAACGCCAGGTCGTCTTATGTATCATTTTATGATGAAAGAAAACTATTGCCAATGCAGAGACCTCGTAGGCTACGTTGTGCGGACGCAAAGGGTTCAACTACATGTTGAAAGCCATTACAGTCGTTAATGAGCAATGTATTCATATCAGCCATAAAAAGTATAAGGTCGTGGTTGGATTACTAAAATGATTCTATTGTCTATTGTTAGCCATGGCGTGATAGCCGAGTGACATTGTCACTGGCTTCGCACCAAGACAGCCATAGTTAAAATTCCGACCAATGCTTGTGAAATTTTTGAAATGAAGCCACGCTCCTGTGGTTTGAAATCCGCGTAAAACTGGAGTCCTATGGATATCAACAGTCACGTAGAACTACAAGCTTGATTTTGTTTGCCTGCTGATAGCACCTGGCAGCTCCAATTCAGTCCAAAAGAACAACATTAAGATACATACGATAGCAATGCTTTTATCACTTCTTTTTTTCTTAACCTGTTCACCCTCCAGGGTTGGTTCTTGTTCTTCCCTTGGACTTAGCGAGGGATCCCACCTCTACCGCCTCAAGGGTAGTGTCCTGGAGCGTGAGACTTTGGGTCGAGGGGATACAACTGAGAGGGAAGACCAGTACCTCGCCCAGGCGGCCTCACCTGCTATGCTGAACAGGGGTCTTGTGGGGAGAAGGGATAGACAAGGAAGAGGGAAGGAAGGGGCCGTGGCCTTAAGTTAAGTACCATCCCGGCATTTGCCTGGTGTGAAAAAGGGAAACCATGGAAAACCACCTTCAGGGCTGCCGACAGTGGGGTTCGAACCTACTATCTCCCGAATACGGGATACTGGCCGCACTTAAGCGACTGCACCTATCGAGCTCGGTAAGTTAGGTTCTATCACGGCATTTGGCTGGAAGAGAAGTGGGAAACCACGGAAAACCACTTCGAGGATGGCTGAGAAGGAAATCGAACCCCCTCTACTAAGCTGACCTCCCGAGGCTGAGTGGACTCCGTTTCAGTCCTCGTACCACTTTTCAAATTTCGTGGCAGAACTGGGAATGAAACCCGGGCCTCCGGGGGTAGCAGCTAATCACGTTAACCACTACACCACAGAGCCGGACATGCTTGTATCACACCAAGCAAATTAAGTAAGCAATATGGCCAAGGATGGCGTTACGCTGATCACGTCACACTCTGGTAAGGGAGCAGTCGTCTTGGCAGGTGAAGTTCCTTATTGGGCTGTATGTGTTTTGGAACTGCATTCTGGAGATAGTGGGTTTGAACCCCACTGTCGACAGCGTTGAGGATGGTTTTTCCGTGGTTTGCCATTTTCACAGCAGGTAAATGCCACGGCTGCTTCCTTCCTAGTCCTAGCCCTGTTCTACATAATACCTCTCCGATTCGGTGTGACGTACTGTAAAACAAATAAAAAAAGTTTATTAGTAATATCACCATTTACTTGCAGACTCCTAGGACATTATTATTTTAACAAATAGGACATCGGGCCAGTGTACTCGTTTGTTTTTCAGGTCGTAGCTTATTTGAGTTCCCGAGTTGCCACATGTTTTATAAACCGTGAGACGTCATGCATCGTGTAAGGAAGAGAGCAATTCGCTGGAGCACTGCACCACCTGCTCGTGCAAGGCACCTGCCACTATCGACAAAATGCACAGCACATCCGTGGCGAAAGGACAATGGAGACTGGCGCCTGTACAGGAAAAACGTTAACTGCGTCATGCACGTCAGTACAATAGAGTGGGACCAGGAAGGGCATCCAGCCATAAAACTGGGCCAAACCCAAATCATATGCCGAATACGGTCTTAATAAAATAATAATAATAAGAAGACACACTAAGACAAGCCCACCATCTCCCGAACGCAAGTTCACAGTTACACGAGATGTGCCGCGTAGGTAACTCGCTCTGTATTCTTATTCTTATTCTTATTCTTATTCTTATTATTATTATTATTATTATGTCGCACTTACTACTTTTACAGTATGCCGAGGTCAAAGATGTTTTTAATCCATAGCGGTAATTTTAACTGTCTGTAAATCTATCGGCACGTAGGTTTTAGTTCCAGTATCTTCAATTACCGCCGGACTGAGCCTGAATCGAACCCGCCAAATTGGATTTAGGAGGCCAGCGCTTCTACCGTCGAATCACTCAGCCCAGCACTGTACTATAACAGTGAAGGCGGGCTCTCAAGAGCACATTAGCGCGTGAACACCCGGTTTTCGCGCATATTCACGCATTTTTGAATAATTCAAAATTGTTTCCTTTGTTTCGACCTGATTTCATCAATCGATCGAAAGCATTCGACTTATGTCGAAGCTCCGTTACACTGACAGCTGTTCGTCTTGACTGACAATGCAGAGAGCACGCTGGATTTCGTGCTACAAGCCTGAAACCATACGCATGCGCATGCAGATGACGTCATAGTTTATGCATGGATATCACCACAAGCGAGAAGTACGACCACTCTCTAATCAGAGATAGTATTACAGTTGACCGCAAGGTTCCGCGACACCCGTATTACTGATAGACTAAACAGATAGTGGAGCGCGAGCAAAGCAGCGAAATCAAACACATGTTTGCAAGTGGGAGCTTGCATCTTGCAGCGGAGGCCAGAGGGTCACCATCATGACCAGAGAGCAAAGAGGAGCGTTCAAAATAATATGATTTCGCTGCTTTGCTTGCTGCTCTTATACTTTGGAAGCAACATGGATATCGAACAATGAATAAGTCCTGTTTTACATTCGTTACGGGACCAGAAAGTCACACAACACCACAATCGCCTTGTGTTACATAAGCTTTGGGATGAAGTTGCTGCAGAAATGAAACCATTAAGTAGGCCTATGTAGTGGTACTAAATTACTGTAGTAGTTTTTACATGATTGTACATGTGCAATGAATTTAAAGAATCTTAATAATGGGCAAACTCGACTAATACCAATATGAAAAATGAAAATCCACAGCCTGTTTAGTCATTCGACTGGGCCAGGAATGGAATGAATGAAGCTCTGATCTAGCGGCGAGGATAGGAATTAATAATAATAGGCTAATGTTATTTTGCTTTACGTCCCACTAACTACTTTTACGGTCTTCGGAGACGCCGAGGTGCCGGAATTTAGTCCTGCAGGAGTTCTTTTACGTGCCAGTAAATCTACCGACACGAGGCTGTCGTATTTGAGCACCTTCAAATACCACCGGACTGAGCCAGGATCGAACCTGCCAAGTTGGGGTTAGAAGGCCAGCGCCTTAACCGTCTGAGCCACTCAGCCCGGCAGGATAGGAATTGTGCCGGCTGCCGAAGCCTGTCGTACTCCTCTGGAGCAATGATTAATGAATGACAGATGAAATGAAATGATATTGGAGAGTGTTGCTGGAATGAAATATGACAGGGAAAACCGGAGTACTCGGAGAAAAACCTGTCCCGCCTCCACTTTGTCCAGCACAAATCTCACATGGAGTGACCGGGATTTGAACCACGGAACCCAGCGGTGAGAGACCGGCGCGCTGCCACCTAAGCCACGCAGCCTCTAATTCTAATATGATGTCCGGCTCCATGGCTAAATGGTTAGCGTGCTGGCCTTTGGTCACAAGGGTCCCGGGTTCGATTCCCGCAGGGTCGGGAATTTTAACCATCATTGGTTAATTTCCCTGGCACGGGGGCTGGATGTATGTGTGTTGTCTCCATCATCATTTCGTTCTCATCACGACGCGCAGGTTGCCTACGGGAGTCAAATCAAAAGACCTCCACCTGGTGAACCGAATCCGTCCTGGGATCTCCCGGCACTAAAAGCCATACGCCATTTCATTTTTCATTCCAATATAATAAGCTGTAATTACTTGTTGTACTATGCGAGTTGAAAATTCGGTAATATTTAAAATTATGCAGTTATAACTGATAGTTGTATATATTTATAAAAAAGGAGTTAGTAAAGACCACATGCATCTCATGAATTTGCGTGGCATATTTTATGTAGAATACAAACTGATTACACTATTTACGGCAAATACAAGAGCGCACATTATTATTATTATTATTATTATTATTATTATTATTATTATTATTATTATTATTATTATTATTATTGCTAAATGGTTAGCGTGCTGGCCTTTGGCCACAGGAGTCCCGGGTTCGATTCCCGGTTGGGTCGGGAATTTTAACCATCATTGGTTAATTTCTCTGGCACGAGGGCAGGGTCTTCATCATCATTTCATCTTTATCACGACGCGCAGGTCACCCACGGCGTCAAATCAAAAGACCTGCACCTGGCGAGCCGAACATGTCCTCGGACACTCCCGGCACTAAAAGCTATACGCCATTTCATTTCATTTTTTCATTATTATTATTATTATTATTATTATTATTATTAGTAGTAGTAGTAGTAGTATTCCTTCAACGTCGGTCACTGAAATCACCTACAGGCACTTGCTTGACGAGCTTCAGTGGGAGCGTTCAAATTTGAAATTGTGCTTATTTACTAATGTTTGTATTTTCATTGTTTATTGCTGAACAAGGATGAAGCTAACATTATTTTAAGCGCGACAGAGCAATACATATAACGGTGTTAGTACGGGAGTTAAAAAAAAGTTCGTGTCCTCATTCCGAGGTGGTGCAGCTCTTAGCAGGTGTACCGTCAAAGCCGCATGTACCGTTATAACCACATCCCAGCCCTCTTGCCAATCTTAAATTTCTGGCTTATGGGGAATCGATCCCGGGCTCTCGAGGGTGACAGCTACAAATGTGAACTGTAGTAAAGGCTTAATAATATATTTTGGAATAACATTTAAATGGGACTTAGCCTAAGTTTTGCTTTCTTCGGTAATCGTTTTGTATTGAGACGCCACGTGTGTTGGAGACAATTTATTCAGGCTTCTCAGATAATCTTCCTCACCAAAATACTTCATTGCTGACAGGTACATGCACTCATTCCGAGAATAGCTAGGACAGCTAATCTGTTGTCCGGCTCCATGGCTAAATGGTTAGCGGGCTGACCTTTCGTCACAGGGGTCCCGGGTTCGATTCATGGCAGGGTCGGGAATTTTAACCATAATTGGTTTATTTCGCTGGCACGGGGGCAGGGTGTATGTGTCGCCTTCGTCATCATTTCATACTCATCACGACGCGCAGGTCGCCTACGGGAGCACCTGGCGAGCCGAACTTGTCCTCGGACACTCCCGGCACTAAAAGCCATACGCCATTTCATTTTCATTGTCACAGGTTGTATTTGTCAGCAGGCTGTTTCGTCACTGACGAATATATGCACGAGGAAACAGGAATGCATTTCGCACTCTGACTTGCCCTAACAGCTCAGACTGTTAATTAGCAAAACTGAACGCACAATTTTCCAGCGTAAACAACTCGTCTATCATTCACCTGACTCCGTGGCGGTCACTGCTTACCGCTTTGCTCTCCGCTCCACTACGTTGATAATAAAATGCTCTGCTCGTCGAGATGGTCGATAAATCACAACCTGTTACTTTGTCACCGATATTTTTCTGTCACCGAAATATCTGATACGCTGTCACGGAAGTATCTGTGACAAAACATCGTTTAAGTTGTGTACTTGGATCACGCTCACTGGGCTCTGTTATCCGCTGTAGCTCAAGGTCTATATCCGTTTTTCATTTACCAGTTAACTACGGCGATATTAATGGTGTTAAATCATACATTTTATCATAGTGTATTTATGAGCACAGTAGAGAGAAAACCTATCTAGCAACTCTATGTCAGTAGCTAGCTCATGTTTCATACGTAGCGCGAATCGAACAGATTAGTCTTCACTTGGCAAATGAGGCATGTTTGAACACATAATATGTTTTCGAGAAGTACTTTTCCAATTTTCAAAATAATCACGGTGCTGAATTGGTAATGTTTGTAGATGTAAGGCTAGGGGCTGCCTGGCCGAGGCGGTAAAGGCGTGCTCGGTTCACCCGGAAGGACGTGGGTTCAAAGTCATAAAATTTAAGAAACGAAATTTCCACTTTTGGAGGTGCACATGCCCCTGAGGTTCACTTAGCCTACACCAAAAATGAGTACCAGGTTAATTTCTGGGGGTAAAGGCGGCCTGGCGTAGTGCTAACCACTCTACCCCATCAAGTGCCGAGGTTACGGATAGTGGAAGCCTTTACCTTCCACCCCTCCAAGGGCCTTCATGGCCTGTACGGGGATAACTTTGCTTTTTTGTAGATAAATAGTGTGGTACCGTTTAAAAAAGCGAAGTTAGTACCACGATCCCAGAAAATATTATCATGACACAGTACTTTAAGTCCGATTTTATTAGCCATTTGGTACCATTACTGAAAGTGAAAATAAAATGTCAATATCTTTAATCGTTCACGAGTTATTTGAGGTGGACAACTTTCCTGAATAGCCCTGTATATGGTAGGAATCTTTGTATTAAGTTCATAAATGTATTGTTTTTAGTATTTTTATTTTTAAATCTACATAAATTAAGTACTGTAAATAATTGGTATTAGGAGACACGACACGGGTAATCGCATTCCGCTTGTTAATTTATTGCGCATCATGTTAACAACCTTTCTCCTATGCATTATTAAAACGTCAAATTATAAATGTGAATTCTTTTTCCCACTTCTAATGTCCTGAATCTTCCAAAAAATACTACCCGACTTTGCCATCATATCAACTAGAAGTATTTCTATACTGGTCGCTCGCGACCAAAGAGCATAATCATATGCTCGTGCTTCCTGTGACTGAATCACAGATAAAAGCCAGATATTTTTGTATCACAGATACGACGGTCACAGATATTCTGAAATATCATTTAAGCTCATCTCTAACCATGACCCGTGACGATAATCATATGCTGGTGCTTCCTGTGACCGAGTCACAGATAAAAGTCAGACATTTTTGTGTCACAGATAGGCCTGTCACCGATATTCTGAAATATCGGTTAAGCTCATCTGTATTTGCTCGTTGCTCTGCTCGCTGCTTTGCTCTCCGCTTCACCACAAATACCAACCTCTTTCATCGGCGCGTTGATAATAAACTGCTTTGATTGTTGCTCTGCCCGCTGCTTTGCTCTCCGCTCCATCATGAATACCAACCTCTTTCATCGGTGCGTTGATAATAGAATGCTTTGGTCTCTGCCCGCTGCTTTGCTCTCCGCTCCACCATAAATACCAACATCCTTCATCGGCGCGTTGATAATAAACTTCTTTGATTATTGCTCTGCTTACCGCTTTGCTCTCCGCTCCACCATAAATACCAACCTCTTTCATCGGCGCGTTGATAATAAACTGCTTTGATTGTTGCTCTGCTCGCTGCTTTGCTCTCCGCTCCACCATAAATACCAACCTCTTTCATCAGCACGTTGATAATAAACTGCTTTGATTGTTGTTCTGCTCGCTGCTTTGCTCGCAGCTCTACGATGTTTTCAGCCTTTAGCCACAGCCTCTGAGAAGTTACTACAGTATTGTATTATCATGCCGGAAGAATTCGCTAGTTTTTGGACAGGTGTTTGTAATCGCGGGAAGAAGTTTGCTTTACGTTGTGGTTGGTGAATCGTTTCAAAATTAAATTAATTTGAGTACCGGTAAATGTGGTACGCTTAATTTTTATGCTTGTTTTGAACTTCGTGCTATGCAGGAACCAAGAATAGTACTGGCAATCCTTTAAATATTCGCTACAATACAGCATTATAGCAAAGTTGCTGTGAATTTTACTTTCACCGAGCAGAGTAGCCTCGGCTTTTCAGCTCTGTGTTCGGGAGGCGATGGGCTGGTTCCACCGTAGGCTGTCCTGTTTTCCATTCTCCTCACATATCGAATGTCGAAACAGTTCCTTTTACAGGTCACGGCCGCTCCCCTTCATCTTCACCCCAACACATCTCCTGGCCTGACAGAAGACGTCACTCTCTAGAGTCTAGAAGGCTCGCCTTACCTCACCAGGGTACGGAAAAAACATTTTAGTAGTAGTAGTGTCCGCCTCTGTGGTGTAGTGGTTAGTGTGATTAGCTGCCACCCCCGGAGGCCCGAGTTCGATTCCCGGCTCTGCATCGAAATTTAAAAAGTGGTACGAGGGCTGGAACGGGGTCCTCTCAGCCTCGGGAGGTCAACTGAGTAGAAGGGGGTCCGATTCCCGCCTCAGCATCCTCAAAGTGGTTTTCCGTAGTTTCCCACTTCTCCTCCAGGCAAATGCCGGGATGGTACCTAAGGCCACGGCCGCTTCCTTACCCCTTCCTTGTCTATCCCTTCCAATCTTCCCATCTCCTACAAGGCCCCTGTTCAGCATACCAGGTGAGGCAGCCTGGCCGAAGTACTGGTCAGTTGTATCCCCCGACCCAAAGTCTCACACTCCAGGACACTGCCCTTTAGGCGGTAGAAGTGGGATCCCTCGCTGAGTCTGAGGGAAAAACCAACCCTGTAGGGTAGACATATTAAGAAGCAGTAAGAATAATTTTAGTTTTATTGAATACTCAGATTATTCTCGGATTGGTTATAAGGGTTCTACCATATTATGAGTGGAACTTTTAGTGAAATGATTTAAGTATTTTACTGATTTGCATTATACTTTGGTACATTTGAAACGTGAACAAATATGTTGTGAACTTCCTGAAAATTTTGTCATTATTATTTATTTATTTATTTATTTATTTATTTATTTATTTTATTTATTTAGCCGGCCCCGTGGTGTAGCGATAGCGTGCCTGCCTTTTACCCGGAATCCCCGGGTTTGATTCCCGGCCAGGTCAAGGATTTTTACCTGGACCTGAGGGCTGATTCGAGGTCCACTCAGTCTACGTGATTAGAATTGAGGAGCTATCTGACGGTGAGATAGCGGCCCTGGTCTAGAAAGCTAAGAATAACGGCCGAGAGAATTCGTCTTGCTGACCACACGACACCTCGTAATCTGCAGGCCTTCGGGGTGAGCAGCGGTCGCTTGGTAGGCCAAGGCCCTTCAAGGGCTGTAATGCCTAGGGGTTTGATTGGTATTTATTTATTTATTTATTTATTTATTTATTTATTTATTTATTTATTTATACCATCCCAGCATTTACCCGGAGGAGAATTGGGAAACCACGGAAAACCACTTGGAGGATGGCTGAGATGGGAATCGAACCCACCTGTAATTTGAACTCCCGAGGCTGAGTGGACCCCGTTCCAGCCCTCCTATAGCTTTTCAAATTTCGTGGCGGAGACGGGAATCGAACCCGGGCCTCCGGGGGTGACAGCTAATCACAATAACTACTACACGACTGATGTGGACATAATAACAGTAATATAATAAAATCATAATCATTATAACCACCACCATTACCAAATGTCCATCTTCGTTAAGTTCAGCGTGTACACATAGAATTTAACAGTTCGTAAATGGATCTAGTGTGTGATAAGAAAACAGTAAAGTGAGCGAATAACCCACAGCGCGATCCATAAAATGGTACTATGAACTTGCCTGAAAGGCGATAATGATGTTTCAGTGACAAGTCAAGTTTTCCAAGACGCGAGCAATCAATACTGACGTCACCCGGATCTCGATAACACAGTTCACTGTGGGAGCTCCTTACTGGTCGTAACGCTGGCTGCCAGCTCATTTAAAGGGTAAATATACATTCTTTAAAGCTGCATAGCCTGGTAACGGTTATCGTCTGATTTAGTAGAAGCAGAACCATGCTGGAGGTCTTAAACTCTATATGGTTCTTAAGCTAGTGAAGGTGCGACATTTTCTGGCTTACTGCCTTATATGATAGGCGTGATAGCCGAATGACATCATCATTGGATTCTCACCAAGGCGAATACGGTTGGAATCCTAATCAATACATGAGGGATTATTTAAATGACAAGCCACGTCCCAAAGCTACGATTTCCCGTAAAAATCTGGAGGTCTCGTGGGCATGATCACGATATCAGTAGTGATATCCAACAAAAGAGTAGCGTTACAAAAATGCTGCCAAGTTTGGGCTGGGAAGAACTGGGAGAAAGGAGACGAGCTGCCCGACTAAGTGGTATGTTCCGAGCTGTCAGCGGAGAGATAGCGTGGAATGACATTAGTAGACAAATAAGTTTGAGTGGCGTCCTTAAAAGTAGGAAAGATTACAATATGAAGGTAAAGTTGGAATTCAAGAGGACAAATTGTGGAAAACGTTCATTTATAGGAAGGGGAGTTAGGGATTGGAGTAACTTACCAAGCGAGATGTTCAATAAATTTCCAATCTCATTGAAATCATTTAAGAAAAGGCGAGGAAAACAACAGATAGGGAATCTACCACCTGGGCGACTGCCCTAAATGCAGATCAATATTGATTGATTGATTGATTGATTGATTGATTGATTGATTGATTGCCATATAAAACAACAAGCTTGCTGGTTTGTTTTCTTTTCCTTTCTGATATAGGCTCCCGCGCATCCTCCTCAAAATAATAAGATGTGGACGTCTGGTAAAGGTATGCCCTTTCGATCAGGTCATAAAACTGATAATGGTGGCCACGCTGCATAGCCTATAATGTAGTATATACGAAGTATCTGTTCTACAGCTGCCTCGGTAGAGCAGTGACCGAGTGTCCGGTTCATCATCACAAGTTCGCAGGTTCGATCCAGATCGAGGAAGTCGATTTTTGTACGGTGTAAACAATCTTGACTCTCTCTGTTTTTGTTGTGGGCATTTTAAACGGGTCACTCGACAAAATTTAAATAAGTTAGCAATAGGAACAATCTAGTAGAATCTAGTAGAATCTAGTAGAATCTAGTAATTCGTATGAGTGCAGAGGTGATAGGATAGAGCCGAGTAGTAATTTTTTCCGCTTTCTGGTTGGCAGTTATCCCAGGCTGAGTCAAAAAAATGTCACCGAAGGGGAAGTAGTAGTCACAAAATGATGCCAAATAAGCACTTCAGATTAAGTAAGTAATTATACTTATTTCCACCTGAACTATATCTGTAAATTAGACTTCGGCTTCATCTAATGTTAGTACTGTTTTAGCTGCTTATATGGGCGGGGTTGATACATTGGATGAGTATGTCGCACACCTTGGGGTAAACGTAAGAAAGGAAAATTTTTATTGGTGATTGTTGTTCTTCTCTATGAATGCCTCTGTCAACAATGCATGGTAACTACGCAGATAGACTAAGAGAAGAAAATCAGATTAACACGACCTTCTTGTTTACCTACAGAAGTAATCCCGGCCAAGGTAAGAGGGTTACGAATTTCGTTCGATTTGACCTCCTGATTGTCAGTAATGAGAAGCAATCACGATGTGGACAAGTGAAAAAACGCAATATTAAAGTGCAGTAAATGTAAAATTGCATTACATGTTCAGTATTATGTGTGTTTCACAGAAAATAAGCACCCAGTCAACTGAAATCTCTTTATTGTAGACATTGCAAAATAACGCTAGTTTGATATGTAGTAAATTTCAACTTCCACAGAACTATTCTTAGTGTTGTTTTCCATAGAAATGTAGCACTTCTATGAATTTATATTACGGTATGGCTCAAAACTGAGTCATCTTATTTCAGGGATTTTTCAATTACTGTAGTTACAACATGCGTGAATTTTCTGTAAAATAGAAATAGTTTAAGAAAGTTTAAGAAAGCGGAGATTGTTATTAGTGGAATACTGTGTAGAAGGGATACTGACTGGAGGGTGATTGGGGATTACAATGAGACTATGGAGTGGGTATATGATAACTGGTAGTGAAATTTCTAGATCCTAATGGGTGGGTAGGAGATAGGGATCTGCGCTCAGATGGCCTTCATTTAAACCGCAGTGGTACGTATAGGTTAGGAAATTTGTTCGGAAGGGTAATAGGGAGGTACATTCAGGGAAACGGGATGGCCTAGGCAGCGGTGATAACGGAACAGGGAACTGGAAATCAAGTAGGGATGACATAAAATTGTTAGTGTTAAACTGTAGAAGTATTGTAAAGAAAGGAATAGAATTAAGTAATTTAATAGATATATATTTACCAGATATTGTAATAGGAGTTGAATCCTGGCTGAGAAATGATATAATGGATGCAGAAATTTTCTCACGGCACTGGAGTGTGTATCGTAGAGATAGGATGGGAAGGGTGGGAGGGGGAGTGTTCATTATGGTGAAAGAAGAATTTGTAAGCTACGAAAAAGTTAAAGATGAGACACATGAAATTCTAGGTGTAAGGCTCATTTCTAAAGATAATAGGCAACTTGATATATTTGGAGTGTACAGATCTGGAAAGGGTAGCACTGACGCGGATTCGGAATTATTTGATAGGATAGTCAGCTATGTGGGAAACGACATGGAAAGAAATGTGATTGTAGCGGGAGATCTGAATTTGCCAGATGTCAATTGGGAAGGAAATGCGAACGACAGGAAGCATGACCAACAAATGGCAAATAAGTTAATATGGGAAGGACAGCTGATTCAGAAAGTGATGGAACCAACCAGAGGGAAAAATATCCTGGATGTCGTGCTGATAAAACCAGATGAGCTCTATAGGGAAACTGAAGTAATAGATGGTATTAGTGATCATGAAGCTGTTTTTGTGGTAGTTAAAAATAAATGTGATAGAAAGGAAGGTCTTAAAAGTAGGACTGTTAGGCAGTACCATACGGCTGATAAAGCAGGCATGAGGCAGTTTCTAAAAAGTAACTATGATCGGTGGAAAACGGTAAATAAAAATGTAAACAGACTCTGGGATGGGTTTAAAGAAATTGTTGAGGAATGCGAAAACAGGTTTGTACCTTTAAGGGTGGTAAGAAATAGTAAAGACCCACCTTATTATCATAGATAAATAAAGAGACTAAGAAGGAGGTGCAGATTGGAAAGAAATAGAGTTAGAAATGGCCGTGGAAGTAAGGAAAAATTGAAGGAACTTACTAGGAAATTGAATCTAGCAAAGAAGGCAGCTAAGGATAACATGATGGCAAGCATAATTGGCAGTCATACAAATTTTAGTGAAAAATGGAAGGGTATGTATAGGTATTTTAAGGCAGAAACAGGTTCCAAGAAGGACATTCCAGGAATAATTAATGAACAAGGGGAGTATGTGAGGATCTTCAAAAGGCAGAAGTATTCAGTCAGCAGTATGTAAAGATTGTTGGTTACAAGGATAATGTCGAGATAGAGGAGGAGACTAAGGCCAAAGAAGTAATAAAATTTACATATGATAACAATGACATTTACAATAAGATACAAAAGTTGAAAACTAGAAAAGCGGCTGGAATTGATCAGATTTCTGGGGATATACTAAAGACAATGGGTTGGGATATAGTACCATATCTGAAGTACTTATTTGATTATTGTTTGGTCGGAGGAGCTATACCAGATGAATAGAGAGTTGCTATAGTAGCCCCTGTGTATAAAGGAAAGGGTGATAGACATACAGCTGAAAATTACAGGCCAGTAAGTTTGACATGCATTGTATGTAAGCTTTGGGAAGGCATTCTTTCTGATTATATTAGACATGTTTGTGAAATTAATAACTGGTTCGATAGTAGGCAATTCGGTTTTAGGAAAGGTTATTCCACTGAAGCTCAACTTGTAGGATTCCAGCAAGTTATAGCAGATACCTTGGATTCTGGAGGTCAAATGGACTGTATCGCGATTGACCTGTCTAAAGCATTTGATAGGGTGGATCATGGGAGACTACTGGCAAAAATGAGTGCAATTGGACTAGACAAAAGAGTGACTGAATGGGTTGCTATATTTCTAGAAAATAGATCTCAGAGAATTAGAGTAGGTGAAGCTTTATCTGACCCCTGTAAAAATTAAGAGGGGAATTCCTCAAGGCAGTATTATCGGACCTTTATGTTTTCTTATATATATAAATGATATGAGTAAAGGAGTGGAATCGGAGGTAAGGCTTTTTGCGGATGATGTTATTCTCTATAGAGTGATAAATAAGTTACAAGATTGTGAGCAACTGCAACGTGACCTCGAAAATGTTGTGAGATGGACAGCAGGCAATGGTATGATGATACACGGGGTTAAAAGTCAGGTTGTGAGTTTCACAAATAGGAAAAGTCCTCTCAGTTTTAATTACTGCGTTGATGGGGTGAAAGTTCCTTTTGGGGATCATTGTAAGTATCTGGGTGTTAATATACGGAAAGATCTTCATTGGGGTAATCACATAAATGGGATTATAAATAAAGGGTACAGATCTCTGCACATGGTTATGAGGGTGTTTAGGGGTTGTAGTAAGGATGTAAAGGAGAGTGCATATAAGTCTCTGGTAAGATCCCAACTAGAGTATGGTTCCAGTGTATGGGACCCTCACCAGGATTACCTGATTCAAGAACTGAAAAAAATCCAAAGAAAAGCAGCTCGATTTGTTCTGGGTGATTTCCGACAAAAGAGTAGTGTTACAAAAATGTTGCAATGTTTGGGTTGGGAAGAATTGAGAGAAAGAAGAGCTGCTCGACTAAGTGGTATGTTCCGAGCTGTCAGCGGAGAGATGGCGTGGAATGACATTAGTAGACGAATAAGTTTGAATGGCGTTTATAAAAGTAGGAAAGATCACAATATGAAGATAAAGTTGGAATTCAAGAGGACAAACTGGGGCAAATATTAATTTATAGGAAGGGGAGTTAGGGATTGGAATAACTTACCAAGGGAGATGTTCAATAAATTTCCAATTTCTTTGAAATCATTTAGGAAAAGGCTAAGGAAAGCAACAGATAGGGAATCTGCCATCTGGGCGACTGCCCTAAATGCAGATCAGTATTGATTGATTGATTGATTGATTGATTGATTGATTGAGAAAAATTCCATAGGACTTATTTCCACTTCACAAATATAATCTCATATTAGAATACTGTTACGAGTACACCCATTTGTTCGATCTCCTTGGTTCCAAATGGGAACATGCTTATGTTTGGTACAAATGTACCTGCAGTAACAAAATGTGTTACAATGATATGTTTGGATGTCAAAAGTAATAAATAAGTCACAAAAAAGGCATCAACTTACCGTGGGAAATAATAATTTAGGCCTAAGTGGGTTAATGATTTCAAAGAGAAAATAATAGAAATAAACGAGACCACAGTGCTAATTGCAAATAGAGGATTGGCGAACCGCTTAATTAATTTACACAGGCTTACAGACTGAACGCTGAAAGGCATTGTAAATAACGGAGGACTATTGTCATTCGCGCTGATGTCTGAAGAGTTACTGAAAACGTTTTAAAAAATCCAATTTTTAATATTTCAATTTAAAGACAGGTGAACATTTATTTCCATTGGTTGCTTGAAATAGCCTCCTCTCTATTACCTGTTAGACGGGCGTACCTTATTTCATCTACGATTTGTATAATGATTAAGGGTGGTGATTTTCAGCGTTTTGAAATCAGAATTTAGCATCTTGATTTCTAGCACTTTGTAGCGTTTGTACTATTGTAACTTAGCGTTTAATAGCGCGTTGAACAAAAGCATACACCTTTAATTAAATCTGATAAATACTTACCTAATATATTTTTGATTATATTAATGTGAAATTAAAATCGCATTGAAACAGAGCTAATGGTAAAATGAAATCGTACATTTACATTAGATTGTTACTAGCTGATGTTCCCAAGCTTTGCTACGGAATTTTACATTGTATACAGAATTGCAGGTTAGGTAGTGTACATGTTGTGAGCAAGACTGTATTAAATTGCATAGCTCTTAACGTTACCCAAGAACGCGACGGGGAAGTCACAAAACGCCTTTTCTCATATGAAGACTGGGTTAGGGAATTTTCATTGTAATGGTCGGCCCGCTTGCCTAACCATCAGTGACAATCAGGTTGGGAAGTTTTCATTATAATGGCAGACACTCACTCTCCTTCTGCCTTTTTACATCCTCAGAAAGACTGTCTTAGTGGTTTTCCCAAATGAAATGAATATAGGTCTTTATAAAAATGTCAGTAGATATGTAGCGGGGGAGGGGGGAATAGTGGAGAGTCCCACGGCAAACACTATGCCCTTTTACTATTCTGTTTCCTAGGTGTACCCGATCAGTCGAAAAATCTCAATTCACTACACTGGCGTCGGAAAAATCTATCTTACGTGGAGGCAATTTTTTCCTCAGACCCAGCTCGATAGCTGCAGTCGCTTAAGTGCGGCCAGTATCCAGTATTCGGGAGGTAGTAGGTTCGAACCCCACTGTCGGCAGCCCTGAAAATGGTTTTCCGTGGTATCCCACTTCCACACCAGGCAAATGCTGGGGCTGTACCTTAATTAAGGCCACGGCCGCTTCCTTCCAACTCCTAGCCCTTTCCCGTCCCATCGTCGCCATAAGGCCTATCTGTGTCGGTGCGACG
Source organism: Anabrus simplex (assembly GCF_040414725.1). Taxonomy (NCBI): domain Eukaryota; kingdom Metazoa; phylum Arthropoda; class Insecta; order Orthoptera; family Tettigoniidae; genus Anabrus; species Anabrus simplex. Next base: position 1,295,324,906 of record NC_090265.1, read on the forward strand.
TAAAGCAACTAGCAAAAAAAAAAAAATTTCCTCAGAGTTAGAGGAGAAGCCCCCTCTTCACTGCTAATTTTGAATAAAATGAATGTAGAATTTAATAAAAATGAAGAGGAAGAAGCTCTTTTTAAGAAACGGCTCTTTTCAGGGTTGAATTTTGAGTTATTTAGTGAATTGTGGTGCTATAATTAGGAATATGCCTAAATTGTAATTCTAGACCAGGTCATACTACTACTACTACTACTACTACTACTACTACTACTACTACTACTACTACTACTACTAAGTGAGCCTCTGCCTTAAGAGTGCACACTGCTCATTCAAAACAGCGCGTCAGGGTAGGGATCGAATAGGTGGAATACTATGATGAACCAGTGTGTTACGTACCAGCATTATCAGAAAATGCATGAACCAGAGAAATGGCATGCTAAAGAAAAACGTCTTCTAACTCCCCAGCTATTTCCCGCCAATATTCAGTCAGGCTGTTATACTCGGAGTTGAGCGGCAGTATAAGAGACAAAGAACATCATAACAAACAATGGTCAATGTAATGTTATTGTTGATGAATGTTATGCGCTTTCGATATTGTCGGCCTTCACATTTAGTTTTCTTCCGACTCTGAAACACTACTCTTGTCATAGTCGGTACGATGAAACTGAATAAAACACGAATGATCGGAAATTGTATTCTCTATAACTTGTGTTATGTAGTACTTTTCGATAGGACCAATAATATAGGTAGGCTATTTAAAAATTAAATTGTAGGCGCCTTCCCCTAAACTACAATTACATCCAGGGTGAATAATTTTTTTTACAGCTTAGACTGTAGTTTCTTATTCCCCGACTCTATATACCGATTTTCATTCAATTCTGTTACCTCATTCATGAATTCTGTGGTATCATAGCCGGTACGGTAAAAATGTATAAGCCATAAATGATCGGAAATTTAATTCTATATAACTTTAGTTATTATTATTATTATTACTATTATTATTATTATTATTATTATTATTATTATTATTATTAAAGCGTCTTTATTGTGGCGAAGTTAGGGCTCCCGGCCCTTTCTTACACTTAACCACTTCATGTATATACAATGTATATTTTACATAAAATTTAAACATATGAAATCTTTACAACCTAAAGTATAACTAAAGCAACTTAAGTATCACTAACTAAACTAAGGTGAGTAAAGTATAACTAAATTATATACAGGAACACATTGCAATAACCAACCATACAGTATTCACTCTCATTCATGCATCCCATTCACACTCAAGAAAGACTGGAAGTGCTTAAAAGATGACGCTGGCAAAGGATTTTAAATTTTGTCTTATATTTAGCTTCCCTGATGTCATTGGGGAGTTCATTCCACCAGCTCGTGGCGGTGATAGTGAACGATCTATTGTAGGTTGCGGTTCGATGTACAGGAATTTCTAGCGTACAGCCTGACCGGGTATTGAACAGGTGCAGGGAACTAAGGTAGCGAAATCTGGTGGATAGGTAAGGAGGAGTGTTTTCAGAAAGCACTTGATTCAAAGTAGTTGCGTGGAGTCTACGTCTGTCATTCAGTCGTAACCAAGATAATTGTGTATAGATTGGGGATACATGGGCGTATGGTTGTATGTCGAATGCATACCTGATGCATGCATTTTGGGCACGTTGCAGTCTCATGCTTTGCTCGTTATTGATATCAATAAAAACTGTATCACAGTATTCGAGAATTGGAAACAAGAGTGATTGAATGAGCTTTATTTTCAAGGACCGAGGAAATATATTTTTAAACCGCTTCAGAGGATGCAGGCTTTGATATACCTTTTGGCACACTTTCATCACATGTTGCGACCAGTTCAATGTTTCGCTTATAGCCACACCAAGATTCATAACTGTTTCACAAAATGGAATAATGGTATTGTTTAGTGCTACAGGAGGAATTTCGTATTGTTTTAAGACGTGTAAGTTTTTTGAAGTACCAATGATTATTGCTTGCGTTTTAAGAGGATTAATTTTGAGATTGTTACTCGATGCAAAATTACTTATGAGACTTAAATCAGCATTAACTTTTTCTACAGCACTCTGAATTTTATCAGTTCTTGAGTGGTAGTAGATCTGCAGATCATCAGCATAAAGATGATACTTACAATGTGTAATCGATTTGGCAACATCGTGTAAGTAAATTGCAAACAGCAATGGTCCAAGTACAGACCCTTGGGAGACACCGAGGGGTTTGTTAAGCCACTCAGATCTGCTATTATTTACTTTGACACACTGACGGCGATTTTTGAGGTACGAACTGAAAAAGTTTATTGCCGTCTTGCTGAAATTTAATGAATCCAATTTTGAAAGTAGCAGTTGAGGAACAACAGTATCAAAAGCACTAGAAAAATCAAGTAGAACCAGTACAGTCACTTGTCGAGTGTCCATTGCCTGTCGGATATCATCAGTTACTTTCAGTAGGGCAGTCGTTGTGCTGTGTCCTTTCTTGAAACCAGATTGGTAAGGGTCAAGCAGTGAGAAGTTAGTCAAGTAAGTGAGGACTTGTTCGTGTACCATGCGTTCTAGTACTTTGGAAAGGGGTGGGAGAATGGATATAGGGCGATAATCTGATGGTAAACTAGGAGAATTCTTCTTAGGAATAGGAATGACGATACCGTGCTTCCACACAGTTGGGAATACTCCCTGTACAAGGCAATGATTAAATATATGCGTCAGAATAGGTAATATGGCACCAATCATATTTTTTATGAAAGATAATGGTATGTTGTCATTACCGGGAGCATCAGACTTGAGGGAGTAAATTACACGCTTCACATCGTTCGCCCCAACTTTTTTGAAAGTGAATTTTACTTGATTTACTCGGGAATGAGCATTTATGGTGTTAATATCATCATTAGTTAGGTCATCAACTGGTTGATGATTATTATTATTATCATTATTAGGATAGTTAGCATCATAGTCATTATTGTCAGTAATATCATTATTAGTGTATGCTGCTTTCGTAAAATGAGAATTTAGATCATCAAGTGGTATACTGGGTGTCTGCATGGTCAGGCTGCGACCTGTACCCATCTGATGCAAATGTTTCCATATTAGTGCTGAATTTCGTCTGTTTGTTATCTCTTGAATATATTTATACTTGCTGTTACGAATTAATTTCTTAACTTGATTTCGGAGAATACGGTAATTTTCGAAATCACTAGTGCTTTCAGTTCGCCTAAATCGCCTATACCAAGCATCACGATTTGCCATGACCGACTTAATTTCATTTGTTAGACAAGGAGACGAAGGGTGAGAAACTCGAATTTGCTTCTTCGGAGCGTGTTTGTCATACAGTCCTAATATTAAAGAGTTCAGTCTGTCAACCTTATCATCAATGTCATTAGTCAGTAGAATGTCATTCCACGGCAATTGATATGCTTCATTTCGTATTATCTCAGTATTAAAATGCTTGAAGTCTCTTCGCATTATGTACCTGGTTTTGTACTTTGGTGCCTTGAGAGAGTAACATAAGTATATGAGATCGTGGGTCGAAATACCTGGTACAGCAAGCTGTCCATGTTTTACCACTTTCTGCGGATTGTTTGTTATAATAAGGTCAATCAGTGTGTGAGACGTGTGGTTTATTCTGTGAACATGGTTAGTCGCGTCTAGTGTCAGTATATTGTAATCCATGCCATGGAATAAGTTTTGTAAGTATGTTGATTCGTTACTTGTAACTAGGAGATTAGTATTGAAGTCACCAAGAATGATTATGTTTTCGTACAGCGGAGTTAACTTCGATAATGCCACTTCTAGGTCAGATATATGTTGTATGTCCGGCGCCTTGTATACCACTCCGATCAGTAGTTTTTGATTATTAACCAAGAGTTCAACAAACATGAATTCAGGTCGAAATGGAGTCTTAGGATCTGAGGTCATAATTATTTTACTTTTTAAGTCGCTACGGCAATATATAGCGCAACCGCCCCCTACACGATTTAAACGATCTAGGCGATGTAACGTCATGTTATTCAGCTTTACGAGATCAGATTTGAGTGACTGCTGTAACCATGTCTCTGTTACACAAATACAATGCAAGTTACTGTTACTAAATAGAGCCTGTATTTCGTCAAAGTGACAAAGAAGCGATTGTGCATTGATATGACAACACTGAAAATATTGTTGGTGGGGAGCTAACATTTCCTTAAGAATGTCTCCTGCCACAGCTGGTGAAGGGGAAGGTAAGGGTGAAGGCGGACGACAATGAAGAGGGATAGGGTCAATGACATCACGGACATGCTGTTCGTTATAAATAATTGACTCATTTACGTTAGCCATTGTCAACAGAAAAATTCAAACTACTCACCCTAGTTGTTTCATAAGCACCTCCAGAAATATTTACACAATCACTCTCGCACACAATCACATTCACATACACAAACATTATACGCTATTATATCACTCATTGTTTTTCCTAGTCAATCTCGTCGCTCACATAAGGCTTATTAATTGTGCCATGCTGCTAACAAACATTTTCTGTCCATTGTCTTTCAAAACAGCAATGCGGCCGTCCTGTGCCCACACCCGTCGGAGTCCGAAGTGATCACGTGCCCTGTTTAGAATAGTTTTTCTGATACCTGTCAGGGATTCAGTCAGTAGAAGGCCAGTTCCTTTTAACAGCCGCTTGGCCCTCCAAACTCTGTCCCGGTCATGGTAACGCACGAACTTTATAATTATAGGGCGCTTACCCGTAGCAACAACCTGAGCTGTGGTTCGTTTTAGCACTCCTAAACGATGGCAACGATCTATATCAGACATAGTTATATCTACATTTAACTTGCCCTTCATCGTGTTGATAACTTTATCATAAACGTTCTCTGCCGGCTCCTCTGGAATACCATGCAGCACTAAGCAGTTCCGCCGGCTGTACTGTTCAGCTTCATCAAGCAGCTCGGCCTGTTGTTCGAGGCGCTGTTCAGTAAATTCCAGTTTTTTGTTATGTCTTTCAACTCACTAGACACCTTTTCTTGGAACTGGGAGAACTCGGCCTTTAGCCGCTGCAGCTCATCCGCGCGGCAGGTGCAGCTTGCGACGTGTTCCAGGCGGCCTTGGAAGTCCTTCATAACATCTTCAATAGACGCTACACGACGAATAGCTTCTTTCGCGGACATACTGAATGATGCTTCAGGTCAATGACAGTTTAGTTACACTGAGAAAGTCACAAATGGCACTTGTTGGCTGTTAATCTTGCTAATAGGACCACTAATAATATAAATATTTCAGACTACCATTTCACTCAGCGTGAACGAAACGATTTATAGCCTAGATTGTAGTGGCTCATCCCCCGACTGTACATACCGATTTTCATCAAATACTCTTAAGCCGTTTTCAAGTGATGCGTGTACAGACAGACAGACAGACAGACAGACAGACAGACAGACAGACAGACAGACAGACAGACAGACAGACAGACAGACAGACAGACAGACAGACAGACAGACAGACAGACAGACAGACAGACAGACAGACAGACAGACAGACAGACAGACAGACAGACAGACAGACAGACAGACAGACAGACAGACAGACAGACAGACAGACAGACAGACAGACAGACAGACAGACAGACAGACAGACAGACAGACAGACAGACAGACAGACAGACAGACAGACAGACAGACAGACAGACAGACAGACAGACAGACAGACAGACAGACAGACAGACAGACAGACAGACAGACAGACAGACAGACAGACAGACAGACAGACAGACAGACAGACAGACAGACAGACAGACAGACAGACAGACAGACAGACAGACAGACAGACAGACAGACAGACAGACAGACAGACAGACAGACAGACAGACAGACAGACAGACAGACAGACAGACAGACAGACAGACAGACAGACAGACAGACAGACAGACAGACAGACAGACAGACAGACAGACAGACAGACAGACAGACAGACAGACAGACAGACAGACAGACAGACAGACAGACAGACAGACAGACAGACAGACAGACAGACAGACAGACAGACAGACAGACAGACAGACAGACAGACAGACAGACAGACAGACAGACAGACAGACAGACAGACAGACAGACAGACAGACAGACAGACAGACAGACAGACAGACAGACAGACAGACAGACAGACAGACAGACAGACAGACAGACAGACAGACAGACAGACAGACAGACAGACAGACAGACAGACAGACAGACAGACAGACAGACAGACAGACAGACAGACAGACAGACAGACAGACAGACAGACAGACAGACAGACAGACAGACAGACAGACAGACAGACAGACAGACAGACAGACAGACAGACAGACAGACAGACAGACAGACAGACAGACAGACAGACAGACAGACAGACAGACAGACAGACAGACAGACAGACAGACAGACAGACAGACAGACAGACAGACAGACAGACAGACAGACAGACAGACAGACAGACAGACAGACAGACAGACAGACAGACAGACAGACAGACAGACAGACAGACAGACAGACAGACAGACAGACAGACAGACAGACAGACAGACAGACAGACAGACAGACAGACAGACAGACAGACAGACAGACAGACAGACAGACAGACAGACAGACAGACAGACAGACAGACAGACAGACAGACAGACAGACAGACAGACAGACAGACAGACAGACAGACAGACAGACAGACAGACAGACAGACAGACAGACAGACAGACAGACAGACAGACAGACAGACAGACAGACAGACAGACAGACAGACAGACAGACAGACAGACAGACAGACAGACAGACAGACAGACAGACAGACAGACAGACAGACAGACAGACAGACAGACAGACAGACAGACAGACAGACAGACAGACAGACAGACAGACAGACAGACAGACAGACAGACAGACAGACAGACAGACAGACAGACAGACAGACAGACAGACAGACAGACAGACAGACAGACAGACAGACAGACAGACAGACAGACAGACAGACAGACAGACAGACAGACAGACAGACAGACAGACAGACAGACAGACAGACAGACAGACAGACAGACAGACAGACAGACAGACAGACAGACAGACAGACAGACAGACAGACAGACAGACAGACAGACAGACAGACAGACAGACAGACAGACAGACAGACAGACAGACAGACAGACAGACAGACAGACAGACAGACAGACAGACAGACAGACAGACAGACAGACAGACAGACAGACAGACAGACAGACAGACAGACAGACAGACAGACAGACAGACAGACAGACAGACAGACAGACAGACAGACAGACAGACAGACAGACAGACAGACAGACAGACAGACAGACAGACAGACAGACAGACAGACAGACAGACAGACAGACAGACAGACAGACAGACAGACAGACAGACAGACAGACAGACAGACAGACAGACAGACAGACAGACAGACAGACAGACAGACAGACAGACAGACAGACAGACAGACAGACAGACAGACAGACAGACAGACAGACAGACAGACAGACAGACAGACAGACAGACAGACAGACAGACAGACAGACAGACAGACAGACAGACAGACAGACAGACAGACAGACAGACAGACAGACAGACAGACAGACAGACAGACAGACAGACAGACAGACAGACAGACAGACAGACAGACAGACAGACAGACAGACAGACAGACAGACAGACAGACAGACAGACAGACAGACAGACAGACAGACAGACAGACAGACAGACAGACAGACAGACAGACAGACAGACAGACAGACAGACAGACAGACAGACAGACAGACAGACAGACAGACAGACAGACAGACAGACAGACAGACAGACAGACAGACAGACAGACAGACAGACAGACAGACAGACAGACAGACAGACAGACAGACAGACAGACAGACAGACAGACAGACAGACAGACAGACAGACAGACAGACAGACAGACAGACAGACAGACAGACAGACAGACAGACAGACAGACAGACAGACAGACAGACAGACAGACAGACAGACAGACAGACAGACAGACAGACAGACAGACAGACAGACAGACAGACAGACAGACAGACAGACAGACAGACAGACAGACAGACAGACAGACAGACAGACAGACAGACAGACAGACAGACAGACAGACAGACAGACAGACAGACAGACAGACAGACAGACAGACAGACAGACAGACAGACAGACAGACAGACAGACAGACAGACAGACAGACAGACAGACAGACAGACAGACAGACAGACAGACAGACAGACAGACAGACAGACAGACAGACAGACAGACAGACAGACAGACAGACAGACAGACAGACAGACAGACAGACAGACAGACAGACAGACAGACAGACAGACAGACAGACAGACAGACAGACAGACAGACAGACAGACAGACAGACAGACAGACAGACAGACAGACAGACAGACAGACAGACAGACAGACAGACAGACAGACAGACAGACAGACAGACAGACAGACAGACAGACAGACAGACAGACAGACAGACAGACAGACAGACAGACAGACAGACAGACAGACAGACAGACAGACAGACAGACAGACAGACAGACAGACAGACAGACAGACAGACAGACAGACAGACAGACAGACAGACAGACAGACAGACAGACAGACAGACAGACAGACAGACAGACAGACAGACAGACAGACAGACAGACAGACAGACAGACAGACAGACAGACAGACAGACAGACAGACAGACAGACAGACAGACAGACAGACAGACAGACAGACAGACAGACAGACAGACAGACAGACAGACAGACAGACAGACAGACAGACAGACAGACAGACAGACAGACAGACAGACAGACAGACAGACAGACAGACAGACAGACAGACAGACAGACAGACAGACAGACAGACAGACAGACAGACAGACAGACAGACAGACAGACAGACAGACAGACAGACAGACAGACAGACAGACAGACAGACAGACAGACAGACAGACAGACAGACAGACAGACAGACAGACAGACAGACAGACAGACAGACAGACAGACAGACAGACAGACAGACAGACAGACAGACAGACAGACAGACAGACAGACAGACAGACAGACAGACAGACAGACAGACAGACAGACAGACAGACAGACAGACAGACAGACAGACAGACAGACAGACAGACAGACAGACAGACAGACAGACAGACAGACAGACAGACAGACAGACAGACAGACAGACAGACAGACAGACAGACAGACAGACAGACAGACAGACAGACAGACAGACAGACAGACAGACAGACAGACAGACAGACAGACAGACAGACAGACAGACAGACAGACAGACAGACAGACAGACAGACAGACAGACAGACAGACAGACAGACAGACAGACAGACAGACAGACAGACAGACAGACAGACAGACAGACATTACGGTAAAGTAAAAAAAAGTGCATTTCCTTGTTACTGGGCACATGACCGATGCAGAAACACCATTCTTTTCAAATTCTGAACAATAAAGAGACAATATTCTATCATGGAACATACCTGTACATTTTGTTCTGCCATTCTTCTTCTTCTTCTTCCATTCCCTTTTTTACAGTCTCTCTGGGTTGGGTAGTGTACCTTTGTTTTCTTATATATATAAATGATATGAGTAAAGGAGTGGAATCGGAGGTAAGGCTTTTTGCGGATGATGTTATTCTCTATAGAGTGATAAATAAGTTACAAGATTGTGAGCAACTGCAACGTGACCTCGAAAATGTTGTGAGATGGACAACAGGCAATGGTATGTTGATAAACGGGGTTAAAAGTCAGGTTGTGAGTTTCACAAATAGGAAAAGTCCTCTCAGTTTTAATTACTGCGTTGATGGGGTGAAAGTTCCTTTTGGGGATCATTGTAAGTATCTAGGTGTTAATATAAGGAAAGATCTTCATTGGGGTAATCACATAAATGGGATTGTAAATAAAGGGTACCGATCTCTGCACATGGTTATGAGGGTGTTTAGGGGTTGTAATAAGGATGTAAAGGAGAGAGCATATAAGTCTCTGGTAAGACCCCAACTAGAGTATGGTTCCAGTGTATGGGACCCTCACCAGGATTACCTGATTCAAGAACTGGAAAAAATCCAAAGAAAAGCAGCTCGATTTGTTCTGAGTGATTTCCGACAAAAGAGTAGCGTTACAAAAATGTTGCAATGTTTGGGTTTGGAAGAATTGAGAGAAAGAAGAAGAGCTGCTCGACTAAGTGGTATGTTCCGAGCTGTCAACAGAGAGATGGCGTGGAATGACATTAGTAGACGAATAAGTTTGAATGGCGTTTATAAAAGTAGGAAAGATCACAATATGAAGATAAAGTTGGAATTCAAGAGGACAAACTGGGGCAAATATTCGTTTATAGGAAGGGGAGTTAGGGACTGGAATAACTTACCAAGGGAGATGTTCAATAAATTTCCAATTTCTTTAAAATCATTTCGGAAAAGGCTAGGAAAGCAACAGATAGGGAATCTGCCACCTGGACGACTGCCCTAAATGCAGATCAGTATTGATTGATTGATACCAAAGCTCGATCTTTCCACCACTCCTCTTCTACCATTGTATTGCTATCGATTCCTCCAGTTTCAGTACAGTCCATTACAGAGCTCTTTCATCTCATTCTGGGCCATTCCTACGCCTCTTCGGCGTCAATGTGTCCTAGAATGTTTCCTTTGTTTTTATGTTTCTATATCAATCTGTTCTTGAAATTTATTTATTTATTTATTTATTTATTTATTTATTTATTTATTTATTTATTTATTTATTTATTTATTTATTTATAAAGTGGCGAAGTTAGGGCTCTTGGCCCTCGCTTATCTCTGTACTCGGAAAACAGATTGGTTCGTATCCTCCGTCGGCCATCCTCTAAATGGTTTTCCGTGGTTTCGCATTTCAACTTCAGGCAAATGTCAGGATGTTACCTTTCTCAAGGCGATAGCCACTTTCTTCCCATTCATAGCCCGTCAAATTACACCTGCACCACATACAACACCCTCACACAGCGTCACGTGTGGTGTACCGAGTAAAACATTTACAGAACTTGGGAGCCGAGCATGTCCTCGGACACTCCTGACAATAAACAGCTATACGCTAAAAAAAAAAGGTCGTAGAATTTTGAGTAAATTTCGCATTTTATTGCGTTTTCAAAACCCACAAGAAAACTGTTTACAAGTCATGGAGAGTGATAAAACAAAAGTAAACTCCATTACAATCATTTAATATAATAGTGCTTTTGTGAAAATAATAATAATAATAATAATAATAATAATAATAATAATAATAATAATAATAATAATAACTAGCAAATGTACCCGTGCTTCGCTACGGTATTCTAGATTCTATCCGGATATCGAAGTTAATACTATATGTGCAGTAAATAAGATTGTTTTAAAATAGCATGTCTCTTAGCGTTATCCGAGAAAGCACGGGGATGTGCCCATATGTTGTTTCCAATGTAAAGTGTGGGTTGGGGAGTTGTGATGAGAACGGCAGGCTCGCTTGCCTACTGTCATTCACAATCGATTTGGGAAGTTTACATTATAATTGCAGGTGCCGTTGCCTACTGCGCGGTCACAATCTATTTGGAGAGTTTTCGTTACTATGGCAGGCCCCGTTTCCTACTTCCAGACAGATTACAGTTGAGAAGTTTTTATTATAATGGCAGGTAACTTCCCTACTACCAGTTAAAATTGAGTTATGCAGTTATAATTATAATGACAGATCCATTTTCCTGCTGCCAGCCAGCTTACTGCCAGTCACACAGAATTGGTGAGTTTCCATTAAAATAGCAGGCCACTATGCCTAATACTAGGCACATTTTAGATGGGTACATTTGTTGGTACATTTGTTCATAATGGTGGGCACCATGGCCTACAGCCAAACACAATCGGGTAGGGGAATTTGAACAAAAGTGCATGCTCCCTTGCCTTCTGCAAGTCAAATTGAGAAGTGAATTATTCAGTACAATCATGACGAATATAAGAACAAGTGTGAGGACTCCTCGAGTTCAAGAGCGCCCCGCCAGGCAGCGCTAGAGTGGACAAGCTCCACAGTACCCATCAGGTCTTAGGAAAGATGCCAGAGGAAACGTATTACTCCTTAACTATTAAAAAGCAATGGGATATTGCAATTAAGATACCACGGCAGGGTACAATGGAAAAAATCATATATGGAAATAAGAGCTACGGCCTTTATCACATGTTGCGGAAAGCACAAGTTACTGGAGTGTAAATAACACATAACTCCCAGCATATTAAAACAAACACGCAAAAACTATTTAAAGGTAACACACTATTTACTGCCATGTCGGTAGATGCAGAGTGGGTTGTTGTCCCATATGCTCTGTACTCTGACCGGCCAACCGAGCAGAGGAAAGTTGGCCACGGCTCTACCGTGGCTCTACGCCTCTGCATTCGGGAGACGGGCCTGGGGCACAGTGCCGGACTGCACGCCTGGTCCCACCCGTCGGCTGTCCTGAGAATGGTTTTCCGTGGTTTTCCATTCTCCTGCACTAAGTCTAATGCCGGGATAGTTCGTAGTATAGGCCACGGCCGCCTACCCCCTCACCTTCTCCGCACATCTCCTTCACCGTAACAAATCTCCCGATCTGAGAGACGGCGTCATCGTCTAAGAGGCCCGCCTCCCCCTTCATGGGAGGAATGAAAACGTTTACTAGTTAGTTAGTAGTAGTTATTTACTATCTCGCCAGAGAGAGAGGGCGTTACCATCTAGGTCGCCCGCCCCACCCCTTCAGGGTGTCGAATGAAGACATTTAAACAACAACTATTTACTAACTCATTTTGTTGGTTACTGGACTTTCGAAAGCTTGCGTAAAGATGTGGTGGATATTCGAGATTGAAATCACCATTCACTATAAACTTATCTGATTTTACTATGAAATCATCAGAGAAATAAACATGACAAGTTATGCTACTGGGCGTTAACTAAGTATCCTTACGTGGAATAGCTCTGGCCTATTTTTGAAATTGATTTCAATCGTTCGGTGATGAAAAAATCGCATATTATCAACTACTCTACCATAGCCTGACTTACAGCCAGGCACAAAACAGTGCGGCATGCTGAGCTATTAAATTAATCAAGCCACATACGATACATGCTTGAAGTATACAACACACAATGAACTGAGTTTAGGAACTGAAGGCAAAGAAAATTCAACTCATTCACTGAAATATGTCGCACAGTAATACCTCTCGCACTTTTCTATACCCAGCTTGCCGCAACCACTGGAGCACGTGTTGGATATAATTACTTGCAGTGCTTGCAGTGGCGGGACCACAAACTACCATGCTATAATGGCTGAGTCCTCACACTTGGTCTTATATTCGTCATGGTACAATGGTAGGCACACCTTACTAATGCCAGTTACACAGGAGTTGGAGAAGGACGCTATTCCTACTGCCAGTCAAAGTCGGTGTGGGGAGTACTGACTACAATAGCAGACACACCCTTTCTAGATCGCAAGAAATTGACATCGATGAATATATATTGATCGACATATGAAAGTATATGCATGTTTACAATATTGCAGACCTTCATTTACAGATTAACTGCTGCTAAATGGCATGTCATATCGACAAGGGATTGTATCATAAGACGCAGTATTTAGCGGCCTAAGTGGCTCGTCCTATGATATTTTCTCGCATCTCTTCTATTCATGGGCCAGATTGAGTTAGAAACGTTGAATAGAGTGAAGTTTGTGTAAGATTATCATACATTGCATTACTTTTCGGATAATTATGTGACATAGCATTTGGCTCACATATGGGGACTGGGTGGGCCAAAGTTCGTGTAGAGATTGATAATTCCATCTTTCCTGTAAGTGATTGAACGTATGAATTATGCACGTAAAAAGTCCAAATTTACATAAAATCGATAAATAGCGACGAATCAAAAGTATAAGGGATACAGATACGACAAAAGTCATTAGACAAAAGTTGAAGGTTACTCCAAATTGAACGGAGAGTGTGCCGTCCGTTATGTGATAGGACTTCCTGTTTATCTCACGAAATACCTCGAAACGATGGTCTGCACCATCATTACAATTGCCTCCATATTTCGATATTCTTCGGGTGTAAAGATTGAAAAATTTGAAGATCTTGGAAGTTTTCCGTCCGTTATAGGCTAAAACGTATAATCTTGCCAAATTTCAATTTTATTGCTCGTCTGGCAGATTATGCCGCAATCTGGATTTTAGGCGAGGGGGGTAAATTCAGGACTTTCAGAAAAGTACACAAAAAACTATACTGATTGTCATTATTACTCCTCAAACGGGTAGCTGTATGAAATTTTCACCAAAATAGTCAATGTACAGACACACACACAGTTGTTACGATTTTATTTATATAGTGTACCTGTCCAAGGCTTCAGTACATAAACAAGTTACCGTGGTTCATGAATATGATATTAGAATAGAGCACCTCCTATGAGCTTCGAACTCAGCCCGGTTATCGAAGTCTCACCTTCCCCTACTAGAATGATTCGCTAGCTGAGTCGGTATAGCATTTCGGGTCTGACTGAAGCGTCCGATGGGGCGATAATTTTCTAATAATCTCTATAGTAGGGGAATATTAATTATGAGAGGGACACTAGTTCATTATTAATGAGAAGAGAAACAATATCTTGTATAACAATTTTACTATACTAGTGAAACACATCTTACTAACATGGATATGCCATACAACGCACTTTACAAATATTATTTAGATTGATCTTGACGTCGTGAATGTTCGGTAGTCTCTTTCTATACCTCGTTCGACGTTAAATTATTTCAAGTTCAACGTAGCCTTTCCTCTTGAATTATTTATACTATTTCAAACAGGGAGGCGTTTCCTCTCGAATTATTTACATTTATCACTTTGCGCACACATTTAATTAGTACAGGCATACCCTGCTGTAATTCTGTTTACCTGTTGAGAATTAATATATTCAAATTATATCAAGTTACGATATCCTATGAACTGAAGTGAACGTATGTTTCCATTAATACATTTTTGAACCTTTGAAAGTCGTATCGCAACACTTCCCTAAATTAATCATTGCTGAATATGCAATATAATACACACGCTCGTTTCATCAGGATTTTTGTCAATACACATGACACGACATTATTTACACAACGTTGCTACCTGTGGACAATCATAAAGCAACTCAAATATCAAAACATCATAAACAGAGTATCATAGCACTTCCTGCAAGAGATGGGCAAGGACAAATACATTTCAAACACACACGATGAGTCACAGATGGTACAAGTCATCTGCTGCTGGTGACAGTGAGTAGAAGCTTTCACTGTCTCCTGGAATGAACTGAGAATCTTCTGAGACGGGGTATATTTAACCTGGAATTCCCTACACGCTGTAAATAATTAAGGAAATAAATTGGAGGGATCCTTTCTTTAATGCACATTCGAATCTATGCGACGTTGGTAATATTTAAATTCACGCACGTAATCGCTGTGCCGAGAGGAATGAACCAGCTACTTGTATTCTGTTCCCTTTCAATGGAGCAAACACTTTACTTCGTCACCTTTGACGGGCTCATAAATCACCCAGCTGTGAGTCGCCCACGACCCACTTCCAAATAGTGGGCCACTGGGTCCTCCCATACAATTGCTTCACGGTAAATAATCTTACTTCTTTCTTTCCAGGCCACAATGGCAGCACATTAAATATTGGCTCTAAATCCGGCCGTAATCGCCATCTTCGTAGCACGATAGCCACTTCGCACTTATTAATAACAGATTCCAGGAGGAACTTTACATTTCTACTTCACAATATACATTAGGGCTACATTCTGCCTAGCCCCCGTTCCTCCTCTCGGTACCTCGAATACAATGCTATTTAATGATGAACCCCTGCCACACGGGTCCGAATTACATCACGCACTCACGAGCTAAATAATTCAACGACATATACCCCAATGCCATGTCTCCATCCCTTGTTTCAGCAGCCTTAATTCCTAGTTAGGACGACTCCCTACCAGGTGTGAAGTGCAAAGATAAAAGTCAATTACTGAGAGATCTTTGATGACTCATATTTGCTATAGAGAAGACTATAACTGGAGTCATTTTACAGAATATTTAAGCCCTCTTTACTTGACAGCGCTTCGCACTTAATTAATCTAAGATCCTTAGAATTACGCCATGCATTACCAAAAACCCTTATAAAAACGGAAATAAAATATGGTCGTTCCAAACCATGATGAATGTATTCCATAAAAATCCCTAAATAAAATTTATTATTATACCTTTTAAATGGCATATTGGCGATCTACGTTACATCTACATGCAAATTTACTCTATATTTACAATAGGATATGACTTTCAAAGCTACAAATAGTTGGAAATGTACTCATCCTCCGGAAAACCACGAACACAGCATTACAGGAGGGCACGCCCATTTATTTACTCTGCCCTCATGATGCCATCAGCGATGTGAAGTCCTTTGATGACCAACTGGCAAGTCACGAACATGACGGCTTGATCTCGTGCGAAGTTCCAGACGATCTCTGCTACCCCAGGCGAAACTCCGGCAGGCAGCTAGATGTCTCGTTCTCTCTGCTACGCAGGGCGAAATTCCGGCAGGCAGCTAGATTCCTCGTTCACTCCGACGTTCTTGTAGATTCCTTGTGTAAATGAGGGGAGTTATCTTATGTGAATGCGTTAGTTTATATAACACATCACAGATTAAATATATGGTTGGATCTGCTTAATGACACAAGCATCCCAACCTAACGTCGATTGTGTCCCTGAAGCCCGACATTATTCCCTTCTCATCCACCTATCCTTTTTATTGACAGCTACTTTAAGTCCTGCAGCTCCACTGGTTCATTTAGAAACGTCACTGGTTAGGCCACTAATGTGTTAGCACTCTCGTATTACACAACAATAATTCAGGCATACTCTACTGCACTTAGTCATACATAAGTCGAGCTCTCTACTGCGTTAGGGATCGATCTAACGTGGCACTGCCCTTAATCATGCCGACAATGAGCCGTTCATTCTCTTTCCTTATATTTCATATTCATATCGAGTACACTCGCCCCACGCACTTAGTTAAATACGTGCCTATTTATGTTAATTGAGCCGTATTAGTTTAGGCATATATGAGGCTCGACACACGGACATCGATCATCACGGTTTCGTACCGTTCCTACTATATTTGTTAGCGGCACACTGTACGCGCAAACAACTTGCTCAGATTGTGGTTATTTCCACATACATTCACACACTTTAATAAATCACTGCATTACACTGCTCACATTACAGAATGATTTCTTTATAAAAGTCTCACACATAAATCACGACGAACTGGCGTTGAACTGAAAATGAACTGGTGGTGTCCGTTCCTCAGCTCCTTACTATATAGGCGAGATGCCCTGGTGCTAGCAGTGGGGGAAAAACACACCCCCTTCTCAAAATGTGCTCCGGTAATACGCAACCTAGAGTGACGAACAGGATATCAAATTGTAGCTCCTGTATTCCCATTTTCACTGAGTGAATATTATTAAAATAGCTTCGTGGAGTCTCAAGCAATCTTAAAAGCGTCCTTTTGTCTCTGTCGGTGAATGATGACGAGCTCCAGGGGAATCCTTGAGCTGGCTGCCACGGTTGGGACCCAACATCTCGTAACCATTAAGATGGGCCCCTGTTACAGCGTAGCTACCGTTCTTTCAATTATGTAGAGCACTTCTCGGTCTCATAAGTATGTGTAAAATTCCCTGACTCGAATGTTTGCACGAGACTCTCCGTTGAGTATTTCGCGATTTATAATAATTATCATGGGAAAAACAATTGAACTCGATGAGTTGGCAGTGGTGAATGAATGAGGGAAATAGGGTATAATGTTAGTTCTTACGTTGGATGTACTCCCTGAGCTCGGCTAGTGACCTAGATTCTCTGTCACGTGATAACGCGTCTCTTTCCGTCTCGCTCGTGGTTGGAGTGAGAAAACTTCGAGTACCAGCGCTCCTGCAATGCCTCGCTGCTAATTACTGACAACTAGAGTTGGGTCGCGCGAGGCGGCATACTGCAAATCGCATCCCGGAGCGGGTGGATAAATCCTAACTTGGACAGTTTTTACCGCAGAATGACGCGGAAAATGGCATATTTCATCTCCTGGGTATCATGACATACTATATGTGACATTGTGAACGGTCCCAATAGGTAGATAAGGAATCTGCTCCACGTACAACACCTTTTGGGCTATGTCCGCTGGATTTAACCTGCAAAAGCGACCGTTCATGATATATCACATTAATCCTCCTGTCGAAAAAATGCACATGAGAAAAAAGTTTAGAAAAGTTTAATTTCGGATATGCATATTTTGAGGGAGTACAAAATCATGGTTTAGGTATCGAATAAATCCCAAGTAAATTTAGGTATTCAGAAATAATATTTGCCCTAAAATCTACCCAGGACAGGTGGATCCTAAATGTCAAGTTTGGTAGAAATATATTTAGTAGTTTTCAAGTTATAAGAACTCATACAATCAGACACCAAAGCTAAGAAATATGCAGATGGCCATTATTACAACTGAAACGGATAACTGTACGGAAATTTCGCCAAAACAGTCAATGTACAGGCACACGGTTCTTTAGATTATATTTATATAGATGGCAGATAAGCATGGGCACATTAAGTGCAAATCTCCATCTGGATATTTACTGCTCCTAAATTATCAACAAACGGTTTACACCCTCAGACGTCCCTTTTATCGCTCTACATGTTTGGTCTTAAAATATTTTCTCGTATCTTCCATATTTATGGGTTTGGTTGAGTTACGATATTTGAATGGGGTGAAATTCGCGTACGTTTTTAACATCTTACATTAATTTTCACATACTTATGTGGAAGCTAAAATGAAATTTGGTTCGCATATAGCCATTGGTCGTGTCAACGTGCGTGCCAAATTCGATTACTCTATCTTTCTTATAAGTGTGTCAAACTATGTTACAGACGTGCAAAGAGCACACAATTTACGAACAATCGAAATATACAGTCAAATCTAAAGTATAAGTGAGAGGGAGAGACGACAGAATGTCACAGGATCAAAGTTGTAGATCACTCCAAATTGAACGGAGATTGTGCCATCCGTTTTGTGATAGGACTTACCGTTTAGCCGCGAAATACCTCGAAACGAAGGTCTGCACCGTCATTAAATTGCCTCCATATTTCGATATTTTTCAGCATAAAAAGTGAAAAAATTAAAGATCTTGGAAATTTTCCGTAGGTTACCGGCTAAAACGTATAATTTTGCTTAATTTCAATTTTCCAGCTCGTGTGGCAGATTGTGAGGCAATATTGATTTGGGGCGAGGGGGGAAGGGTATAAAATTTAGGACTTTCAGGAAACTATAGCCGAAACTATAACGGAAAGCTGTGCGAAAATTTCGCCAAAATAATCAATGCACAGACACACTGTCGTTACGATTTGATTTATATGGATAGATACGGAATCTGCTCCACGTACAACACCTTTTGGGCTATATCCCCTGGACTTAGTCTGAGAAACCGACCTTTCATGATGTATCCCTTATTAATTTAGAATTAGATTTCCATCAAGTTTGGTCAATTTCCAATCAGGTTGGTCTTGTACTTTAAATATCGTCGGAGAGTAAAATCACCATTCCGGTTCCATATAAACCGGGTGAGTTGGCCGTGCGGTTTGGGGCGCGCAGCTTTGAGCTCGCATCCGGGAGATAGTGGGTTCGAACCCCAATGTCGGTAGCCCTGAAGATGGTTTTCCGTGGTTTCCCACTTTCACCCCAAGGGGATGTACCTTAATTAAGGCCACGGCCACTTCCTTCCCATTCCTAGGCCTTTCCTGTCCCTTCGTTGCCATAACACCTATCTGTGCGGTGCGGCCTAAAGCAAATAGCAAAAAAAATGGTTCCCTATAAAACCCTAGTCTATTCCGGAATTGGAAATGGTATTGACCTTAAAACCTACCCTTGGACAGGTGGATGCTAAATATAAAGTTTGGTTCAATTATCTTCAGTAATTTTCAAGTTGTAAGAAATACGCTTTATACGCACACGCTCTTGCGTTAAGTCCGGTGGGACTTGTACCGAAAAACAGTCCTCTAATGATATCTCCCTTATTAATCCTGGTATCGAAATGATGCACAAGAGAAAAAAGATTTAGAAAATTTCCATTAAGGCAGGTAGATTTCCATTAAGTTTGGTTGTGTATATTTTGAGGGAGTTCAAATTCACGGTTCCGGTTTCGTATAAACCCCCCAGTCAGTTCAGGGATTTAGAAACAATATTTGCGCTAAAACCTACCCAAGGACAGGTGGGTTCTAAATGTGAAGTTTAGTGGAAATATATCGAGTAGTTTTCATGTTATAGAAGGACAGACTAACAGACAGACACCAAAGCTAAAAATTGTGCAGATGGTCATTATTACACTTGAAACGGATAACTGTACGGAAATTTCGCCAAAATAGCCAATGTACAGACACATGGTCGTTATGATTTTATTTATATAGATGATAATAATAATAATAATAATAATAATAATAATAATAATAATAATAATGCACTCGAAACGAAGTTTAGGAGGACAGACTTCATACTTTGCCACAAGCACATTCGAGCGAATGGCTGCGCGGTTTGGGTCACATAGCCATCGCCTTGCATTCGGAAGATAGTGGGTTCTAACCCCACTGTCAGCAGTTCTGAATATTTTTCCGTGGTTTCCCATTTTCACACCAGGCAAATGCTGGGGCTGTACCTTAATTAAGGGCACGACCGCTTCCTTCCCACTCCTACCCTTTCCTATTCCACCGTCGCCATAAGACCTATCTCTGTCGGTGCGACGTAAAGCAACTTGTAAAAAATAATACAAGCGTGTTCGTGTAGAAAGAAAAAAGCAGGAATCATCAAACTTGGTGCAGTATTAATTATATCGGCTAGACACCTAAAATTAGACGTCGAGATAGAGAATTCGTGAGTGCCGTCAACTCGATCGAGGAGAGATGGACGCTTCGCCACGTTGCCAATAATTATAATATTTACGTGTGTTACAGGTAATGATGTTATGAGTTCGCCGGCTGTGGAGTCACTACAAGTACAAGTACAGTCAGCGAATTCTTCAAAATTATCCTAATCAGGATGGGATTCGAACGTTTGGTCATTTCTACTCTCAGTTTTGAAGTAGGCCTACAGAAACAAAGAACGATAATCTACATGACCTCGCATGACAGCAGGTGTAGAACTTATCTCAGCACACCAAAGCGTCAGGAAATAGCTCCCGGAAAACAACATGACAGCAAGATAACATTCGGGCGCATCGCATGACAGAGCAGCACAGTGTAGTTCCACTAATGTTTGGCCTTCACCACATCGGCAAGAATTGGCTTTGGACGAGTAGGCCTATAGATGGTTTTTTTTTTTTTTACGTCGCACCGACACAGATAGGTCTTATGGCGACGATGGGATAGGAAAGGGCTAGGAGTGGGAAGGAAGCGGCCGTGGCCTTAATTAAGGTACAGCCCCAGCATTTGCCTGGTGTGAAAATGGGAAACCATGGAAAACCATTTTCAGGGCTGCCGACAGTGGGGTTCGAACCTACTATCTCCCGAATACTGGATACTGGCCGCACTTAAGCGACTGCAGCTATCGAGCTCGGTTATATATGTGATGGATGCATACGCACTGTAGGTAGTAATAACATGGCGAATTAATTATCCATTCAAATCAAGAAGTGATTCCTGTGAATTCTTCTGTTCGTACCGTCATTTTGCTAATGTTATCTTACTTAATATTACATGGCTGAGTGGCGCAGACGGGAGAGTTCGATCGCCAATGATTCCGGTGGTTTTTGAAGGTGCTCAAATACTTCAGCCTCATGTTGAAAGATTTACCGGCACGTAAAAGAAATTCTGCGAGACAAAATTCCGTTACTTCGGTTACTCTGAAAAGCATAAAAAGAGTTTATGGGACGTAACACCAATAACTTTATTTGTATTGTTATTGTTTATTTATTTATTTATTTATTTATTTATTTATTTATTTATTTATTTATTTATTTATTTATTTATTTATTTATTTATTTTTCTGTCACGCTCATTTGTTCTGTATCCTGCATTCTAGTCCGATTCCTCAAACAGTCATCTCTATATTTAGGCTACTTCCTAAGCACTGTTCTGTTCCTTCTAAGTACAGATCTCTTCGTTTGTCACTCAACCTGTATTCCTCTATTAGATGGTGCATTTAGCGCTGAATGTTATCCGTAGAATTTCACCCCTTGCTTTTATTTTCATTATTACCTTGCCGACCCCAGTGGCGTGGAGGGTTAGTCAGAGCTACTCTGTTCGCAAGATAATGTATTTGGTCCTTGCCGAAGTCAGTGGCATTTGCGGATGTTTAAATGACATTATTATTATTATTATTATTATTATTATTATTATTATTATTATTATTATTATTATTATTATTATTATTATTATTATTATTTATTTTCCTTAAATTGTACATGTACAATTTAGGGGTGGTAGATGGAGAAAGGGCAAGCCCCACATACACGGAAGTGCCTCCATCTCCACATGTGTACATAAACTCTACTGAATATTTACATACAAACTTATGTAGACAATTTTAAATTTACATATTTACACTACAAACACTGTACCCTTAGAATAATAATTATCTTGATTTATCCTGAAAATATTAGAGTAAGAACACCCATCCATCTCCAGTTCATTAAAGTACGAGTACCTTAAACAACTCGTACAGGAACAAATTCCGAAACAATGTGTATCGTGAAAATCTTGAGGAGACGTTAAACAAATAACAATATCCAGTACTTGTCAATATTGGTCCAACATTTTAATTCCCGCTCTTCTGTGCATTACACAGTTGCAGTTTTGCATGCAGAAACTACATTGTTTACAATTTTAACACATGAAAGGGTTAAAATATATTTTACACATACCTTCAGTTTAATCACTACAGCGTGCTACTGGTCATCTAGAAATTTCTAGCTTTTAAACGACATCATGACCATCGAAGGCTCTGTTAAAATCCATTAGTGCTACCAGTACACAGTTTCCACCAGGTTCTGAAAGAAACCTCAGAACTAATAAAACTTCCAATTGCTGACATGTTAACCAATTCACCATGAGTCGTGTATAAAATGGTTCTTACCTAATAGAGCTTGTCACTTCTATCGCAGTCATTCCTGATATTTTTGTCCGGAATATACAGAAAATGTATTATATATGGACACTTGATTCTCATTTATATTTAATAATTTCATGAATATGAGTGTTAAATACACTTAAAATTGTCTGCAAAGACAAGAATAATATCATGCGAAATTCTCCGCTGCAACACATTACAAAAGAACAAATGAAAGCACAACCCATAGAACAGTGTACAAATAACTTTGCTTATAGCGTAACTGATGCGTTCATGCATCTGGTGATAGTAAGAGAATAATATAGATATTTACATAATTAATCACGATTATACGACAAATTGCAACAAACTACCATAGAAATAACTCGTAAATTATAAAGTCAATAAAATCACCTCGTACGAATATAACATACAGAAAAAGTCATTGAGCAACAGCCTACTTTCCACCTACGTGAAAATATACAAATACTTTCTAATGAAATTACAACTTAAAATCAGAGTGGTGTGGCACCATAGCTCTTCAGTCTGGCATAGTTTCCGTTTCTTTGTACCAGGTTCCACTAAATCGGTTTCCGCCATTATCAATTACACAGTACGTGTGGTTAAAATGAAAATAACAGGTGAAGTAACGTATCTTATTTAATTCTGTTTGTAGAATGGAGAGAAAATAAACTCTAAATATGCCCCTGTCGGATACAATACCGGAATAATCCTACAGTATATAAGAGCTGAGACACGCTACTCACTAAACATGACAGCGTAACTTTCGATTTCTGAAATTTGGATCTCTTTTAAATCCCAGGTTAAATAATATGTACAATTCTATAAATACAAAGGTTAGAGGATGAATAAACATTGAATACATACAGGATGAAATCATCACGAAGCGCAGGTCTCCTCCGGGTGTCAAATCAAAAGATCTGCACCTGGCGAGCCGAACATGTCCGCGGACACTCCAGGCACTAAAAGCCATACGCCATTTCATTTCATTGGGAATTTTTTTAATTATATTTTTTTACAAGCTGCTTTACGTCGCATCGACACAGGTAGGTCTTATGGCGACGATGGGATAGGAAAGGCCTAGGAGTGGGAAGGAAGCGGCCGTGGCCTTAATTAAGGTACAGCCCCAGCATTTGCCTGGTGTGAAAATGGGACGCCACGGAAAACCATCTTCAGAGCTGCCGGCAGTGGGGTTCGAACCCACTATCTCCCGGATGTAAGCTCACAGCTGCGCGCCTATAACCGGCCAACTCGCCCGGTCGTTGGGAAAATAAATATATTTTAACTGTCTCTCACTGTAAAGGTTGATTTGAATCGGTATGGGTAATTTACTTCCTTGTAAGGAAATATTTCATTCTCAACTCAATATTCCCTCGATATTTACTTTCAGTCAAATTTATGCACACACAATTTGTGAATGTTATATATTTGCACATTTCTTCTTCTTCTTCTTCTTCTTCTTCTTCTTCTTCTTCTTCTTCACCTTTTCCCAATTACTTGAGGATGGCCCTATGTGTAGATTACGCTCTGTTTTGCGTTCGAATACCTTTCCTGTTTCCAACAATATGTAGAGGGATGTAGCCTATTCACTACTGCGTATTTACACTGTATCTGGTGTGTTGTTTGTGAAGAAAAGTTGTGTATTAAGACAAAGACAACGAAAGATCTAGTCCGCGACGTAGGGCAATTAATTAGACGAGGTTAGAACCATCGATCCACCCGGGAATCGAACCCAGGATCCTGTTGACGGAAACTATTCAGCCAAGAAGCCGACCTTGTATACATACTTCAAATATCTCTTCAAAATAACAGAATCTGAAAAAAAATCTAGCATAGCATAGAATCAACTTTTAAGTTATGCTAGAGTAAGATTGAATAAATCTGTAATTGGTGGTGCACTAGAAGCGAAAGACATTTTTTTTTGTTTTTTTGTTTTGTTTTGGTATTTGCTTTACGTCGCACCGACACAGATATGTCTTATGGCGACGATGGGATAGGAAAGGCCTAGGAAGTGGAAGGAAGCGGCCGTGGCCTTAAGGTACAGCCCCGGCATTTGCCTGGTGTGAAAATGGGAAACCACGGAAAACCATCTTCAGGGCTGCCGACAGTGGGGCTCGAACCCACTATCTCCCGATTACTGGATACTGGCCGCACTTAAGCGACTGCAGCTATCGAGTTCGGTTCGAAAGACATTAGTATGTGAAATAAGATGTTGAAAGTAACGAACATGCCCTGCTCCATGACTGATTGGTCAGTTTTGCAGTCTTCGGTTCACTGGGTCTGGAGTTCGATTCCTGGCTGGGCCAGGGATTTGACCTGTGTCTGGTTTAATTCCTCTGGCTCGGGGATTGGATGTTTGAGTTGTCTTAATGCACACCACACTGACAACCACCACAAACACGTAATAGTTGAATACATTCCTCCACATAGAAAAGAACCATCCAGCCATAAAACTAGACCAAGTCCACATGTACGACACTGATCGCACTCGCAACCCCAACAGTGTGGAAAAAGCGACGGCGAATGAATACATAGTATAACAAAGACAGTATAGATTATCGAGTTACAGGAAGACAAGGAGGAGAGATATTTGTGGAGAGCTCTGTTCTGATATTGCAGGAGTGAGTTTGTTCTGACATATCTTAAGGGAACACGTTAGTGTTCATATGGAAATGATGCTAGTATCAAATTTGAAATTATCGTATTACAAGTTGACAAGCTGGCTATGAACAACACATTCGTGGTAAAAGTAATGTCGTTCAGGTATCTGGTGGTTGACATATCTTCTTTCATGTCTAGGATAGAAGTACTGAGGTTAGGAATCAGGCAAGTAAAGTAGCGAGGGCACTCGGGTATTTAAGTGATGCCATCTGGAACAACAAGCACATGAGGAGGGAAGCTAAGATTAAAATATACAAAACCTGTACTCGGTTAGTCATGACCTTAAACTAGGCTGAAGCTACTAGGCCTAGTGGCTTTACGTCGCATCGATACAGATAGGTCTTATGGCGACGATGGGACAGGAAAGGCCTAGGAGTTGGAAGGAAGCGATCGTGGCCTTAATTAAGGTATAGTCCCAGCATTTGCCTGGTGTGAAAATGGGGAAAACACGGAAAACCATCTTCAGGGCTGTCGACAGTGGGTTTCAAACCCACTAACTCCCGGATGCAAGCTCATAACCGCGCGCCCCTAACCGCACGGCCAACTCGCCCGGTAGGCTAAAGCATTAAGACCAAAAGGCTAGTTGGGACGGTGGAAATGTAGCTCCGCGGAAATATCTTGGGATACACTCTTAAAGACAGAATTCCGAACACTCAAATCTGAAAAGAATGTGGAGTCCAGGATATTTTTACATTGGTGCAGCAGAGGGTGAACAAGTATGAAATGAGCACATCTCTAGAATGGACGGACAGGAAATAGCGAGGACAGCACGGGACGCGAACTCGGCACCAAAAGGTCATTGGGAAGGTAACCAAAATGCTCAATGAATAGCTGGATATCATTCTCAGCAACAAAGCATGATGTTTGTTTGGGAAATTTTTACCTTTTCTTGTAAATATTTGTGTTGGTACATATATCAAACAGTTGAATGTTAATAAATATGGTGTTCGAAGATACATTCCCAATATTGGTCCTCCGGCCTGGATATGGATTTCAACGGCAAACTCCATGAACCTGGCAAGTTTTGGTATTTACAAGGTATCAAAGGATATAATCTAATGAAATACTATTACTTACTGCATCAATTTCGTGAAACATGTTGATTTTGAGTGTTTCAACGCATTGCCTTGGACATTTCGATTATGACATCTACCGTAGTATTTACAAACTAACCTGTACCAAAGATAATAAGCCACCTGTACAAAACAACGGATTGCACATCGTTATAATGACAAGTAGCGTCATCTAGTGTGACATATGAGAACTAATAGCCATGGCACGGAAATTCTAACATGGTTACATTCATGCCACATGATTTAGAAGGCGGAAATTAGACGGAATTGACACGTAAAGACGACACCAGTCATTCGTATTAATCTCTACAAATGCAACATGGATCCCGATACAAAGAGAGCTCTAATGAAGAAAAGATCCGTTCTTAAAGCCGGTTTAACACGCATACAAAGCTTTGTGAGCTCAGAACTTGATACGGCAGACACAACTTTAATCGAAGTAAAACTGAATAGGCTACTTTCTCTTAAGGAAGATTTCAAATACATTCAAACTGAACTCGAGCTAAATGATGACGAAAATATTGATTCACATATCGATTACCACCAGGAATTCGAAAATAAGAGCGATCTTCTGGAAGCTAAGCTTAGAAAGGCTATCATCTCCCAGACTTCACATTTAGCTGACGAAGTACGTTCTCTTTCAACCAATGATGTAGCAAGGCAAATAAAATCGCCAGAAATCAAGCTCCCTACATTTGATGGTACATTAACAACTTGGCTTCACTTCAGGGACACCTTTAAGAACTTGATAGTTAATAACAATGATCTATCAAATGTTGAGAAGTTTCATTATATGTTATCCTCGCTTAAAGGTGAAGCCAAGGATGCTATTAGGAATATTGGCATTTCAGACTCCAATTTTACTGTAGCTTATGACCTTCTCGTGAGCAGGTATTACTCGCCAAAATTAATAGCTGCTGAGTATATTAAACAGATCCTAGAATCACCGGGTAAAGTATGTTCAACCGAAACAGAGATACGCCAACTCGTAAATAAATTCCGAGGTAGCATTGATGCGCTGAACGCACTCGATACTAAGATAAGCATTCTAGATCTTCTCCTAAACGAGCTTTTACTATCGCGAGTGGATAAGAAATTGAGATTAGAATTCGAAAATAAACATTCTCACCTAGAAGCTGTAGAGTTTAAAGAACTTGTTAAGTTCTTGGAGAGACGTTGTCAGACATTGCAACTTTGTGCCTCTAACCCCTCTCCCAGTCTATCGCAAAACCATCAGACAAGTTCAAGGTCAAAAATCGCAGCTCAACAGTCATACATTACAACGTCAAGACAATGTTGTATCTGTTCAGATGAACATCAGCTTTATAGGTGCCCAGACTTTCTTAAATTAGATTGTGATGAAAGGTTCATAGTAAAGGATAAAAATCTATGCAGCAATTGCCTGAGCTCATCTCACACTTGGAAGGCATGCACATCAAAAACATCATGTAGATTATGTAACAAATATCACCACACGTTGTTGCATCATGAGACTGACAATATATCATCTCCTGCAAATCAAAACAACAATCCACAACAATCATCTTATCATTCTCTGAGAAGCACATCCAAGAATCAGATACTTCTGAGTACGGCTTTAGTAAAGATAAAGGACGGTCAGGGAAGAATCCATTTAGTTCGTGCCATACTCGACAATGGTTCGCAGAGTAACTTTATATCCGAACACATGGTGCAACAACTGAGACTGAACAAGAAAAAGACTAGCGCCATAACACTGCAAGCTTTTGGTGAACTCACATCCCAAGCAAACACAGCAGTGAATATTGAGGTTCACTCAACAATCAACGATTATCACTTCAACATGGAATGTATTGTTCTTCCCAGAATAACTGGCAATATACCTGTCTCACATATCAATTGCAAGGACTGGAACATTCCACAAGACATCACTCTCGCTGATCCTGACTTTCACATCCCTCAGGCTACCAATTTACTGATTGGCGCACAGTTTTTCTTACAGCTCCTGCAACCCGGAAGAAAAAGCCGACAAGGGTACCCATGCCTACAGAACACACAGCTAGGATGGATTCTCAGCGGAGAATATTCACAGTTCAATCGAGAAAGGGAAGAGAAGACACCAACCAAGTCGCTCTTTATCAGATCTGACCTCAACTTAGAAATACAAATTCAGAAGTTCTGGAGCCTCGAGGAAGTGAACCATGTTACACACTCACCTGAAGAGAAGGAATGTAAAGCCCATTTCAAGGACACCACAAGAAGAGATGAAACTGGGAGATTCATCGTAGAGCTACCCCTTAAGAGAGAGTTGCAACTTGGAAACTCAATGCAGACTGCCAGCAGACGTTTTCATCTATTAGAACGGAAACTACAAACTCAAGACGACCTTCGTAAAAATAACATCACCTTCGTGAGAGAGTACCAGACCCTTGGACACATGACGGAACTTCAGTCAGAACCCGTTGAAGGAGAAAGATATTATATGCCTCATCATGCTGTTGTCAAGCATTCTGGCAGCACTACTAAAACAAGAGTCGTATTTGATGGATCAGCAAGGACTGACAACGGTACTGCCTTAAACGATATCTTAATGGTAGGACCTACAATTCAAGAAGATCTCTGCTCAATAGTTATGAGATTCCGCACTCACAACATTGCTTTCACCGCTGATATTGAAAAGATGTACCGCCAGATAATGGTTCATCCTAAACATCGACCAGTAAACATCTCTCCTATGGAGAGAACATCCTCAAGATAATCTAAAATCTTATGCTCTTAACACTGTCACATACGGCACGTCTGCAGCATCGTTTCTGTCCACAAGATGTCTCCAGCAATTAGCACTCGAAGAAGCGTCCGAATTCCCGAGAGCGGCCGCGATCCTCAAACGTGACTTCTATGTTGATGACTGTCTTTCTGGAGCAGATACTTTAGAAGAAGCCCTGGAGCTGCGAATCGAGTTACAACAGCTTCTCGGTCGTGCAGGGTTTCCTTTGCGAAAATGGTGTTCCAATAGCCCTGAATTACTGAACTCCATCCCAGAAAGCTTACGAGAAACTAAGCACTCGTTAACTGACAACGTTAGTGACACGGTAAAGACATTAGGGTTGACTTGGCATCCATCCACGGACATGTTTCAAATAAACTGTAACGCAAAGTTTCAAGAATTAATGGGTGATACGACGTTCACAAAGAGAATGGTGCTCTCAACGATGTCCTCAATTTTCGACCCACTTGGATTTATAAGCCCTGTAATAATCAGCTTCAAGGTTTTCATGCAACGTCTCTGGCAGGAAAGGTCAGGATGGGATGACCCTTTACCAGTAAACTTACTTGATATTTGGTTGAAATTATATGATCAGAGCCCCACGCTTAATAGCATCAAGGTCCCAAGGTGTGTTCTCGCTGAAGGGAAAACCAAGTCCATAGACATCCATGGTTTCTGCGATGCTTCACATCACGCTTATGGTGCCTGTATTTACGTGAGGTCTGTGAACAGCAAGAGTGACGTTCTTATTGTTATGCGCAAAATCGAGAGTCGCACCTTTAAAGCAAGTCTCAATTCCCCGACTAGAATTGTGTGGTGCCTTACTGCTCTCCCATCTCCTGAAGAAAACACTTGCCTCTCTACAACTGCCATTCACTAAAATACAGCTTTGGACTGACTCGACAATTGTACTAGCATGGTTAAATGCGTGCCCCACTAAATGGAAGACGTTCGTAGCAAATAGGGTTGCAGAAATTCAAGAAATTGCTCCCTCGAATCACTGGTCTCATGTTAAATCACAGGATAACGCAGCAGATCTCGTCTCGCGAGGCATTGAACCAACAGACATGAAGAACAACATGCTGTGGTGGCACGGTCCAGCCTGGCTGTGCTTAGACCCCTCAGCTTGGCCGAAACAAGAAACTATCTCCGACCCTAACAAGATACCAGACAAAAGAATATTAACTTCACTTGTTATTGTGCAACATAACGACTCATTTCTAAACACATTCTCTTCGTTAAACCGACTACTCAGGACGATTAGCTATTGCCTCAGATTTGCTTCAAACTGCAGGAGAAATCCCGATGATCGCGACATGTCCCCGTTAAGGCCTCAAGAAATAAGTAATGCCCTCAATGTATGTATCAAGATTGTTCAAGCAATATCCTATCGTGAAGAAATTCGTTGCCTCGAGCAAGGAAAGAACATTCACTCAGCTTGCAAAATTAGGAATTTAAGCCCGACTCTGGACCAACATGGCTATCTTCGTGTTGGTGGAAGACTGTACAATGCATCATCCATCTCTTACGAAGCTAAACATAAACTTATATTACCTCCCAAGCATCACCTCACGAAACTTATTATTTTAAGTGAACATCAAAGATTACTGCACGCTGGGCCCCAACTCCTGATATCATCATTACGTGGGAGATATTGGATTCCAAGAATTCGACAAGTCGTTAAAGGGTGCATTCATTCATGCTTGCCATGCTACAAATTAAAATTGACAACAAATCAACAGAAGATGGGAAATCTTCCCAAAGAAAGAATCACCCCTGCAAGACCATTCCTGAACGTGGGGGTAGACTATGCTGGTCCATTTTTTATAAGAATTGGAACACTGCGAAGCAAACGAACGGGCAAGGCCTACGTTGCCATCTTCACTTGCCTTGCCACAAGAGCTGTACATTTGGAAGTTGTCTCAGACCTTACAACGGATGCATTCATGGCCGCACTGTGACGTTTCACGTCACGCAGAGGATGTCCATCAAATATCTATAGCGACAATGGCACTAACTTCATCGGTGCTGCAAGGGAGCTGAAAGAACTGCAAGAATTTCTCCAAGATTCTGATCAAAACAGAAATATTGTCGAAGCTGCAACCACAAAGGGGATCGCCTGGCATTTCATCCCTCCATCAGCACCGCATTTCGGCGGAGTTTGGGAGTCCATGGTGAAATCTTTCAAGTACCATCTGCGAAGAACTATGGGTAGCACGGTGCTTACCTTTGAAGAATTAACTACCCTTTCTTCCCAAATAGAGGCCTGCCTGAATTCTCGTCCTCTAACAAGACTCAGCGATGATCCTACAGACTTACCTTGTTTAACCCCATCTCATTTCCTAATTGGGGAACAAATTACTGCACTTCCTGATCATGACCTTGTTCACTGTGCCATAAACAGACTTTCCAGATGGCAACATCTTCAAAAGATGACCCAGGACTTCTGGAAACAATGGCATAGGGAATATATTAACACTCTGCAGCAGCGTCACAAGTGGACTGAGAAACATCCTAATCTTCGAATTGGAGATCTTGTGTTCATCAAAGATGACAACCTACCACCTCTGCAATGGCGAATGGGCATAATAGAGTCTGTTCATCCTGGTGAAGACAACCTCGTACGGGTCGCCACTGTGAGAACAAACTCTGGTATCATAAAACGACCCATCAAGAAGTTGTGTGTTTTGCCTGAGAATGAGAAAGAATACTAAAAGTTTCGAGTTACACAGTGATGTGATTTATACCTTTATGAACTCCCTGACTATCTGTGTTATGTGTTTATGCCTGAAGTGAATTATCTTTCTTCTTCCCTTCTTAAAAGGCCAGTGCCTTTTGGTGGCCGGTATGTTTGGTACATATATCAAACAGTTGAATGTTAATAAATATGGTGTTCGGAGATACATTCCCAATAATGTTGTATTGGAAAAAACAAGCTTAAAGGCTAATAAGAGTAAGAATAAGAAGTTACTACTAGAAAGGAATGCCTTTTAAAACATTACACTACTACACATATAGTAAACAGTCCTTCATGCTAAATTAACGAGAAAAGGAAGAGTGAAGAACAAGAACTGAAGAGGAAAATACTTGTGACAGATTGATGACAGTTAAATGTTCTCTGATTTATCGTTGAACGAATGTATCGGATAAAGCAAGTGGATAGTTTTGTAAAATAAAAAGGGAAAATGAAGCACACTTTTTATACGAAATACCTACTGCCGTCAGGGTCAGTAAGATACAAGATTTGGTAAAGGGATACTTGGAACCTCTTAAGTCTCTTAAGTTGCGAGAAGATTTCTGATGTGGAGTGTTGTCTCCGAGAATAGGGGATTAAGTTTACTTGATGAAGGGAACGAAGATCCGCATCAAATCAGTGTAATGACCGACAATGACTCAAACACAATAGCCCTCTCACCAATACGTGTTGACGAATCGAACATGCAGTGCCTATTTCTCCTAGAACTCAGTATTCCTGGACGAATGATTTCCTGGGAGCGTAATGTAAGTAATACTATACATGAAAGCTGCGTGAAATATTAATTATCCGTTATTCCTTGTATTCCCTGTAAGAATACTTACTGCATTACTCATCTCTTTGTTATTCATGGCATGTGTAAATTAGTATTTTCCTATTTGTTCACAAGCTAATGACCTACTTACTCGTGATATGCTGCATAAATAGAGATTACAATATATTTACACTAACACAAGTCAACTTACGCATAGGTCCAATATTGATATAGCTCCTCTCAAAATTACAACAGTGGATACTTCCAACTTCCTCGGTAGCCGTATCTAATTCCGAGTCAGTGAATATGAATTTTACGAAAATAAGAAAACGCAGCTCCAGTTTGTATCCTGCGCAAACTTTTAGATTCTATAACCTATTGTAAACAGTTTTCGACTGTCATTAATTTGTACGTTT
Organism: Anabrus simplex; assembly: GCF_040414725.1. Lineage (NCBI taxonomy): Eukaryota > Metazoa > Arthropoda > Insecta > Orthoptera > Tettigoniidae > Anabrus > Anabrus simplex. Next base: position 1,295,358,463 of record NC_090265.1, read on the forward strand.
CATCCGGCACCTTGGACGAATGGTCAGCGTAAGTTTCTGGCTTTCCGTTCAGTTGGCTCCGGATTCGATTCCTGGCCAGGCCGTGGATGTTAACCTGTTAAGTTCATTCATCCAGCTTGGAGGCTGGGTGTTTCTGTTCGTCTTAATAAACATCTTCACTTGCCTATAACACAGTACCCTACAAATCACCATAAAAACACTTAGTATTGAATACATCCCTCCACGTAGGGTTGACTTCAGGGGTGCTCTCACCGGTCTCTTATCGATCATCTAGTTACACTAGAGTGTGCCATTCAAGAGGCCTTTATTGGGAAAGAGCACTAGTTTCTTTAACTGGTAGAGGCTTCCGACACTACCTGACGGTATGGGATTATCTCCATCTTATACCAGTGGGGACTTCGGGAAAATCTCCTGACGTTTATTCCTAGTACGAGCAGGGAGGGTATACTCTCACTATCACATTCAAGAAAAATGGAGTACCACAGGGATCTGTACTATGTGTCACACGTTCGCAACCGCCATCAACGATATAGTTGCCGCTGATGGGCCCGCAGTCGTTCCATCACTGTATGTAGAGGATTTAGCTCTATATTGTCCGGCTCAGTGGCTAAATGGTTAGCGTGCTGGCCTTCGATCCAGAGGGCCACGGGCTCGATTCCCGGCTGCGTCGGGGATTTTAACCTTAATTGGTTAACTCCAATGGCTCGGGATCTGGGTGTTTGTGCCGTCTTCAGAATTAGAATTCATGAAAGATGGGGCCCCATCTTCACAGACGCGCAGATCTCCTATACGGCACCATATTGAAAGACCTGCACCAGGCCTCTCCGGAGGCCACACGGCTCTATATGTCAGCTCCGGGAGGATGGCGGTTGCTCAGAGACAGCTACGCCAAGCTATTAATCGAGTCGACAAATTGGCCCTACAATACTGCTCGTGATTTTCAGCGGCGGAAACTTCAGTTGTACACCCCTGTCGACGTCAACCTGTGCATCCTGAACCAGAGGTCCGCTTGCGAAACAGTGTCCTACCAGATTTTTGGGTCTTCATTTTGATAAGAGACTGACGTGGAAACACCACATTCACCAGTTGAAGCTGCATCAAGAGACTAAACATGCTTAAGTTTCTCAGCGGTACTCCGTGAGGGACTGGCCGTGGGCTGCTGCTACTACGTTTTTAAACGGGTATGGTAGTACGGCGTATAGTTCAGCATCAAGAACTGTGCTGAACATTTTAAATAGTGTACACAATTGTGGAGTTAGGCTGGTGACTGGAGCTTTCTGTACTAGCTCGATTTCCAGCCGACTCGCTGAATAGGGAGTTCCATATTTACGGAAAAGTCGGCAGCGCAGATACTCCTCACGTATGCTGCCAAAATTTGCGAAATATCGCAATAGTTAAGCTATCAATGCCTCTTTAACACCCAATACACCAAAGGTACGAAAACCGGCAAAATACCATATTGCCGACTAGGATACGAATTAACATCTTGTGTCGAGAGTTGGATGTGGCTGTCGACGGTTATCTTGAGCGGACCCCTAGCGAAGTACTTCCGTGGCTAGTTCCACAACCGAATATGCGGCTAGATCTAGTCCGTGGACCCAAGATGAACATGGATGTGTCTGTTCATCGGAGGTATTTCCATGACTTCGTTCTCCAGTATCCGAACGCGCGCGATGTCTTCACGGACAGTTCCAAGATAGGAGAGAATGATGGATGCTTGTGTCAGCACCAAGATCTCGCTTCCTAATGTCTGCAGCGTGTATGTTATACTGCGGAGCTCTTCGCCAACTTGGAAGCTCTGCAGTTTGCGCCGAGTCACTAGCGAGGCCACTTTCTTGAGTGTACCGACTCGTTAAATACTCTGCAGTCGTACATCTTTCCCGCAACACCGGCTGATGCGGCAGATTCATGACCTTCCACACAGGCTGTACCAGAATCATCTTCGCGTGGCTTCTAAGCAACGTGGGGATTGCGGAGAATGCGAACTTCCATTTCAGGCTGCAAAAGAACCGGTACTTTCACCACCTACACCTACAAACGTACCTGCTACAGAAATACGTTATCAGGTATGTCTAACCATCTTGGCGTCCTGGAAATTGGAGAACTGGAGTGGCTAACTATCCGAACTTCCAACAACTGTCGTATGGCGGTCCTCTTTCCGGCTTTCGCAGATAGTCCATAGTTTTATGTAGGCTGAAGGTGGAAGATTACGCACTCTTATCTTATAAAGAAGGAAGACCCTCCCCCCAACTGCCCTACCACCAGAAAAGGCTTAATCTACATTAGTGCCGACTCCGTGTGGTTGGGAAAAGGCCGAAAGAAGAGTTAATTTGTTCGTTTCTTCTTCGTCTTTCTTTCTTTTTCTTTCTTTCTTTCTTTCCTTCTTTCTTTCTTTCTTTCTTTCTTTCTTTCTTTCTTTCTTTCTTTCTTTCTTTCTTTCTTTCTTCCTTCGCTTTTTACACACCCTGATGGAGTCTCGGGTACGAACTATGCCACACATGAAGGCTTCGCATTGTTCTACGGCCGATGCCCTTCCTAAAGACAGCGCTATGAGGAAGGATGCATTCACAATAACACGGGTTTTTGAGATGGTTGGCAGGGTGATGTAATAAATGAAGAGGTCTGTATTTTAAAACACACAGAAATACATTCTCCGAGCCTGTTGAATTACCCACGTGAGGCTAAGATCTCCGACCCGGTCGGAAACCTCTGAACGGAACGACACAATGTTGACCGTTCAATCAAGAATCGGGCAGGCAATAATAATAATAATAATAATAATAATAATAATAATAATAATAATAATAATAATAATAATAATAATATGTTCAATCAGTCAATTGGTATTGATCTCAAAAAAAGCCGGATTGTTAAATTTTGTCCTGAAAAGGAGTTCATTAATGTGGCAGTAAACATAGACAATAGTTTCTCGCATTTAAACCTTTTAAATGCCAACCGACTAGGCCAGGATGTAATCTCTCAACCTTCAGTATAAAAGGTAAGCATCTCAATCCACTACACTACATGGCTATTTTTTCTTCTTCTTCTTCTTCTTCTTCTTCTTCTTCTTCTTCTTCTTATCCTTTCCATATCTGGTTCAGACTTGAACTGCGCTATAGCAAGCTGCTAATACCGCATTGTCATTTGCTTGGAATCGGCTCCATGGCTGAATGGAATTCACTGATTAATTCCTTTGGATTGGAGGTTGGGTGTTTGTGCCGTTTTCAATATTAAAATTCATCCTAGGCAGGGCCCCATCCTCATAGGCGCGTAAGTCTCCTATCCAGCGTTATTCGATGGACCTGTACCAGGTCTCCACGGAGGCTATATATGTATTATTATTATTATTATTATTATTATTATTATTATTATTATTATTATTATTATTATTATTATACTGTATAAAGATAGTCGTAATCACAATTAAACAGTAATAATAGTCACAGTTAAGTGGAAATTAAAGATTTATTATACTGGTTTGTGAATGACGAACCCGGTGTCAGACTCCGTACCTCGTACGGTGTGGAGTTCCAGACCCGTGCAGCGCGGACTGTGAAGGAGTGGAAATACCGTTTGGTGGTGTGTGCAGGGACGGTCAGGATGTTCCTATTATGGGAGCGAGTGTTGAGTTGATGAGTAACTAAGTACTGAGGTGTACACGTACTCAGAACGTTATGTAGTTGACAATGGGTATTAAGTTGCCTTCACGTTTGCAGGCTTAGCGTAGACATTTTAAGACATGGAGTGATAGGCCCCTATGTTGAAGCAGGTTCGCACTGAAGATGAAACGAATGCATGAATTTTGGGCTTTCTGTAGTCTACTGGCTAGCTGTGAGGTGAGGTCTCTGTGTACAACATCACAGTAATCAAATAAGGGCGTTATTAGAGTTTTGACTAGGTTTTTTGTTGCTAGTGGTAGGAATTTCTTGGATCTTTGCAAAGGATGGAGGGTTCGATACACACTTGAACAGATATATTTTATATGCTCTGTCTACAAGAGGCCTTCATCAAACATAACTCCAAGAATTTTTACTGTTTTACTCAGTGCAACTTTTATGCCATGTAACACAACGTCAGATAGTTTTCCATTTCTAACGTAAGTTAGTCTTTTTCTGACCTATTATAGTGATCGGGGTCTTTTTAGGGATGATAATTGAGTTATATTGTGGTTTCCGAGATGTTGTAAGGGTCAGAGTATTTGTAAACTCGCCTATCATCGGCATGGATATGGTAACTAGAGGTTGTTAGAGATTTATAAATGTCATTAATAAAGATTGAAAATAAAAATGGGCCCGGCACAGAACCTTGAAGAACTCTACAAGTGGCTTCACTCCACGAAGGTGAACTATTGCCCAAAATTACTCTCTGGTACTTACTTATGAGGTAAGAACTGAAATATTGCACCGTTCCATAGGCCACATTGATGTTTCTGAGCTTTGTAAAGAGAATAGCATGATCTACGCCGTCAAATGCTCGACTGAAATGGATTATGGACATTAGAGTTATTCTCCTCTTATCCATAGCACATCTAATGCCTTCTGTGACGTTAAGAAGTGCTGTATAAATACTGAGATTGGGTCTAAAACTAGACTGCAGAGGGTCTAATAAATTTTGCTTGAGAATAAATGCCAAGGATCAGTCTCCTGCTTTGTCCGTTCTGCATCTGCCAGTACAAACCGCCGGAAGTGTGGTGGGGTTATACCAATTAGCGGATATAGCTTCTGGACAGGAGTTGGCTTTAGGCAACCACTTACGATTCGAGCCATTAATGGTTTACTGCAATGTCGACTTGCTCGGTGTGTGCAGAGGCATTCCAGATTAGTACTACCTATTCTGAAGATGAGATGCATAGGACCAGGTTTGAGATCCTCAATGTTTTCGGACTGGCACCCCAAGTCTTGCCCGTCAGCTTGTGCATTATAATGTTGCGGTGCTGACTTTCCCTCTGGTATTTGATGTAGTGTTGTTGACATATTAGGGTACCATCAAGTGTTACTACCAAGTCCTTTTGGGTGAGGAGTGTTGCAGACATTCACCTCGCCATGTGATGTCCAGTTTTCTTCGTGCTGCTTGTTGTTGAGGTGAAAGGTGCAGACCGCGGTCTTACTCGGGTTAGGCCTACAGTAGGTTAACTGGTATCATAGTAATGTGAGAATTATGGCTAGTCTTAATGAAATAATTAAAACCATCGCAGACGGCGATAATCAAGATGTATATTACCATTCTTACCTATGTTTGCAACTGTTGTTTTGCAGCGTCATTATGTTTCTCCTTCCAGCTCTATAATGTCGGACTAATACGTTTGTGGCGATGGTAGGATAAAGGAAAAAGGCTATGACTGAAAATCCTCGACATTTGGAGTGAAAATGGAAAGCCACAGAAATCTATCTTCAGGGCTACCAGCAATGGATTCAAACCCCATACATATCGAGTGCAATATTACAACTTCACGACAAGTACCAGAAAGCCAACTCGCTCGATATTTTGTATTGTTTCAAAGTTTAATATTACCTGCACTGTATTAATCAGATAAAAAACTAAAATATGTTTTAAAGTAAAATCTCATAATTATACAAGAACCTAATCAGATTGTTACGTCGAGCAGATCTACATAACCATAGTAAATCATTATTTAAAGTTTTTACAATTTACACAATAATAAAATTATTAATTTAGGTACGATATGCTAAGAGCTTCGACAGCACTTCAGTGTAATGTTTTGTTATCACAAAACACAGGAAACAACCATATACGTGGGCCCTCCTTGTGTTAGAATGAAAGGAAAGGCAAATGAGTTCCAATATTTGAGCATGAATTACTACAGAAAACACCTCGGAAGACTGATTAAATTCTGTGGAAGTGAATGCATAACTGGATGAACAATATAATCCATTATAGTTCAGAATAATGGCATTAAAAGAAAGTGAGATACATAGGGAGAGAGAGAGAGAGAGAGAGAGAGAGGGGGGGGGGGGGTCCAGAAAAATGGAGACACTCTTTGATAGTTAATATCTTTGGAAGAAAATGGTATTTGTTGCAATACTTGCACGGTAGTATAGTCCATTGTTTTCTCAACAGACGATGAAGGTCACGTGAATGGCGCGACAATCTTGGCGCGCGTTTTCCAGCAGATGACAGTGCAGCAATGAATGACGTAAGATTGTCGTTTAAGCAACGCAAGGCCGTATTGAAGTGGTACTGGAAGTACGAAAACATGACGGCGTAACAATGGCAATGGCGTAATGTGTACAGAACTCAGCCACCAGGACGTAAAACAATTTACCGTATTCGGGATGAATTTGAAGCCGACGGTACTATTCAGAACGTGCATAAGAAAAGGTCTGGCGGACCAAAAACATCAAGTTCAGCTTCCAGCCCTGCTGTGTTGCAACATTTTATTAGGTCACCTCCAAAATTTGTGAATCAGGTTCTACGTGAAAGCGGGATAAGCCGATCAACAGTACGACGAATTCTGAAGGCTGCTAAGTGGAAAGTGCACATTCCAAGATCGCTGCACGCTATGCACGAGGATGACCTGGATCGAAGGATGGAGTACTGGGATTGGTTTGAAGGCATGTTTCGCGAGGATGAACGGTTTGCAGGGATGGTTGTCCGATCTAACGAGGCGTAATTCAAACTGAATGGTACTGTAAACCGCCACAACTGTGTGTACCGGGCTCCTGAAAATCTTCACGTTAGCGTGGACAAACATGTTCATCTACCCGATGTTAATGTGTGGTGTGGTCTGTCATCGCGCGGTTTGATTGGCCCATTCTTCCTTGAAGGTACCGTAACTGGTGAGGCGTATCTTCATATGCTGCAAACATCGATTTTATCTGCCATCCGAGAGGTGTTTGGATATGAAAGATTTTACCTACAACAAAATGGCGCTCCGCCTCACTACCACAGAGATGTCAGAACCTACTTGGATGAAAATCTACCTGGACGATGGATAGGTCGAAGAGGAGATGTTGAGTACCCACCATGGTCTCCAGACCTTACACCTCTTGACTTCTACCCATGGGGGACCTTGAAAAATGAAGTTTATCGACAGAAGCCAGCCACACTGAACGAGCTACGAAAAACCTTCGAGGCGTCCTGTGCGGCTATCACACCGGCAACACGGACAGCCGTAGTTCGGTCAGCAGTTCGGCGGCATCAGCGTTGTTTGGCTGCTAATGGGGTCACTTTGAACACATAAAATAACCTACCCCCCGTGCAAGAATTGTAACGGTATGTCGTTTTGTTACATTGATATTGACTACCAAAGAACGTTTACATTTTTTCTGGATCCCTCTGTAGTTTACGTTAATGTCTTTGCTGGCGAGGTGTATTGTTTACAGTGCTCTATGTCTTCTTGCATGGGCTAGAATAAATTTGTTACTTTCATTGACCTGTCTCAGTCTCATCCTTTGCTTTGACAATATGAACGTGACCGAGGTATGAGAGACGCTAATAATACCATTCCTTATGCCTTATGCCTTATGTCCCTGTCATGAATGGTGTAAAAATATAACTCACAGGGTCGGTTGGTGCATGCATTTCAGTGGGCTTGGTAGACTGATGTGTAATAGCAACTTCTGGCCTGATGGGGAAAGCAACGGGGAAACTACCTCACCCCTCATTTCCCTAGTAGCCTATGCCTCTCCAGCGATACCTAGGTTACCTATGACACCTGCGGAGGATCAAGCCAGCCTTCGGGCTGAACCAACATAAACTTTACTTTAACTTAACCCCTTCATAAACGAATTGTTGTGTGTTGTACAAAAATTTATTTCAATACAGTTTTATCTGTGATAATATAATGGCAGCTTTAGAATTCATTAGAGGGAATCTGGAGCTCGAGTTACATTTATTTTGAATATTTAGTTAACTACAAAATTAAATAAGTACGGCAATGATAATACAAGTATATACAGTAAATATAAAACTAGTAAAATACATAGGGTCTATATATACAGAACACAATACCTTCAGCGCGGAAATACAGTAGAAGCCCGATGTGCCGGAAATTCGGATTTGATTGGGTGAAGTGTATGTCCTCCCAAAGATATACAGTATTAATTTATTTGTGAAATTCTTATTTTCGAATGTCAGTAAATTAGTCTGCTTAAAATTGAGTCTCAAGACGGTCAACGTAGAGTTAAGACACGTTAAAGCCACGAAATAGTTAAAGATGAGACACATGAAATTCTAGGTGTAAGGCTCATTTCTAAAGATAATAGGCAACTTGATATATTTGGAGTGTACAGATCGGGAAAGGGTAGCACTGACGCGGATTCGGAATTATTTGATAGGATAGTCAGCTATGTGGGAAACGACAGGAAAGAAATGTGATTGTAGCGGGAGATCTGAATTTGCCAGATGTCAATTGGGAAGGAAATGCGAACGACAGGAAGCATGACCAACAAATGGCAAATAAGTTAATATGGGAAGGACAGCTGATTCAGAAAGTGATGGAACCAACCAGAGGGAAAAATATCCTGGATGTCGTGCTGATAAAACCAGATGAGCTCTATAGGGAAACTGAAGTAATAGATGGTATTAGTGATCACGAAGCTGTTTTTGTGGTAGTTAAAAATAAATGTGGTAGAAAGGAAGGTCTTAAAAGTAGGACTGTTAGGCAGTACTATATGGCTGATAAAACAGGCATGAGGCAGTTTCTAAAAAGTAACTATGATCGGTGGAAAACGGTAAATAAAAATGTAAACAGACTCTGGGATGGGTTTAAAGAAATTGTTGAGGAATGCGAAAACAGGTTTGTACCTTTAAGGGTGGTAAGGAATGGTAAAGACCCACCTTATTATAATAGAGAAATAAAGAGACTAAGAAGGAGGTGCAGACTGGAAAGAAATAGAGTTAGAAATGGCCGTGGAAGTAAGGAGAAATTGAAGGAACTTACTAGGAAATTGAATCTAGCAAAGAAGACAGCTAAGGATAACATGATGGCAAGCATAATTGGCAGTCATACAAATTTTAGTGAAAAATGGAAGGGTATGTATAGGTATTTTAAGGCAGAAACAGGTTCCAAGAAGGACATTCCAGGAATAATTAATGAACAGGGGAGGTGTGTATGTGAGGATCTTCAAAAGGCAGAAGTATTCAGTCAGCAGTATGTAAAGATTGTTGGTTACAAGGATAATGTCGAGATAGAGGAGGAGAGTAAGGCCAATGAAGTACTAAAATTTACATACGATATCAATGACATTTACAATAAGATACAAAAGTTGAAAACTAGAAAAGCGGCTGGAATTGATCAGATTTCTGGGGATATACTAAAGACAATGGGTTGGCATATAGTACCATATCTGAAGTACTTATTTGATTATTGTTTAGTCGGAGGAGCTATACCAGATGAATGGAGAGTTGCTATAGTAGCCCCTGTGTATAAAGGAAAGGGTGATAGACATAAAGCTGAAAATTACAGGCCAGTAAGTTTGACATGCATTGTATGTAAGCTTTAATAATGTTATTTGTTTTACGTCCCACTAACTACTTTTTAAGGTCTTCGGAGACGCATGCAAGCTTTGGGAAGGCATTCTTTCTGATTATATTAGACATGTTTGTGAAATTAATAACTGGTTTGATAGAAGGCAATTCGGTTTTAGGAAAGGTTATTCCACTGAAGCTCAACTTGTAGGATTCCAGCAAGATATAGCAGATATCTTGGATTCTGGAGGTCAAATGGACTGTATCGCGATTGACCTGTCTAAAGCATTTGATAGGGTGGATCATGGGAGACTACTGGCAAAAATGAGTGCAATTGGACTAGACAATAGAGTGACTGAATGGGTTGCTATATTTCTAGAAAATAGATCTCAGAGAATTAGAGTAGGTGAAGCTTTATCTGACCCTGTAATAATTAAGAGGGGAATTCCTCAAGGCAGTATTATCGGACCTTTATGTTTTCTTATATATATAAATGATATGAGTAAAGGAGTGAAATCTGAGGTAAGGCTATTTGCGGATGATGTTATTCTCTATAGAATGATAAATAAGTTACAAGATTGTGAGCAACTGCAACGTGACCTCGAAAATGTTGTGAGATGGACAGCAGGCAATGGTATGTTGATAAACGGGGTTAAAAGTCAGGTTGTGAGTTTCACAAATAGGAAAAGTCCTCTCAGTTTTAATTACTGCGTTGATGGGGTGAAAGTTCCTTTTGGGGATCATTGTAAGTATCTAGGTGTTAATATAAGGAAAGATCTTCATTGGGGTAATCACATAAATGGGATTGTAAATAAAGGGTACCGATCTCTGCACATAGTTATGAGGGTGTTTAGGGGTTGTAGTAAGGATGTAAAGGAGAGTGCATATAAGTCTCTGGTAAGACCCCAACTAGAGTATGGTTCCAGTGTATGGGACCCTCACCATGACTACCTGATTCAAGAACTGGAAAAAATCCAAAGAAAAGCAGCTCGATTTGTTCTGGGTGATTTCCGACAAAAGAGTAGCATTACAAAAATGTTGCAAAGTATGGGTTGGGAAGAATTGAGAGAAAGAAGAAGAGCTGCTCGACTAAGTGGTATGTTCCGAGCTGTCAGTGGAGAGATGGCGTGGAATGACATTAGTAGACGAATAAGTTTGAGTGGCGTTTAAAAAAAGTAGGAAAGATCACAATATGAAGATAAAGTTGGAATTCAAGAGGACAAACTGGGGCAAATATTCATTTATAGGAAGGGGAGTTAGGAATTGGAATAACTTTCAATAAATTTCCAATTTCTTTGAAATCATTTAGGAAAAGGCTAGGAAAGCAACAGATAGGGAATCTGCCACGTGGGCGACTGCCCTAAATGCAGATCAGTATTGATTGATTGATTGGTGGACCTCTAGGATTGTTCACTGGAGACCATGGGGACACAAGAGAGGCATTGGAAGACCCCTGAAGAGATGGCTCGACGACATAAAGCTGTTGGCTGGAACACGCTGGTTCCAAGTGGCTCAAGACCGAAGACGATGGAAGCACATGGAAGAGGCCTATATCCAGCAGTGGATTGAAATAGGCTAGAAAAGAAGAAGAAGAAGATTGATTGATTGATTGATTGATTGATTGATTGATTGATTGATTGATTGATTGATTGATTGATTGATTGATTGATTGATTGATTGATTGATTGATTGATTGATTGATTGATTGATTGATTTGATTGGTGTCAAGAACGACAACACTGTAAATCATCTTGTTTTATTATTTGACGTGTGACGATCACGCTAACACTTCAGCTCAGATATTCTTTTATGCTCTCAGGCCCCAGGGAACAGGAAACAGTATAGTAGAGTAACTATTGCAGTATTAGCCTTGGGAGATGGAGGACTGCATTCCGGGGATATCACAAGCAACCGGCAACAAACAATTCCTGAGCTATTTACAATATTTACATATCTAAGATCCTTGTCAAGGCAAACAGAATGTTCCTGGAACCAGCCAACAAAGCCTTTACCGTACCTCCTCCACTGCCAACAAGTGTAGAACATTGTTGCTGCACATACAGTACTGTTGAATTCCCAGTTCGTTACATGTGCACGATTTGGCATAAAAGGAAAACATATTCTGTGAATGACAAACTCACCTCAAATTGATCACATGAAGAACGGGGAGTTAAAGGCAAGTTTACCACGTGAGTAGTATGTTGCATTTTTTTGTCCTCCCTCCTCATCATTTGTCACTGTACAGACTATCTTCTATAAGCTATGACGCGGGAGCGAGTATATCCTCCAGCAACCGCGTTATATCGGGCTTCTACTTTATACTGTTTTATATTTGTATTTAAACTCCTTGGCCCGCAGTCTCCGAATATGTAGGCTGTTGGCTTCGACAAAGTGACACATTTACGTCCAGTTAATTGTGAGTTCTGTGATCAACTGTATTGGTGAAGAGGCTCCAGTGCGCTATTGTGATAAATTTATATAAAAACAAACGCATGTTAGCTATGATAAAAATAAAAGCTACAACACGAAAACGTAAATAATGTGGTGATAGACAGGTGTTGTTTGACTGAAGTTCCTAATATTCTTCTACCGGACTGGTCATTGATGCCATGAGCTACAGACCATTCCATTTTAAGAAAACAGTATTGTTCTTATGACAACAGGGGAACCAATCATCGGAAATGCATATTTATTGCGTTATAGATATACACAGAGTACACCGTATAACAACAACGTAGCTCATAGTAATTGTTCAAAGTGATGACCACCAGTCTCAATGCATGTATTATAACGACTCAAGTAATTCTGCTGCACTCTCGCAAAGATCCCGGGTGCCTGCTGTACAGTGCAACAGGTAGCGGGTGATAAACAGCTTAACATACACCGCTGACCACCAGACAGACAAACTGTTCACAACTTAGCTCATAGCCCGTGTGTCATGTGACGACCGCATGAATCGCATCGGCGCATTAACCTGTGCCACACGCACACCACTATCCATGGTGTCAGTTGTCCATTACATCAGGCAGCTTGTGATGTGTCCATGGTGAGGTGTGTTACTATGTACAGTGCATGACGCGTAGTGAAAGATGGAACGTTACTCCTCACGAGAGTTGGCAGGCATGCATTTAATACACGGTGCGGCAGGATTTAGTGCCAGTAAAGCAGCGCGAATTTATAGAGATCGCTTTCCCAACAGGCGTCGTCCTAATTGGAAGAAGTTTATCTTCGTGGATACCAAATTACGAGAGATGGGGTCGTCCACGCCACACAGAACCGGCCAAGGTTCCGCCAAAGTCATGTCCAAACACCAGTATTTGAGGAGATGGAGTTGGATCGTGTGGCCGACCACCCAGCAATAAGCACCCGTCAACTTGCCCGTGAAACGCACACTTCGAAGGATACAGTGTGGAGAGTAATATGTATTACACCCCTATCATAAAGAACGTGTGCAAACACTGGGACCAACTAGTTTTGAGACCCGCGTTCACTTCTGTCAATGGATTATCCACCGCAGTGCTGCAGTGCTGAACTTTGTACAGTTTGTATTATTCACTGATGAGGCCTCATTCACCCGTGATGGCGTTTTCAACAGCCGCAACAGCTATGTCTGGAGTGAGGACAATCCCCACACCACCCACATCGGTGGCCACCAGCAAAGATTCTCTGTCAACGTATGAGCGGGTAATGTCCAAGATCACCTAACAGGACCTTATTCGTTGCCTCCCTGTTTGACCGGTCCACGCTGCATGGTGTGCCTGCAAGATGTGCTGCCACAGTTCCTGGAGACTGTACTCCTTGTTTTCTGCGGAAAGATGCAGTTTCAACACGACGGTGCACCAGCCCACTTCGATATTAATGTCCGCGAGGACCTGAACAATACGTACTCTCATCGTTGGATTGGAAGGGGAGGTCCAGTCCCATGACCAGCGAGATCGGCGGATCTCACACCTCTGGACTTCTTCCTCTGGGGTTACGTCAAGTCATTGGTGCATGAAATCCCCGTAGAAACGGATGAAGACTAATAAACATACACAATACATAAATAGACGACTTATCTACAACAGTAATAAGCTGTCAGGATTCATAGAGTAAAGGATTACGACCAGAGCGATACAGAAGGAAATTGAAGGAAGGCAACAAAGCTTCAGTAGTTATTTTAATAACGCACGGATAAAAAATGCCTGATGCCTGATGTTTTTTTTCTTTCTTCCATAATACAATATAAAGTACATTTAATATTCCTGTCTGATGAGCATATCTTGAGATTTCTAAATAAGTTCTAGCTTCAGTCGCTTAAGTGCGGCCAGTATCCAGTATTCGGGAGATAGTAGTTTCGAACTCTACTGTCGGCAGCCGTGAAAATGGTTTTCCGTGGTTTCCCATTTTCACACCAGGCAAATGCTGGTACAGCACCTTGATTAAGGCTACGGCCGCTTCCTTCCCACTCCTAGCCCTTTCCTGTACCATCGTCGCCGTAAATCCTATCTGTGTCTGTGCGACGTAAAGCAAGTAGCAAATAAAATGCTAAATAAGTTCTATAACCAAACACAATCTTCAAAATCGATGTGCATAATAATGTAGGGCGAGTCTGATGAGAATAACTTTATAATATCGAATATCTGTCAGTTGTATCTTGGTAAAAGACGTATGGTTTGTTATACATATCACCTCACGAGCTATATCACTCGTTGACTTACAGTAGAGATTCAGATACCGTAAGTAGAAAATCATACACGAAATGAATATTGTTATTAGGGAGGTAACATACCAATGAAAAATGAAGCATTACTGTTAATGTAGACTAGCATAACCAAGGGATGTTTTTTCTTAAGGAAATATACAGTATATTTAGAATTGTTAGAAATATGTCTCTGAAAATTTCTATAAATATTGTGAAGTTTTATCGAAATGAAACATTGGCACTAACTGAAACAGAAAGAAAGATAATAAGAGCATTTGAGTTACTGAAAAGGCGAAATGAGGCTTCAACATCATAGGTATTCACTCGCCGGCGAGTACGATTATCTTCCGAGTGCATCAATGTTGACGATTATGAGTTCTTAAATAATTGAAGAGACCCATTCCAGAACCGCGTGTTGGTACATCACATTTACCTAAGGTCCCTGTTGTTGCAAACCATTCCAGTCAGTAATTTCTTCTGAATTCCTCGTTCTTTTCTACGATCTCTTTTTATCGGACTCGTGCTTCACCACTGTCGTTCAGAATGGTGTGGACACTCACGTACAACTTATCACCACATCGGCGATGATGATGATGATGATGACGATGATGAAATGGCGTATGGCGTTTAGTGCCGAGAGTATGAGGACAAGTTCGGCTTGCCAGAAGCAGGTCGTTTGATTCGACTCCCGTAGGCGACCTGCGAGTCGTGATGAGGATAAAATGATGACGAAGACGTCACATACACCCAGCCCCCGTGCCAGCGAAATTAACCAATTATGGTTAAAATTCCAGACCCTGCCGGGAATCGAACCCGGGGCCCCTGTGACCAAAGGCCAGCACTCTAACCATTTAGCCATAGAGACCGACGCGCTGATGACGATTAAGATGATGATGATGATGATGATGATGATGATGAAAAGATGTTTAAGAAGAAAACCTACAGTATGCATTGCCTAGTGTTAATCACAGTTTAGAGTGTAAAAATTTGTTAGCGAGTTGGAATCGACTAAGCATTTTGCTTTGAGCTGAAGTTTGGAATTAAATAGGTTACAATGTAGAAAATTTACAAATTTGGACAATTTTTGCCCTACATCAACTAAAATAACTAAATGCACCATGTAGCCTTAAAATTAAATTGTCTACTCTACAAGAGACGTCATATGCATTTTATTCGTAACTCTGATAGTTTCCTTGTGTTTTTGGTTATGGTCGCCTTCACTACTGAATAGGCTACCCATTTCACGCGTAAGTCGTATTCATTATTATAATGTAATAACACAACTAGATTTAGATATAGAGTGTTGTACCGGAGTAGACTGAATTAGCATGGAGTGAGGATCAGCATCAAATCAGTCCGTACACTGACGATGACTCAAATACAACAGTTAATCAAATCAACATTATGACCCAGCTGGTGTTGTCAGTATGGTACTCTTCCATATTAGTCCTTCCACATTGCCTTCAATTGAGAATATAAACGTGTGTTAGAGAAGCGGGCGATGTGGTCGATGTTTGATAATGTCACAATGCTCGTGATATTGCTACCTTAAATAATCTTTTTAAGTCTCACGTCCATAAGTTCCCACCTCAGCCATCCTGGAAGTGGTTTTCCGTGGTTTCCCACTTCTCCTCCAGGCAAATGCCGGGATGGTGCCTAACTTAAGGCCACGGCCGCTTCCTTCCCTCTTCCTTGTCTATCCCTTCCAATCTTCCCATCCCCCTACAAGGCCCCTGTTCACCATAGCAGGTGAGGCCGCCTGGGCGAGGTACTGGTCATACTCCCCAGTTGTATCCCCCGACCAAGAGTCTGAAGCTCCAGGACACTGCCCTTGAGGCGGTAGAGGTGGGATCTCTCGCTGAGTCCGAGGGAAAAGCCGAACCTGGAGGGTAAACAGATGATGATGATGATGATGATGATGATGATGACGTCCATAAGTAAGGGTTGGTGTTGGCGTCACTATGGCATTGTAAAGATATAACTTGGTCTGGACACTGTCTGATGATGATGATGATGATGATGATGATGATGATGCTTGTTCTTTAAAGGGGCCCAACATCGAAGGTCATCGGCCCCTGACACTAAGGTCTTTTTTTTTTTTTTTTTTTTTTTTGCTAGTTGTTTTACGTCGCACCGACACAGATAGGTCTTACGGCGACGATGGGACAGGAAAGGGCTAGGAGTGGGAAGGAAGCGGCCGTGGCCTTAATTAAGGTACAGCCCCAGCATTTGCCTGGTGTGAAAATGGGAAACCACGGAAAACCATTTTCAGGGCTGCCGACAGTGGGATTCGAACCTACTATCTCCCGAATACTGGATACTGGCCGCACTTAAGCGACTGCAGCTATCGAGCTCGGTGACACTAAGGTCTTGGTTGTCGAAAGCTCGTTTAAGTAGACGACTAAATCCCGCACTGGCACATGTAAGGCGGTATCTTGAACGTCTATGTTAATGTTTTTGAGTGAGATGGGTAGATTGGATCACAAATGAAGAGTCTCTGCTTTAAAATTGTGAGAGGAGAACGGTCTGGCGGAGTTTGACCAGAAGTGAAAGATTTGTAGGGAACTGCTTGAGTTGGGACACCTAGAATGTGTATCGTCTTTTTTTTTACGTCGCACCGACCAGATAAGTCTTATGGCGACAATGGGATTGGAAAGGCTTAGGAGTGGGAAGGAAGCGGCTGTGGCCTTAATTAAGGTACAGCCCCTGATGTGAAAATGGGAAACCACGGAAACCCATCTTCAGGGCTGCCAACAGTGGGGTTTTAACCCACCGTCTCCCGGATGCAAGCTCACAACTGCGCGCCCCTAACCGCACGGCCAACTCGCCCGGTATATTTAAGGGAAATAATAATGATGATGATAATAATAATAATAATAATAATAATAATAATAATAATAATAATAATAATAATAATAATAATAATGGATTTACGTTCTTACTAACTACTTTTACGATTTTCGGGGATTTTAGATAAGTGTAGGGCTTAGTAATGGTATGCATGGTGTGGACAAGACGTGAATATGACAGATAAGAGCCGATGTACAATGAACAGCTACGCATAGTTGAACACGTTAGTATAGGACAGAATAGCTGCAACAAAGCCAAACTGTATCTTAATTAGTGTAATTACGATCACAAGTAGAATTATAATATATACTTAACTCCAAACCAGCTGAAACCAAAATGGCCAGTCTATTCCAGCTCATTAACAAATCTTTCTTCAACTCTGCACTGCGATTAACAACTTGTAAACGCATGTTGTCGGTTTTCTTCAAACATCTTGTATCATCATCATCATCATTTTCATCATCATCATCATCATCAATCTTTTACTCCAAAGACTGGTCTGTTGTCATGAAATGGTTCCATGCCACCCAATTGATGACTGTTCCCTTCACTGCTACTGCGTACGTAGCTTTCCGCTCCAGGGCCTTCTAAATTCTGTTTCATGAATGAATTCCTAGGTCTTCACTGGGGCCTTATACAGCGATATAGCCTTCTACAATGGTTGCCATTAATAGGGAATGGTGTAAAGGGTAAGCTTAATAGGAAACACGTCGTTCGAGTATTAATTTCAGCAGAGATCGATTTTATCTAACTCTGTGCGAAATCTGAGCATTTGTCATCTAATATATATATATGTGCATTTTGCGTAAAAGCACATTTCAAAAAATATCAGGCGTTTGATATCACTTTTATTTACCGACTAGGTTTATGAAATATACAGTAGCACGATCCAGACGAATGTAACACAATGAAAAATAAATTGATATGTGAAATTTCCTCTACATGTGCGCAAACGTTTTTATATGCCGCAGATATATTACACCATGCATCTAATGAGTTTCATTCACCAGTGACTCATGCAAAAAGGTTGAAAACATTAAGTTTAATGACTAAACTTTTGATCGAAGACAAAAAGAAGAGGAAGCGGATAATTGTAGTTCATTTTTAATTTTTTGTGGCTGGTTAGTTGTGCCTTGTGAGCTAAGTTCAATGGCTGAGTTAATCGTGTTTTCTTCAGTTCAAACGCACGTGATCGCTGCGAGGCGCAACAAGAAAAGGTCGAAAGAATGCAATAAAATATAGTTTTGTGTTAGGTAACTGAATGTTTTTGTTGTGCATACAATTAGACTTTCAGACTGTATCTTTTTTTTTTTTTTGCTAGGGGCTTTACGTCGCACCGACACAGATAGGTCTTATGGCGACGATGGGATAGGAAAGGCCTAGAAGTTGGAAGGAAGCGGCCGTGGCCTTAATTAAGGTACAGCCCCAGCATTTGCCTGGTGTGAAAATGGGAAACCACGGAAAACCATCTTCAGGGCTGCCGATAGTGGGATTCGAACCTACTATCTCCCGGATGCAAGCTCACAGCCGCGCGCCTCTACGCGCACGGCCAACTCGCCCGGTCAGACTGTATCTAAGGCAGTTGTTTTTCATCGTGCTGCTTTACGTAGGGAAGTATGCACACTTTGACACACTAGACGACGGTGATCCGTTGATCCCTTATCTTAGTTATAGATAATTTAACATGTGTGAATACGTTTATTCGCACAGTGCTGTCTTGAACATACTTCAGGATTAATCTTTCATCATCATCATCATCATCATCATGAACTAAAGACTGCAACCAGTTTTCACATTTCGGGTCGATGTCTTCAGTTGTTCGTAATATTTGAAATCAGTCCTGCTCTTTACGTCATCCATGTGCTTCTTTCTCCATCTTCCTCTTCCTATCCTCACCGCAATCCTTCCTTCAGTTATCTCTTCCAAAAACTGGCTGAATCTCAACATTGGCCTACGAATATAATTGTCCTCTTTTTCGTTTCTTCCAAGAATCTTCTCTTTTCATGCACATTCTCTAGGACTTGTATATCAGTTTTCTTGCCTGTCCAAAGGTATTGGTCACCTTCCTCCGGATCCACATTTTTGCCGTTTCCAGTTGTCCCTTTATCCGTTCGCATATTGCCCAACTCTCGCTCCCGTATACTGAAAATAGAACTCAGAGAACTAGAGTAGGTGAAGCTTTATCTGACCCTGTAATAATTAAGAGGGGAATTCCTCAAGGCAGTATTATCGGACCTTTATGTTTTCTTAAATATATAAATGATATGAGTAAAGGAGTTGAATCGGAGGTAAGGCTTTTTGCGGATGATGTTATTCTCTATAGAGTAATAAATAATTTACAGGATTCTGAGCAACTGCAACGTGACCTCGAAAATGTTGTGAGATGGACAGCAGGCAATGGCATGTTGATAAACGGAGTTAAAAGTCAGGTTGTGAGTTTCACAAATAGGAAAAGTCCTCTCAGTTTTAATTACTGCGTTGATGGGGTGAAAGTTCCTTTTGGGGATCATTGTAAGTATCTAGGTGTTAATATAAGGGAAGATCTTCATTGGGGTAATCACATAAATGGGATTGTAAATAAAGGGTACAGATCTCTGCACATGGTTATGAGGGTGTTTAGTGGTTGTAGTAAGGATGTAAAGGAGAGTGCATATAAGTGTCTGGTAAGACGCCAACTAGAGTATGGTTCCAGTGTATGGGACCCTCACCAGGATTACCTGATTCAAGAACTGGAAAAAATCCAAAGAAAAGCAGCTCGATTTGTTCTGGGTGATTTCCGACAAAAGAGTAGCGTTACAAAAATGTTGCAAAGTTTGCGCTGGGAAGACTTGGGAGAAAGGAGACGAGCTGCTCGATTAAGTGATGTGTTCCGAGCTGTCAGTGGAGAGATGGAGTGGGAGGACATCAGTAGACGAATAAGTTTGAATGGTGTCTTTAAGAGTAGGAAAGATCACAATATGAAGATAAAGTTGGAATTCAAGAGGACAAATTGGGGTAAATATTCGTTTATAGGAAGGGGAGTTAGGTATTGGAATAACTTACCATGAGAAATGTTCAATAATTTTCAATTTCTTTGCGATCATTTAAGAAAAGGCTAGGAAAATAAGAGATAGGGAATCTGCCACCTGGGCGACTGCCCTACATGCAGATCAGTAGTGACTAATTGATTTTGGAGAAGTAGTAACCCACCATGTTTTCTTAAAATCGCTAGCACTAGCGAACACTTATCTGAGTATCTCCATACTCATTACTAGGGCTCGGAAGTTGTGGAAAAAACTTTTCTTGAGTGTCCGAAGACGAAGCCCAACATATTTCCATTCTGGGTCAATGTAGGCCAGAAATTGGTGGGTTTTATTTGTCCTTTTTTGCCTTTTTCGGCGTTTTTTTTACTTATTTGCTCCTTTTTAGCCTTTTTAGGTCTTAAGAGTTTTTTAACAACTTCACCTTATTTCGACTACATTTTTACTGCCCGTTCTCAATTCGAATCATCGTTAGCTCATCGAACACCTCTTAAATATCTTTTGTCTAGTAAATACAATACCTGAAAATAGAGAAAAATAAATTAAAATGAAATGAAATTAAACTTGTGCTTGAAACAAAAAACCAAGAGTATAGAATTATTTGCAACATAAGTGAAATATTGAAAGGAGAAAATGTTGATGCGAGTGTGAACCCGTTGATGCGGATAGAAGTTTCTCGATTTTTCGCAACGTGCTGTCTGAAAACAGATGATTCTTTACACCTAAGAACCTAGAGATGACTATTGTGATATACTGCACAGCCAACGGAGGTAAGGTTTCCGAATTCCAATTTCTGTAACCCTAGTGTGGTTAAGCCAAATATGATTCCAAAATTTTCAGTTTATTCATCCAGGATGTTCATAGTGGAAAAATATTTGATTCCAAGTACTTTTTTTTAAAGAAACACGGAATTCCTTTTTTCAAATGATTTAATCTAAAAATATATAATGTCTGAAAGAAGAAGTATTTCACACATATATTTTTGCACTGTACGTTGCATACCACCAGAATTTTGCATTTTAAAACATGTTCCTACATTAATATATAATTCAAACTACAATTATGAATTAATTTGGCTCGCATTTTTACGTATTTTTGCCAATTTGTAGGTCCTCTTTTGGATATTTTAGGTCTTTTTATAGTTCTTTATTGTTAGTGACTTTATGTCGCACCGACACAGATAGGTCTTATGGCGACGATGGGATAGGAAAGGCTTAGGAGTTGGAAGGAAGCGGCCGTGGCCTTAATTAGGGTACAGCCCCTGATGTGAAAATGGGAAACCACGGAAACCCATCTTCAGGGCTGCCAACAGTGGGGTTTTAACCCACTATCTCCCGAATACTGGATACTGGCCCCACTTAAGCGATTGCAGCAATCGAGCACAGTAACCAATGTTCAGACTTCACGTTTTTCTTTTCATGTTAGACTTGAGTTTACACGTTGGCAACTCTCGGTTCTGGGTTTCTCCAAGGATTATCACCCTACCCCTTTGTTGCATAAATGCTCAGCGTTAAACTGGCCCAAATAATGGCTGGTTGTTTCTCACCAACTATAATTTACATAAAATATAAAGTAACTTACAACCTGTGACAATAAATTTCGGTGAATGAACACAGATCGGTCGATCCGGCAATACTGGCGACACACAACGCTGCACCTGCTTAGCAGCAGGTTTAGACCACCTGCTACCAACGTTGTTCAGTTGAGTATCGTGTGTGTGCCATGTACGACCTGTTTGACACAGTGCGTGTTTAGTGCGTTGGTTCTGAACTGCGAACAGGAACATGAACGACCAAAATATCAATGTACAGTTTTCTTTTAAGCTTGGCAAGACACCGAAAGAAACGCATGCGATGCTGGTACGTTTTTATGAAGATCAAGCACTGTCCTTGAAGTGTGTGTACGAGTGGTTCGTCCGTTTTCGAGGAGGTTGGGAAAGTGTTTCTGACAACCACCGTAGCGGAAGACCGGCGACTGCCGTCAGTAACAAAACATTGAGAAAGTGAGGACATGAATCACGAACGATCGGCGATTAACTTTGCGCATGATAGCGGATGAACTGCAGATTAACCGTGAATCCGTGCGACAAATCGTTACCCAGAAGTTAGGGAAGAGGAAAACGTGTTTTCGTCTTGTGCCACGATCAGAAGCAGGCACGTTTAGAGGCTTCACAGGATTTTGTCGAAACGGCGGATGCGACACCAAATTTCTTGAACTATATTGCACCACTCCCGCGTCCAGGTGGGGATACACGAGTTCCAGACTAGCTCTTAATAATAATTCCATCTGCCAACTATTGCTGGGTTGTGTGTTCCGCGTGAGAAAGAACACCGATGGCCTACGGTAAATCCCAACCTACGTAGATGAACGTCTTCAACACGCTATCAGTCGGTTACCGTACTTGTATGATACCGAAATTTATCGTAAAAATCAGATTATCATGGCTTGTCAAGAATTCCGTACATGTCATCATCATAATCGCAATCAGAATTAGTCATTATAAGCTTATATCTAGTACTTATTCTAAGTAGACATTGAAAGAATTTAAATGTTTTCACTACTCAGCTTTTATTAATAAATTGGTCTAAGTATGAGTTGAAATTAGGGTAGAATATCTTGAAAAATTATTTATACACTGTGGCTGGTTCCCTACGCAATCAGCATCTCTAAGCGACGTAATTATATTGCATTGGAGAAAACAGGTTTAGAAAAACCTCTAACATAAAAAAAGAAATGAAATCAGGCCTCATTTATCTATGTCCTAATCCTGGCCTGTCGAAGAATTGTATCATAATTAAGTAGTATCCAAGAAAATTAAATGAAAAAAAAATAATTATATAATCAAGTAAAATTATTCAACATAATTGTAAAAATTGGATGCATCCAAATGAGTTAAATAAACAAGCTATACTCCCTACTATATACAATGTTCAAGTTGGGTTTCAATTGAAAATGTGAAAACGCAAAGAAGGTGGCCAATAATTAATCAATCAATTAATTAATTAATTAAGATCTGGAATCTTTCAATATTAAGCTGGGTTGCTTCTTAAAATTACCAAAATTCAATCGTCTGAACCTAAATTCACATGCAATAAAAGAAATGCATATCACTCGGCTGAACACTTCACATCAATGTCCACGCACAGTAGAAAAATCGTGTGAGAAAATTAATGTCTGTCCATTAGGGATTTTCTCTAGTTGATATCTCAAATTTTTGAATGTTCCATATTTCATTTCAACTGACCTCCATATAAGCAAATCTAAGTCCACTTTAAGTCGTAAGCAATCTCAAATTAATTTCATTGTAAGGTTTATGTGACTAAATCATTCAATTATTATTTTAATTCATGGTTGAAATTCAATTAAAGTGCGTATATGACTTAATATAGCATTACCAAGTGTATATAATTAACCTTCCAACGAATAATACCATAGGTGGAAAAATTGACACATAAGAAGACTCTATCTTCATCTAAAATCCACATATGAAAGACTAAGTTACCAGTGATGTATTAAGCTGCTTCCATAAAATCATAAGTTAAATTGCCGTATGTGAGAATACATGAAAACAATCGCAGATATGTCAGTGAAGGCCTAAATATTGATGTAGGTGGCCTCTCGGCTCTTCTGATGATCCTAATTACTCAATTAATTCTATACTGATGGCATTGAGATCGTATCCTAATCTGTATTATATATATATTAGGGAATAAAATAGCGATCGAAAACAGTACGTTCCAATACATATACTTTAGCATGTGCAACCTACACATACTACCATCTCTCGAAGAAATACTATGACCAACTTCCTAAATAACAATAACTATCACCATCAAAATATACTATCAACTCATATGCTTATTAATTCACCATTTAACACTTCAATTATCGCGTAGCATTCATAATCAAAGCACTCGTTTCATCAAAATGCGCAACATATGTGCCATAACCTACACATATATAAATCATTATCATTACTGTCATAGTATCAAAGAACAGCACATCGTAACCTTAAAACTGTGCCACTATATTTTATTGTAACATTCCCTAAATACGATCTTTACGCATGTTATTTTGTTAAAGCCATCACGCATATAAATATTAGCTTCCTCTTAATACTCTAACACTTCACTGACAACGATTTAAGAAAAATATCAATCACTTCTCCACTACCATATTGACAAACTTACGAACGGCATTCACTGGTATTTTACACCTATGTCTGGGATTTACGGTAACTTCAGATGAATACCTATTTCCTTGTAAGTACACTTGTATATTAACTACGCACACACAATGTCATAATGCACATTATATATTAACCAAAAGAATAAAGGTTTCTACTTACGACACGACTCAAATGGGGACTTAACTTTGCTTATTGGGTAGTGATTTCCATCTCGCTGTTAATCGTCATGGGATGGTAAGCCTCGCTCCATGGTTCGGCTTAGGTAATCGGGTCCATCTCGTCCTCACAGCTGATTACCGTCCTCCTGGGTCATCAATCTCGTGAAGCGCCACCATAGTCAGAGTAGTCTCTGCCTCAGCTTCTTAGAACATCATAGTGGTCTTCATTGCGTCAAGGACAGAATAACACAAGGCATTAGTTGATTTATACATGCTGTAATCTGCTTAGTAGTGCTAATGCGAAAAGTATATGTGTAATTTGGTCCGCCTAATTTGCTTATAACAGCTCTAAATATCGTCTTATTTCAACTGCCTTGCTCGCCGAAACGGTGTGAATTTTACGTGCTTTTAGAATTGCACTCTATTTTCCGTTTAATTCAGCTCTCTTGACGTTGTGCAGTATCGGGCAAATACAATGTTCCGAGCCCAACCGTGACGTAGTACAGATCCAACTTGACGTTTCCTAACAGCTGGTCTATAATCTCACATATATGTCAACCACAGCTGATGTTAAGCGGGTTATCGTAGATTTGATCTTTTCTCCAATAATGGATTAAAGAATCCGATAAGTAGCTGGTTTCTTTACTCGATTCCGTCTTTTCTTCGATGCAGTGCTGAATTGAGATTTGTTCTAATGGAAGATTTTTTTTTCAATAATCGGTTTAAATAATCCGCTCTCGTCATTCTTTCGCACCGCCTTCTAAAAGTGGTTCTTTCCGTGATTGCCGGTTGAATTTATTGTCTCTTCGGCTCGTACCGCTGCTAATTGCTTTATTTTAATTCTTTAATGGCTGGAGCGCCATTTTTGTTCCTAATACTGCAACTATAGAACGGTGAAATGGCACAATATTGTCACTGAGGATGAAACCTGGTGTCTGAGGTACGACCCTGAAACGAAACGGCAAAGCATGGAATGGTGTTCTCCGGGATCCCCTCGTCGGAAAAAGGTCAAAGCCGAAAAGTCACGCATCAAAACGATGCTCATCACCTTTTTCGATAGTCAAGGCATTATCCACAAGGAATTTCTACCCGAGGGAACGACGTTGAATGCTGCACGGTACATTGAAATTTTGACCCGTTTCATGAAACATCTACGCAGGGTACGACCCCAGTACGCACAACAAGGTTCATGCTTTTTTGTCCATAACAACGCTCACCCACACACAGCCAATATCGTCAAACAGTTCATGGCAAGAAACGGGGTGGTGCAACTTGAACATCCCCCATACTCGCCAGATCTCAATCCTCCAGACTTCTTCCTATTCCCAAAACTCAAACTCGCTTTAAAAGGAAAGAGATTTGACGATATTCCTGACATCCAACAAAACGTGACGAGGCTTTTGAACACCATCCCAAAGGAAGCCTTCTTGCAAAGTTTCTAGGATATGTATCGCCGATCTTAGTAGTGCTTAGTTATGAGAGGGGACTATGTCGAAGGACGGTAAGGTCACTGTCATGATTTGTTCATTTATGTTAATAGTACAGGACTATTCACCGAACTGTATTGTCACAGGTTGTATTATTACAAATATAATGCTGATAATTTGTCATTTATAACTGACATACCTATTTTCTCAAAACTTAGGCTACGTCTTGCTGTATGTTGCCCTTCAGCCTGGCAATGACTAGTTTTAATGCCTCGCCTTTTATCAGGTCGTACTGTGCTGCGTGAAGGCACTTACAGTGACGCTGCATATTGAACTTCCTAGAAGATTACAATACCTTCTGACATAAGGGATACTGAGGCAGACCACCTCTTTCAGTAAATAAAAGGAATGGACAGGAATCCACGAGTAACATCCTTCCGAGTCAGGCTACCGGGCTATAAGCTATCCTCCGAGTGTCATATGCCACGTCTGCCACGGTTACCCTAACAACTTATAAGGTACATCGTCAGCTCCCCCACGAGATAAACTCCGCTGCGGGACCTGCCCCGCCCCTCCTCCCCCGATAGTGTTAGCTCTGCCACACACAAATAACTATGATTTTCTTTCTCACTTTCCAGACTTAGGATTGACTATGACATTTAAATTTTCCAACTTCTTATATTAAAATTGTAAAATGTTGGCTGCACACTTCCCTTTTCTTCTTCGAGCTTTAAGTAAAACTTGTATCCATCCACACCAGCAATTATTTACCATTTTGGCTGCGCGTTTCATAACACTCGTAAGTAATAATATGTTACCGGTATTGTTTTTACGTCCCACCAACTACTTTTATTACGGTTTTCGGGGACGCCGGGGTGCCGAAATTTAGTCCCGCAGATGTTCTTTTTACGTGCCAGTAAATCTACCGACACGAGGCTGACGTATTTGAGCACCTTCAAATACCACCGGACTGAGCCAGGATCGAACCTGCCAAGTTGGGGTCAGAAGGCCAGCGCGTCAACCGTCTGAGCCACTCAGCCCGACAAACTCGAAAGTCTCATCTTGACGATGGCTCGTGCACTCTGTCCGCTGCAACCAGATGTCCAGTAGAAAAAGACTTAAGCAAATATATGTATAAGCATCCACCGATCCATTAAGAAATGCATTTCCACTGATTCATGCAGAAATAACCCGGTATGATATTTTTATCACAATTTTAAAGATTCCGTGGTCAGTCCTAGATCTTGGTAATCTGTACCTAAGAACTGAGATCCTATGGTGGAATCAACAGAATATTTGGCAGTATTTAATTAGATTGTGGTGGAGATGTCCGCACTGCCACGGTGCGCACTTCAAAGTGGGCGTTCTCTCTTGAGCAGGCTTGGAACAACTTGGACTATAGCTGATAGCGTGCATTAATGAGATACATAGTAAGTTCAAACCCCACTGTTGATCGTGGGTTTTCACCAGTCAATGCTGTGGTTGCGCCTTAATTAAGGCCACTGTCGATTACTTCCCAGTCCTAGCTCTGTCCTATTTCATCGTCGCCTTAAGACCTGTCTGAGTAGATGCGACGTAAAACCAAGAGAAAAGCCGTAAAAGTAGTTAGTGGGATATACAACCAAGATTTATTATTATTATTATTATTATTATTATTATTATTATTATTATTATTATTATTATTATTATTATTATTATTATTATTATTATTATTATTATTCAGTGGTAATTTATTCTTTACTAGTTTCCCGTGTCACATTTTGTGCACTTTTACTAGTGGATTTATATTGGGTGAATTATCTGCCCATAGAGTATTATCATTTTAATTCAACGAGATTTTAAACCAGGAATTTCAAACATGACCTTATTGACAAGAATACTTACTCGCTTAATACATGTATCAGTCATGAATTTGGTATCACATGAGAATATGAGGCATTAATGAAATATAATTAAATAAGCCTGGCGCATTCTCTCTATTCTGTAGTATCTCTAACTAGAACAGAAGATTTTGATTATGCCCATATGCACAAGATGTGTCAATCTCTGAGCAGCTAAATGGACTTCTCTTGTAATATTAAACTGAAGCACATTTTAAGAATAACATCCGTAGTTTTGTAATACTTCCCTCAATATTACGGTGCCAGCTATATCAGGTTAATAGTTATGCTGTCATTTTCTCGATAACTATCTTTGCACCGTTGTCGACATTAAGTGCACTTAAATGCAAGAGACCAACGTCAGCAGATTAATTGATATAGTCCCTCATGAAACCATTGGCAGTTATGTGGACATTAACACACATCATTACTGTTAACTTAAAAGCTCAAAAATAAGAAAAAACCTCGGCAAGTCCCCATGGACCCGAAAACCATATTTTAAGGCCCTAAAACCAACAGTTATTGAGATATTGGCACCACCCTACTCCCGCTCTAGGAATCGGATGAAAAATTCACGGACCGTAACCATGGCAACGTATTACTTGTACCGAGCAAGTGGTTGTGCGGTTTGAGTCATGTAGCTATCAACTATCATTCGGGAGGTAGTGTGTTCGAACCCCACTATTGGCAGTCTAGAATTTTTTTTTTCGTGGTTTCCCACGCAAATGTGGGGCTGTACCTTAAGGCCACGGTCACTTCCTTCCCATTCCTAGCCTTTTCCTATCCTATCGTCACCATAAGACCTATATGTGTCGGTGCGACGTAAAATACATTGTAAAAAAAGGTTCACTGGAGAATCTCTAAAGACTGTAGCGTCTAGTACACCTGACTTGCCGCGAAATACTGTATATCATTTGAACAGTCTACGGATATAGGAGAGAATGCTTGCTTTTCGTTTCTTACTAGTAGTTTAGTTTCATTGCATACTACAGTTTTCTTGAATAGCTTAGACCAATAGGCATAAAAATTCAGTATAATCGTTATGGTTTACAATTTGAACTTATCATTCTTTATGCTGTTTGCTATCATTGCTACATATTCTTCAGGTGTGTACACTCTATTAAGTTTATCTACCTTAATTAAGGCCACGGCCGCTTCCTTCTACTTCCTAGACCTTTCCTATCCCATCGTCGCGATAAGACCTACCTGTGTCGGTGCGACGTAAAGCAAATAGCAAAAAAAATTAAGTTTATCTTTTTATTTAAAATAGAGAATCTCTATCACGCACAAAATGTTAACTAATATTACTTTAAAAATATTATACTCCTGTCTTTTCACCAACTAACTAATCTTTAAATTGTATGCCCGCGTAGTAACATATAGTTAGGCATAAAACCACACTGAACCCCACCATATAAGAAATATTTTAATAACAATAAACTTTCTTCAGCTTAACCCAGGTATTTCTGGAGTCGCTGGAGCCACGCAGGCTCATTTTGCTTTTGGCCACTAGTTTAAGGTCGGATGCCCTTCCTGACACCATGTGATATTTAAAAAATATGAAAACCTCAGCCTTCTGGGTGGGAAGCCAGTAGCTAAGTCAGTTAGCTAATCACCCCCTCCCAAATATTTTAATAGCAATGCAAAAGAATTATCTCATACATAGAGAGGGCCACTTCCTCTATCCTCAGTTCAGGCCAAGGGGAAGCAAAAAATAGGAATTTTCTGAAATAATTTGAAATTGCAAATGTAGTCCTTTCCATGATTATGACAATTTTGGATTAATTAGCTCCCTTTGAAGAAAACCTCCCTGGCTGTTTGGAATCGAGAATGCACTGAGGGGAGCGGAATGGGTATGTTCAGAAATGAACAAAATGTTATCAAAGAATAGAATGCTTAGGAAGCTACAAGTTTTCATGCTGGTAGCCCGTAACCCGCAAGAATGTAGAAATACGTACTTGTGACCGAAAATTCCAACGGGGTCCAAAAGGATTGAAATTGCAAAATTTGTCATTTCCATTGTGACACACTCAAAAGATGACAGATCCAACCAGTCCGGATTTTGTTGTTTTCGTTAGGCTAATAAAGCGCAATATGTTATTTTCCCTCAGAGACCAAGCATTTTCCAATGGATATACACTGCGATCACTAGAAGGTAATTTTATTCGTGCCAGTGAACAACAATGCCGTTTGCTAAAAGAATGGAAACAGTGAAAAATGAAAATCCACAGCCTGTTTCCAGTCATTCGACCGGGTCAGGAATGGAATGAAGCCCCCATCTAGCGGCGAGGATAGGAAATGTGCCGGCTGCCGAAGCCTGTCGCACCCCTCTGGGGCAATTATTAATGGATGATCAATGAAATGAAATGATATTGGAGAGTGTTGCTGGAATGAAAGATGACAGGGAAAACCGGAGTGCCCGGAGAAAAGCCTGCCCTGCCTCCGCTTTGTCCAGCACAAATCTCACATGGAGTGACCGGAATTTGAACCACGGTATCCAGCGATGAGA
Source organism: Anabrus simplex (assembly GCF_040414725.1). Taxonomy (NCBI): domain Eukaryota; kingdom Metazoa; phylum Arthropoda; class Insecta; order Orthoptera; family Tettigoniidae; genus Anabrus; species Anabrus simplex. Next base: position 1,295,388,609 of record NC_090265.1, read on the forward strand.
GGCCGGTGCGCTGCCGCCTGAGCCACGGAGGCTTCAATGGAAACAGTATTTACAAAAATATAGATCATAGAGAAATATTTCTTTGAAATGCAGTTTCCTCCTTAAAATCGAGTTAATTATTCATGTAAAGATTCTTCGAAGAAAAAACACCCTCTTTAAATCACGACCAACGAAAATTTCTTAACCAAGACTGAAATATCAGTCGAGAAAGTATAAAATCATCCTTGGCCTTATGGTGTACACCAACGTTCTTGGGACCGGGCGAGTTGGCCGTGCGGTTAGGGGCGCGCGGCTGTGAGCTTGCATCGGGGAGATAGTGGGTTCGAATCCCACTGTCGGCAGCGCAGAAGATGGTTTTCCGTGGTTTCCCATTGTCACACCAGCGAAATGCTGGGGCTATACCTTAATTAAGGCCACGGCCGCTTCCTTCCAACTCCTAGGCCTTTCTTATCCCATCGTCTCCATAAGACCTATCTGTGTCGGTGCGACGTAAAGCCACTAGCAAAAAAAAAGAAAAAGAAAAAGATCTTTGGGACATGAACAGAAACGGAACGTATGTAAATGTGGAGAAAATGTTATTTATAATCTCGGAACAAATGCCATTTCACAAAACAATTCGTTTCTTTAGACTTATGATAGATAAGCGTCATTGATATCGACTTCTCACTTAGGTGGCCGTGGTTCAGTTTCCGAAAAACGCACCAGGGATCTTTGATATGAGAAATCACGTTAGTATGATTTGTATTCCACTTAAAACTACAGGTGTGAATATGATCACAATATCAACAATCAGGCAAATTTGCAAGCTTGTGTCCTTTTACGTCTCTTACATTCTTACGTTTTAAGGTTTACATTACGCCTCCCTTATAAGATGTAGTAGATCCCTTTGTGTGAGCAGTGTTCCTTTACTATATAAAGATGGAATATGTGAGACATTTGAATTCACTTCAATGGTATTTCTTTCTTGTTGCAGGAAGAAGAACGGTGCGTTGGTTTAGCTCTTCAACGGGAGCTGGTGTTCGGTAATTCAGAGCCTATAGAAAAGGAAAATCACTAATCCACCCATGGTATGAAGACTATCTACCCTATTCATTTGTTTATTTGAAATAAGTTTACACATATATCTTTACATAATTGCAAACATTATTTCAGAAATCGGGAGTGAAGTGTAAGAGACGTGGTAGCACCGCATCTGAGACTGCTGTGGGACGAGTAGAAATACGGGACAGCTAACCTAAGACAGTGAGTGAGCTTTGACTTTCTCTTCTCCTTGAATTCAATTCCATATCAATGTGGCTTATTAAAGTAACGAGATGGCTTTATTATTGAAGGAGTCTATTGTTCTCTGCATTTATTAGTGCTACTGCCATGTCACCGACGATGCCATATGCATGTGCGGTAGAATTTAATACGTTGAAAATGTCAATCACCAACACATTTCTTAGTAAGTAATACAATTAACATCTTTAAATAGAAAAATTTAGAGAGAAGCACTAACAGTGTTGTATTCTTTCCCATGTTCTATACTTGAAAAGGCGTGATACAACAACGTTCTACTTAGCTATTTTTGTATTGGGGGTGCGCGATATTTTTGGTTGTACATGGGGTAACAAAAATACGGGGCTAAATTCCAGGATAGATTTCTCATATAAATCTGGCGGGGGGGGGGGGTTACATACCACTATTGGCCCAGAAATGTTTCTGAGTTAACAGTTTGTCTAGTGTGAACTTGTGTCTGCTATATGTTCACGGGATAGATCTGAATCCGAAATACCATGCTGTACTGAAAGACGCTACATCATCGGTCTGGCAGTGAATTGTGAACCCCGTGAGGAATGTCGAAGCTTGTTCATAAGTCAATAAGGCGACAAACCGAGGCCTGCGTACAGACTTAGGGTAGAGTGATGGTGGTGGTGATGATAGTTTTACGAGGATGTAGGCTACAACTGGGCAACCATGCTCTGTTAACACTAATCAGAGGGGAAATAAGAAAGGGTTCCGACACTTCGAAACATTAATGTATCAGCCTACGAAAGAAAAGGGCCACGAAGGATGCGAAAATGAAACATTCCCTAGGCCTCCACATGTAATACCGTCGGGGTCGGAAAAGAACAAGAGTTGACTGAGCAAGGTCGGATAGTATATATGAAAGCGAGAAGCATGGCACTGAGCTCGATAGCTGCAGTCGCTTAAGGGCGACCAGTATCCAGTAATCGGGAGATAGTGGGTTCGAGTCCCACTGTCGGCAGCCCTGAAGATGGTTTTCCGTGGTTTCCCATTTTCACGCCAGGCAAATGCCGGGGCTGTACCTTAATTAAGGCCACGGCCAATTCCTTCCACTTCCTAGGCCTTTCCTATCCCATCGTCGCCATAAGACCTATCTGTGTCGGTGCGACGTAAAGCAAATAGCAAAGAAGCATGGCACAAGTAAGAGTAAGCAATTCTAGGACTCAACTAAGTGCCCCGTATTCGTCAACCCACACTCCGAAGTCAAGACACCTTCAGGTCGCCTTCTTACAAAAGGCAGGTGATACCGTGCATATTCTACCACCCCCACCTACAGGGGTACTGAGGGTAGGCAATTTGAATATTGGATTTGAAGAATGACAACATAGTGTAACACAATTCCAGAAAATGACCATATCTGAATAATACTAAGATCATTCCTGAAGGTCAGATAACTTCGAAACTAGGCATTTCTGAATCCAGGTTGAAATAACCTATTTTTTATTCTCTACATATAAAGAATCCAGTATTTTTGTTACACCTTGTATACGTTGCTCCTCAGCCCGAAGGCTGGTTGAATCCCAAGCAGCTCCACCATCAGCTATCACAGAAGAGACGTACTAAGGAAATGAAGAGTGAGGCAGTTTCACGTTGCTATTCTAACTGAGCCAGTAGGTGCTATTACATATCATTCTGCCAAGCCCACTGAAACGTACACACCAACCGATGTTATGAGCAATAATTTCACGCTATTTATAACAGGGACTGGCTACGGAAGGAATTACATTTTTACTCTTCAGATGCTGTCAAGATATTCTTGACCGGGCGAGTTGACCGTGCGGTTAGGGGCGCGGAGCTGTGAGCTTGCATCCGGGAGATAGTGGGTTCGAACTCCACTGTCGGTAGCACTGACGATGGTTTTCTGTGTTTCCCATTTTCACACCAGGCTGTATCTCAAATAAGGCCACGGCCGCTTCCTTCCCACTCCTAGGCTATTTCTATCCCATCGTCGCCATAAGACCTATTTGTGTCGGAGCGACGTAAAGCAAGTTGTAAAAATAAAATTTAAACAAAAATTCTTGTGTTAGGCACTGCTATATCAATAATAGTTCCTAGTTCCTGTCCGGTATCATGAAGTCAGATCCATCATATGGCACAAAATAGTCAATACGAACATGAGCCTGGTTCATACCTGAGGTACTTTCATATTGTTAAAGCCAAGAATTAGACTGAGACAGATCAGTGAAAGTAACCAATTTGATCTTGCTCATACCAGGAGACATAGTACACTGTAAATATTATGTCTTATCAGGAATCGATTTGCGACATGGGAACTTGAATGTTTTGGAATTTCGATAAGTAATTGTCACTACTGTCCGATAGTGACCAAAGAACGCAAAGAACATTGCAAAATTTTACGGTGCATTATATAATTTCTATAAGTTCTGTTTTGTTGTGATCATAGCTGATACCTCTATAGCCAAGCATTGCATCTCATTTGTTGGTATCAAGAGAGTTGGCTATGCCATAAGAGTTTTGTAGCTGTTAAGTAGATCCGTAGATGCTGATCCGTGGTTTCCGATCTCCATACTATGTAAATTACGGGGCTAGTCCTTAATTAATACAACAACTTCCTTCTCAAAACTAGCTCTTCTCTTTCCCAGCAACGCCGAAAACCTATAAGTATTATTAAATACAGTAAATAGAAAAAAATATATAATACCGAGCGAATTGGCCGTGCGGTTAGTGTCGCGTAGCTGTGAGTTTGCATTCGTTAGATGGTGGGTTCGAATCCTACCGTCGGTAGCCCTGAAGATAGTTTTCCATGGTTTCCCACTTTCACACAGGTCACGGCCGCTGCATTCCCAATCCTAGGCCTTGCTCAACCTTGCATCGCCGAAAACCTTCAGTATGTTAGTTCGACGTTAAATAACTAGCAAAAGGAAAACAATAAATTATTATTATTATTATTGACTCTATCCCTCAAAAGCTGACAATTCTGGAACATCTAATTGCATTCTACTCGTACATGTACAAACCTGAACCAATTCTTGAAATGGGGCAATACAACTATTGTGACAGGGACGTTCTTACTCTTGATCTAGTGGCGAATAGATTAGATGTGCGGTTATCAACTAGTATTACCGAGCTCGATAGCTGCAGTCGCTTAAGTGCGGCCAATATCCAGTATTCGGGAGATAGTAGGTTCGAACCCCACTGTCGGCAGCCCTGAAAATGGTTTTCCGTGGTTTCCCATTTTCACACCAGGCAAATGCTGGGGCTGTACCTTAATTAAGTTCACAGCCGCCTCCTTCCCACTCCTAGCTCTTTCCTGTCCCATTCAGCCGTAAGACCTATCTGTGTCGGTGCGACGTAAAACAAGTAGGAAAAAAATCAACTAATATTGTGTGCATAATCGTGTCTCCTTTTAATCATGTGTCTGATAACCCCTTGCTGACTATTATTGATCATTTGCTGCCCATGCATACCGTACGCTAAATAAATAAATAAATAAATAAATAAATAAATAAATAACAGTTTTCCTGGATTCAAGAAGTCAAGAAAGACCTGGAAAGGAACAACATACGAGAAGAAGAATTATTGGAAAGAAAGATTTTTAGGAAGAAAGTCTTACAAATGGAAGGATTCCAAGGGAGGAAGGAAAAGAAAACAGGCACAAAGTGGACTGAAGACAGGAAAAAGAAACACAGTGAAACAATGAAAGAATACTGGAAGAAAAGGAAAGAACAACTAAGGAGGAACAATTGAAATTGTAACGTGGTCCTTAGAAGGCCGGAACGCAAGAAGAAGAAGAAGAAGAAGAAGAAGAAGAAGAAGAAGAAATAACAGTCTTATGCCACGTAATGGATTTGAATCATGATGCTTAAAATTAAAATTTAAAATTAAAAGAATACAAATTTTAAAATTAAAATGAACATAAATTGTATTTGAATTGAATTTAACTTAAAAACTAATGTTGAAATGATTAAAAGTTATATAGTAAAATAAATCAGGATCGCCAACTTACCAAAAGCGGCTACCCAAGATCGAGCAACGTGGTGCTGCAGTACGAGGAGACCCAACCCTAAATGAACTGGGACCGAGCTGGATAGCTGCAGTCGCTTAAGTGCGGCCAGTATCCAGTATTCGGGAAATAGTAGGTTCGAACCCCACTGTCGGCAGCCCTGAAAATGGTTTTCCGTGGTTTCCCATTTTCACACCAGGAAAATGCTGGGGCTGTGTCTCAATTAAGGCCACGGCCGCTTCCTTCCCACTCCTAGCCCTTTCCTGTCCCATCGTCGCCATTAGACCTATCTGTGTCGGTGCGACGTAAAGCAACTAGAAAAAAAATGAACTGGGAATGATATTGCTTTACTGGCAAATGACTTCGATGAGCTATAAACCTTTTTTTTTAATGCTATATGTTCGGGGCGTCGACCTCTAGAGATATATTGCCCATATTTGCACGATATTATATGATCCTGCGTGTAATTGGAATTGCGGAAGTGTAGAGTGTTTAATGTGAGGAAAGGGACGTAAAGGACGACACAAATACCCAGTCCCCAGGCCAAGGATATTGATAATTTACAATTATAAACCCCTGACCCGGCCGGGAATTGAACCCGGGGCCGCCGGGTGACAGGCGGACGCGTTGCCCCCTACACTGCAGGGCCGGACAGCTACAAACCTTGTGATAGTATATATATCACACCCCAGAATTATATGTAGAAGTTAGAGATATTATTGTCAGTATTCGATTTATTATTATTATTATTATTATTATTATTATTATTATTATCACCATTATTATTATCAGTATTTCATTTGTATATTTTGCCATTTATATTGGTAAGCTGGAAGATATCCACATATGTAGGTATGAGTAATTTGTTTTGCACGAGTGGGAAAACATTGCTTTAATAACTCTGGTAATTTGAATGAGTCATATGGCTACCCCAGTGTCTGTTGTGATGTACTTGTGTCAGGAAATTCCATTAGTCATGTATATATCCCAGCCTGATGAGATGAGCTTGTTGTTGTACCAGGGAAATTTGATGATTCATGTAAAACTCCCGAGTGTTTGTTTATAACTTGGGAGAAAGAAGAGGTTTACTCATGATTGGCTAGCAAGCACCAATCCAGACGTGTCATCTGAGAGGAGGGGGATGTTGATGTCTATAAAGGTTGATCATACGGCGGCAACCAGGGACATTGTAAAAGACATGGTAAGGGTGATTGTAGAGGTGATTGTAAAGGAACGAGAAGGAAGAGAACTACAACTGAACTACAACTACGGAAAGGAAGTAGTGCTGATACACGGTACTGGAGTGACACGCCTGCAATGGACTGGACTTAAAACGTTCCTGGAGCGTAGTCTTGTTATGGTCGTGGAAAGTGGATGATTGTGGAGAGTGCTTGCGCATTAAGTATGGTAGCACTTGTGGCGACCTAGCATTATATGTTGGTGGAAGCTATCTCAGACTTTCCATAAATTTATGTTGAGGATCGACAGACGTGTGTATATATCTTTACAACAAGTGTTAAAATATGTGAACACAGTAGTACAAGGTACAGGATCTGTGTGATGTGATAACTGCCGATTATGAGAATCGGTAAGTCGAATTGATATAGAGACAGTGAAGGGTATTTATCTTCATACATGTATATTGTTCATCGGACTATTTACAAATGGTAACTTAGTTCTCGCTTTCGTTTTCCCACGATTTTCATTATTATTGTTGTTGTTGTAAATATGGAGTCTTCCAGCAATATTTTATGTGTGTATTATATGTATAATGTTGTATGTTGATGAGGTGCTCATGCACGGAATTTGTTAAGAATATAGTAGCTATTTTAGAATCAGTGTTATTGATGAACCTAGGTGCAGTTCCTACCTAATTAGTCGTTTTCAGGAGGTTAGGTAAGGCCTGCAGCAGATGTACCAGTACGCAGCATTATGTACACGCCCTGGGATATAAAGTCTATCATGCTCTTATCTAAATTCGAGGGATCCATTCTGGTGAACTCTGGCGCCCATACTACGGACATTTCGGTTAATTATGCTTATTAATTTTATTAAGTTTTTGAGTAATTTTATTTATATATTTTTATTATTCATGATTATATATATTATTATCATCAAAAAAGTAACAACCTTAGTTACAGATCTTGTACTGGAATGTCAGTGGGTTGGCTTAAGCATGAACCTTTCCCAAACGAAAGTCATATCCAGTAAATGGGTACAGGCTGGAATAGTGAAAATTAAGTCACGTCATTAGAAGAGGTTAATGAATATTATCTACTTTGGCAAAATTTTAAATATGAAGGTAGATATAAAACCAGAAATATATCGGCGCATCAAGTTTGATGGCAAGCTTTTGGAAGGAATTCATCAGTAAATTTGTAGAAATCAGTTTTTAATAAATGCATTCTTCCTGTTTTAACATATGGTTGTGAGACTTGGACACTAAACAAGTTTACGAAAGCAAAACTTAGGACACCTCAGAGAGCCATGGAAAGGGCAATGCTGCGCTATACACGGTAGGAAGAGCAATTGTTATCCGATCTATCACTAAGGAGAGAGAGTATTCTAGAGAGTATTATTTTTAAAATGGCAGTGGGCTGGTCATTTTGCACGATATAATGATGAAAGATGGACAAAGCTAGTGCTGGAATGGAGTCCGAAAGAACATTGAAGGCCTAAACGAAGACCATCAGACAGATGGGACAGAGACGTCAGGAAGATTGCGGATATCACCTGGCAGAGAACTGCACAAAACCGTGCCACTTGGAGAAGACTGTTACAAACCTATATGGGTCTATGACGTAAAGAGGCCACATAATTTAACGATTGATTCGGCTGATAGTGATAGTGATTAAAAACCAAAGCTTGATAAATATAAACTGTAATGTTACTACATTTGCATAATATCGTTACGTGCCAACCTTCTGTGTTTAGCCCTTTTCGGTATTCCCTGGAAGGAACTAGTTAGTCAACTGGGAGTTCCTAGCCCAAGGGCATAGCGGCAGCTTCTTCCCTGTATTCTCTTCATCTGGTTTCCCCGTTCGCCTTCTGGAACATGAAAAGAGAATATTCCCATTCCGGCCAAGCCCCGAAGATTCCAGTACTCCATCTTCAGGATATGAAAAGGAGGCTAGCCGCGAATAATCAGTAGTTTGAGTAATGGGAGTGGGACGGCAGTAGTACTGGATATGGTCAGTGTACACCAGCGTCAGAGTATCGTCGTATACTGAGCGGAATACTGTGTGTGTGCTCCTTTGGAGTACTGAATATGGAACAGTTGCTGCGAATAGAGTTGGAGTCGTGTTAATTGTCGTTGTTGTGAGGAGTATCGTTTTTGTCATTAGCAATGTTGAGTTGTTGCTGATATGTGACCGCTGTATTTTTAGTCGTCAGTGTTGTGTAGTTCACTCTGTGGAACGGCCACTTGAATTGACTTTGTAAGTGGTGGACTTTCTCTGGAGTTGAGTCAAGGAACAGTCGTCGTATGTTGTTGTGGTCAGCAGTCCTGTGTTCAACCCTGTCTGCGTGCATCTGTTGGTGTGCTAAGTGACTGATGGTGCGGAGCGAAAGTGGGAGGTGAAGCCTGTCGATAATATGTGAGAAACTTGTAAAGAGACAGCAATTAGTTGAATGTGGCCATTCATGGTTGAATACAAGTGTGTGTGTGTGTGTGTGTGTGTGTGTGTGTGTGTGTGTGTGTGTGTGTGTGCTAATTGGGTCATAATTAATTAAATTAGATCAATAAAACATACATTGTTTGATTTGTTTGATTTGAAACAATATTTATCTAATAACTTTTTGAAGATGTGTCGTAACTTCTTTAAGCTCAATGTAGGTCAATCTTCCGGCTCTTTCTTCCGTATAGCTTTGTGTTACTTATGTCTGTAGTTTCATTTAAAATAGAATTCCAGAAACTTATGGTGCCCGATACAAAGCGTAGTGCAGTGATGATGAGTGTGAATGGACAGTAAGGATTATGATGACGATCCTGTTAAATCTATTGAAATCTAGTCTGATGTAATCTTGCTTGCCTGTTTGTAGTATCTTATGAAAGAGAGAGACAGCATGGTACTTACATCTATCTACTAATCTTAACCAAGATAACAGATGGAGGAATGGACTGATGTGGGAAGGGAGTGGAACATTTAGAATGCAGGGATTATGCGCTCGATGAAGTTTAGAGCCAAGTGAATAACTTAATTTATTGCAGACAACGTAACTACAATTAAATATTGGTAGTATAAATCCTTGAACGATGAATTTCCTGGTGGTGACTGGTAGGAATTCCCTCATTTTATATAGTTCATGTAATGAAGCGAATATACGTTAGCACATTTTTGTTGCATGCTCTGACCAACTTAAATGTTTATTTAAAATTATTCCTAGATTCTTTACGGAGTCTTTCAGTGTTACAAGTGTTTCACTTACCGGTAACTTGAAAACGGGTATACTTATGCTTTCTAAATTGCCATGTGCTTTGTTAGATCCTGCTATGATGACTTGTAATATGAATGGATTTATCTTCAGGCAGTGACTACTAGGCCATTCGTTAATGTTTGATAGATCTTCGTTTAATTTCATGCTTTTAATTGAATTTTATTTGCCTTTTCATTTAATTTACATGCAGTCGTTGTTCCTGCACCCTTTGGGTGGTCCAGCATTCTACTCCATACATCATTGCAGGTCTAACAGCAAACTTTGCCTTTGGTTCTTATTGGCACCTTGGGATCGCAGAGTACTCCCGACAAGGATCTCCACTTCAGTCAAGCAGTCCTTATCCAATGTGTTACATACGTCTTCGTCAACACTCATATTAGTTTTCAGTACCGAACCAAGGTATTTCAACTGCGAGACACGTGGTAGTCGTTCACCATCTATCCATGTTTTGCAGCCTACTCGCTTGCTGTGACCAAAATCACATTCCATGCACTCTGTCAAAATTATAGACGGAGAAAGTGGAAACGGCCAGTGTTTATTTATTTATTTATTTATTTATTTATTTATTTATTTATTTATTTATTTATTTATTTATTTATTTATTTATTTATTTATTTATTTATTTATTTATTTATTTATTTATTTATTTATTTATTTATGTCTTTCTGTACATGGCGGGGCTCAGGCTATGAAGCCTGCTATTATGCCAAACCATATAATTATGCACCTGCATAAACATATACTGAACATTAAACTACTTAAACAATAAGTTAATTATAATTTAAGGTTAATGTGAAATGTAATTTGTATGAAATGTAAAGCATCATAAAAATCATTTTAACATTTTAAAATTAATTTATAATATTTACTATTATTAAAGCTATATCTCGAAAAATATAAACTATAATGTTTCTAACCTTACATTGACATTTTATTCATTTAACTTAATAATCTAAAATTTAAGGGTACTTCTAAGAGTAAATCAATCTGAGTGTAGGTAAAATTTCCAGCACATTCTTCTGAATAGCTTGCAGGTATTGTCCGTCTACGACTACATTCAACTTCAGCGCCAATTTTCATGTGGCAGCCAATAAAATTTTCTGGCTTGTGAGGCAGACAGTAGCGGTCACATGATCTACTGGCGGCCAGTTATTTCCTGACTAAACATGCACTTGGCGTCGAAAGACTGATTTTCCATCAGTCAGTCAGTCGTTCGTTGCTGTCATGGAAGGTTTTTCTCTATGTTCAACATGAGTCCCAGTGCAAATGGGAAGAATGAGAAGGCAAAATCCAAACAGGAATAAAACTGTAAAATGGAATTTTCGCATTGTTGGCACGTGAGAGTGTAATGAATCGCTCCAGGAAATAGCAAAGACGCTGGGCCGAGTATTGTGCAGAGATCATGTAGCGAATGGTGCGATGAACGATGTACGACAGGGAAAGAATGCTCTGGATTTCCGTTACTAACATGTAATTGACAATTTTTATCATTTGCTGCATGAATGCGTCATTGACGAATAGCAGTAACACAGTATCTAATATCATTCTGCTGCAAAAGTTAAGCATCGTGCGTACGGCTTTCGTGCTCGTCGCTCTCATCAAAAGAGATATACCATTGATAAAATCGTCACAAGACTGCTGGGTTGACTGCGTAACTGGAAGGAAGAATGAAAGAATATTGTGTGTTCGCATTAATAATGCTCGACTCGTTGGCTGAATGGTCAGCGTACTGGCCTTCGGTTCAGAGGGTCCCGGGTTCGATTCCCGGCCGGGTCGGTGATTTTAACCTTCATTGGTTAATTCCAATGGCCCGGGGGCTGGGTGTCTGTGCTGTCCCCAACATCCCTGCAACTCACACACCACACACAACACTATCCTCCACCACAATAACACTCAGTTATCTATACATGGCAGATGCCGCCCACCCTCATCGGAGGGTCTGCCTTACAAGGGCTGCACTCGGCTAGAAATAGCCACACGAAATTATTATATTAATAATGCTTCTGTGTTGGTGAATATGATGGACGATTCCTTGTTAAGATGCCGACCTGGAATGCAGCATGATTAGAATGTACATAAGAGACACTGCATCAGCTGTGATGCTGTCGAGTATGGCAGTAAATCACTTTATTCATATCACTATTACGTCAGTCTACTATGTCGAAGACATTTTATGGCCATTAAATCTTTTATTTGTTTCGTCGCCCAGACTAGTACAGCAGATGAGAAAATCAAGCAGTAAAACGTCATTTGTTGCTCTATGCTGTACATCTTATCTATATATTTAAAAAAATTATGAAAATTAAAGTCAGTCAGTCCGGCCATTCTATCCGGTCTATTTCCTTCATTTTTTTCATTGAAAGGTATTCATGCACAGATTTGTCATCAGGTACTATAAATCACTTCCGCCTTCCTCAAATTGATTTTTTTCAATTTTTTTTGTCTCTTCGAAGCAATCATATCTTTGGTTCTAATTGAGGTACGGAGTTGGTTTTGGCCTAAGAACACTCAGTGGATCAAGCTTTTTCATTTCGACTCTTAACTATTCAAATTGGTTGATTCATGAGGAAAGTTATGAGTGCACATTCAATCTGACGTCTCATTTCTTCAACATTTTTTCTCATTGAAGCAATCATATCTTTCGTTCTAACTGAGGTGCGCAGTTCGTTTTGGTCTAAAAACACTCAGTGGATCGAGCGTTTTCTTTTGAGGTATTAACTACTTAAATTGGTAGATTCTTAGAAAAGTTATGAGCACATTAATCTCCATGACGAAGATCTTTGAAGGACTTGTTAACAGTTCGGCGCGCAGTGTTGTTCCAAGGAACGTTTAATTCAATTTCTTTGTGTGATGTATTTTCAAGTGTTTTATGGACATAATATTACATTCTATTACCACAGCAAATCATGTGCTTTATTTCATTAATTCGAAACTTTTTAAATATATCCGTGAGGATAGTAACGAACACAATCATTCTGTGTACATTACGGGCGGAGCCAGCGGGAAACTGCTAGTACATATTGAAATATGAATCATGTCTTCATTATTACATAATAAATCAATCGGGTAGTGTAACGTTATCTAAGACCCCATATCGGTAATGTGAGTTAAATGCAATTAGGTATTAATTTAGGAAAGTTCTATGTTAGAGTGTTAAAATGGACATCTGTCGTCACTGCCAAAGTAGTTAAATTAATCTTGTGTTTATTAGGTCGTATTTAAGAAAAGACCTGAGACAATGACTTGTCCACCTTGTCAGCATGTTGCTCCCTCTGTAAACTCATGCTGGCTTCACTGGAAGATTAATACATTATCAGCAATAGAAATAAACTTTCTCAGTATTTGTTTATTGCAGATTGTGAAGATAGATATTTTATTGGTTTGTTTTCTAAATATGGCTGTTCAGTAATGCAGTAAATGATGGATTTTCTGAGTAAAATCAAAAATCATGTATTTTTTTATAGTTTCCCTCAATAATTCATAGGATTATCATCATTAACATCAGCAGATTGTAGAAGGTATACAAGTTAACCATTGTAAAAGTTATTTTCTCCATTAAAACAGTCAAAAAGTACGAACTACTTTCATGGTACGGATTGTTAATAATGTTAAAGAATGACGATTTAGAGGCTTGCCGTCTAGATCGTCTACAAAATTTCCATTACTGGATATGAAATTCGTGCAAGCTCTGATAGAATCAAATGGCAAAACTTCGCGTGACCATTATTTTTGTGATCAGAACTATGATACCTCTATCCAAACCAAAGGAAAGCTATTTTTAATTTTCTTCATTCTTCGTTCATTGGTCTCGAATCGAACCACGGTCACTGTAATGAGAAGCAAGTGATGATGTCACTCGCTTTGTGTGGTAATGTACATGTTCTGTGATTAAAATTCTTAGAAATAGTTATTTGAAGAAATTACCAATGCAGAACATGGGAGGGCTGACTTACCTTGATAATTTATTCCACATAAATCACTGTGCTAACAAGGAAAACGTCTTTAATACAAAACATTTACTTTATCTTTCCTCTTCCATCCATTGATTTCTCTGAATTCAAACGGTCCTTTGGCTTTATCACAAATGTATTAGTTGCCGCTGAGATGTTCAACTGACATACAATAAAACTACTCCGTTGAATTAGTAGAATGGGAGGAAATTTCTGTACAACTACTTCTATACCTCTCAGAAATATTCATCCTTCTGTCAAAGCCGGTTTGAGAATACTGCTAACAGGATAGAAGTGAGAGGGGGAGAGTGAGCAGGCAGGGATAAATTTCCGTATGTAGGTAGGAAAATAGATTTAATGTATCCTTTGTTAGGAATTTTCAACATATTGATCTTGTCTAGTGAATACTTCAATGCAATCATCCCGCACCTTCGGTTTCAAAACTGAATTCTTTCCCATGAGTAGACATAATTATTTTCAAGATATTTTTTTTTTTTTTTTGCTAGGGGCTTTACGTCGCACCGATTTCAAGACAATTAGGCCTCGAAAAGGACACTAAATAAATATTATACTTTGAATATCTTTTTATTTCCATTGAAATATTTCTAGTGCGTACATAGTCATATACAAGGGTTCCTTTTTTTTGTGTGTGTGTGTGTTTTGTTTTTTTTTTGTTTTTTGTTAGTTGCTTTACGTCGCACCGACACAGATAGGTTTTATGGCGACGATAGGATGGGAAAGGCGTAGAAGTTGGAAGGAAGCGGCCGTGGCCTTAATTAAGGTATTGTGTAGAGATGAGAAGAATGCAAGAATGAGGAATGTTGCTGCAAGCACGAACTTCCTGTTCTGCCCAGACAGATCGGCTCTTATCTGCTACACGAAAACATTGACTCACACTTTGTAGTTTGCTGGATTACAACTGACAAGAGCGAAAAGCTGCCGGTAGAAGATAATATAAAGTCGCCTGGGTAGTAGCGGAGTTGCTATGGTAACCATTGCGTCACTGGCTCTGCTGGTGAAAACCCCTTCGCCCCGTACCTCACCGGGTATGTGCATTCTTCTGATCTCCCAACAATACAGCCCCAGCATTTGCCTGTGTGTGAAAATGGGAAACCACGGAAAACCATCTTCAGGGCTGCCGACAAAGGGATCATATACAAGTAGTCTGGCTCCTTGGCTGAATGGTTAGCATAGTCGCCTTCGGTTCAGAGGGCCCCGGGTTCGATTCCCGATCAGGTCGGTGATTTTAACCGTAATAGTTAATTCTCTTGGCCTGGGGACTGGGTGTTTGTACTGTTCCCAACATCCCTGCAACTAATACACCACACACAATACTATCTTCCAGTACAACACGCAGTTTCCCACATACCTCATCGGAGGGTCTACCTAACAAGCACTGTACCAGGCTATAAATAGCCACACGTAGTAACAATAATAATAATAATAATAATAATAGACCTAATAATATATCATTATTATTATTATTATTATATTATAATATTATTATTATTATTATTATTATTATTATTATTATTATTATTATTATTATTATTATTATTATTATTATTATTATTATTATTATTTACAAGTAGCACTAAAATGTGTAATTGCCACGTTTTAACCACTTGTGACTATACAGAGTGTATCTAAACACTTGAAACAAACGGTGGGAGGTAATTTCTGGGATCAAAACAAGAAAAGAAAAATTGTCAGTAAGCTGACTCTATTTTAACGGCCCCAGGATTTTGAGGGTTTCGTAGCCTTACTTATTAGACATAAAAAACAAATATTATGTGGATTTATTTCCGCTGCTTCAGTTTCTCATAGTTTTTCGTTTCATTTCTTTTATTCCTTCATCATTCACTTTTCTCATTTCAACTCTTTCTTTTGCACGTTTTTGCCGAATCCTAATCAAATAATATTTTTTTCATGATTACATTTGTTACTGTATACAACTGACCACGATGTATTCACAACGATAGCTAACCTCCACCTGAGTGCGCGAGTCAACAAAGCGCCATCTTATAACAGAGTATGTGACAGCGAGTTGGCCGTGCGGTTAGGAGCGCGCAGCTGTGACCTTGCATTCGGGAGATAGTGGGTTCGAAACCCACTGTCGGCAGCCCTGAAGATGAAAGATGTTTTTCCGTGGTTTTCCATATATACATCAGGTAAATGTTGGGATTGTACCTTAAGGCCACGGCTGTTTCCTTCCCACTCCTAGTCTTTTCCTATCCTATCGTCGCCATAAGACCTATCTGAGTCGGTGCGACGTACAGCCACTAGCAAAAAATGCCCCCATCAATTTTTTATTAAAAATTATATGTTTTTGACATTTCTGTGCGAAGCAAGTAAGGATTTAAGAACATATTTTGTTCTTCAGTACACGAACCAATTAAATGAAGTATTATTTGCGAAGAGTTCATTTAATTTAATTTTACACTTCAAACGACGGGAACAACTTTGTTTACTGTAACTCCGTAATTTATATTATGGGATATTTCGCTCAAAATATCATGAATCTGCTCCGTAAGTGTCGAAAACTCCTAATGAATCATGCGCGCAGCAGTGTAAACGCAGAAACAGGGAATTTCATAAATGTGAAAAAAATTAAATGTTGTAAATTCTGGCGAAATGAAGGAAGGAATAAGTTTTGTGCTTTTCAATAGACACTGGATCTGATTGAGTTCGGGGTCTAAGCTGGATGGTCTTACTGAGGCCAGTGCTTATCATGGTGGGGCCTCTTAACCGAAAAGGCTGAGTTCGATCTCAGACTCTTTCGAAGATCTTACTGCTGAACTTAGGGCTAGGATAGGGTTTGACTCAGCCTCGTAATGTCGACAGAAGAACTACTGATAAAAGAAGCAGCGAATCTGGTCAAGACAGACAAAAGTCACGAATGAGGAAGTTGTTATCCTGACTGAGCGAAACTACAATATCTGTGAGCCGTCTAGCTAGACAGTAAGTGTCTTGGCAATCCGAAACCCTCAATGGGTTATCTACGTCCCAGGATTGTTTTTAATTACGATAATAACGCGGGACTTGAAATAAAGTAGAAAAACATTTTGTAGAGTGTATGTTGAAAGACTTTAGGAAAAAAGCGTACTTTGAACAGTTGTTCACAGAACAGACATTTTAACTTTATCACCCAAGGGCTCATAACTTGCGAGCATGGAACTGGAGCTGATTCTGGAAATACTTTGTGACAGATTTCCCACTTCGATCATTCCTGGTTAGTTCTTCGTCTCTTCCAACCTCGCTAGAACAAGGTTCTTCAGACCAAGGAAGCCTTCTACTGCTATCACAGTCTTAAAGTTATAGTTTTTACAGTGCATTTAATTGATAATAATAATAATAATAATAATAATAATAATAATAATAATAATAATGTTATATGCTTTACGTCCCACTAGCTACATTTTTAAGGTCTTCGGAAACGCCGAGGTGCCGGAATTTAGTCCCGCAGGAGTTCTTTTACGTGCCAGTAAATCTACCGACACGGGGCTGTCGTATTTGAGCACCTTCAAATACCACCGGACTGAGCCAGGATCGAACCTGCCAAGTTGGAGTTAGAAGGCCAGCGCCTTAACCGTCTGAGCCACTCAGCCCGGCCCTTTAATTGATAACACGACAAACCCTCACGGCCGTTATTCTTGGCTTTCTAGACCGGGGCCGCTATCCCACCGTCAGATAGCTCCTCAATTGTAATCAAGTATCCAGAGTGGAACTCGAACCAGCCACCATATCCAGGTAAAAATCTCTGACCGGGCGAGTTGGCCGTGCGCGTAGAGGCGCGCGGCTGTGAGCTTGCATCCGGGAGATAGTAGGTTCGAATCCCACTATCGGCAGCCCTGAAGATGGTTTTCCGTGGTTTCCCATTTTCATACCAGGCAAATGCTGGGGCTGTACCTTAATTAAGTCCACGGCCGCTTCCTTCCATCTCCTAGGCCTTTTCCATCCCATCGTCGCCATAAGACCTATCTGTGTCGGTGCGACGTAAAGCCCCTAGCAAAAAAAATAAAAATCTGGCCTAGCCGGGAATCGAACTCGAGGCCTCTGAGTAAGGACAGGGCACGCTACTCCTACACCGCGAGACCGGCCCTCTTCACTAGAACAAAATTATTTTTACCAATATGGTGTGTCCTGACGCAAGGCACGGCTTGTTCCGTGCGGCATAAACAAACATTTGTTATCGTTAAGTAATCATATATGCGGAGGTACAAGGTTATCAGCTTATAATTACATCACAGATAAAACTGGAACAGATATCAATACTGCTTCGGTATCCTTGACAACATATAGTTACATAGTAGCTTGTCTGTTACACCGCGATTTTCGTGCTCTATCTGGTTGCATTGCCATGTGTGAAAGATGGGTAGGTCTACCATAAGGCGGCCCAAGAAATGAAAGATTAGTGCTTCGATTCCGGGTCAAGGTAGCATCGGCGCCTAATCTGTGTGTTTCTTCCATTAAATGGTAGGATAGTTCCTTATTTCAAAAACCAGCCTACCAACACCAAATCTAGACTGTCTTAGATCAGGGGCCGATAAGCACCGCACTCGTGCTAAGCACGGCCAATCACTCCTGATATATCGTAGCTGTTGTTGTGGCCGCGGTAGGCCAGCAGTGACTCGAACGCTCGTGTGTTTGCGTGTCGAGACTTGACGACGCAATCGTTTGAAATTACTAGGAGGCAGGGGCGCCGACGCCGGGAGTGTTACGGTACCCGAGCACCCACCAATTTTTTTATGGCGGTGCCCAGCACCCTTCAGAAACAGGGAGAAGTTAAAAAAGAGATAATAACAGAAGAAAAGAAAGGAAAAGGGGAAGTTATTGTCATAGTTCTTAACCCTAGTAATACCAAAGTATTTCTGACATTACATTACCAAACGGGGTGGGGAGGGGGGTGCTGAGGAGCACACTAAGAAACATCTGTTTACTTTATTCTAAATGACAAGAAAGTTTTGTTAATTAGATCTGATTCATCCAAAACTTCAGAGAGGGTGATTGATTCCAGAGGACAGAGCGAGTTGGTTGTGCGATGAGTATCGGGCAAATGTGAGCTTGCATTCGGGAGATAGCGAGTTTGAACCCCACTATCGACAGCCCTGAAGATGGCATAGGAAAGGGCTAGAAGTGGGAAGGAAGCGGCCGTAGCATTTATCTGGTGTGAAAATGGGAAGCCACGGAAAAACATAATTACATAATTACCCAACAACAACAACAAACCAAAATTACAACAACAGAAATACAACAAGCAATTCCATGGATATAAAATATTACAAGAAATACTGAAGTATAACCGGTACTTAACATTGCGGCATGCAGTACTATAGGCTAAGCTTACTACTAGTTTAACATTACAAGTGGCAATAAAGTTAAAAACAGGTAATTACACAACAACAGCATGAGTATAACAGACAATTTCCCGGAAAGAGAATACTACAAAAAATATTACTAGTTTAACATTCTAGATTAAGCAGAAAATCACAAATTCAGTGTCCGTAATTTACGAGTTTTACTTTTCACTTTACACTAGCATTAATGATATTCTTAAATTACTTGATACTGGAAGAGAATCTATCAAAGACTGCTGCAGGTAATTTATTCCAATCCTGTTTACGAAGGAAAATTTGCCCACATCCGTATGCTGGCTTCTGGCCCTAATTTGATGCTTATTTTATGAAAATATTGTTTCCACCTGTTTGGTACAAAATATGTATATTATCGAAACGAAATAACAGAGCAAAGGAATAATAACACCTGAACCTTCACGTACACTCATTGAAATTAGGGGTACCGAGCTCGATAGCTGCAGTCACTTAAGTGCGGCCAGTATCCAGTATTCGGGAGATAGTAGGTTCGAACCCCACTGTCGGCAGCCCTGAAGATGGTTTTCCGTGGTTTCCCATTTTCACACCAGGGAAATGCTGGGGCTCTACCTTAATTAAGGCCACGGCCGCTTCCTTCCCACTCCTAGCCCTTTCCTGTCCCATCGTCGCCATAAGACCTATCTGTGTCAGTGCGACGTAAAGCAACTAGCAAAAAAAAAAAAAAAATTAGGGGTTATGGAGAGACATATCGATGAGGACTTCAGACAAATATGATACCAGAAAGCTGTATGTGACATCATTATCGGTGTTGGATCGTATGGTAGTTCACGAGGAAGCTAGGAGTTAGAACACACTGAGTGCAAAACTGGCCAATATTTGGTATAAGAGTAAGGCAAACCAAAGTCATGTTATGTTTCAAATTTAAGGCAATTTGCTTTTTCTAAATTCAGTTTGGTGTCATCCTGCCATAAAACTAGACTGTTATGTTTTTAACGTAAGATTTTAGAGAATCACTTTGTATTACCCATTGTCGAGGAGCGTAAGTCTAGGTTAAAAATGCCCCCACCGGGCGAGTTGGCCGTGCGGTTAGGGGCGCGCTGGTATGAGCTTGCATCCGGGAGATAGTGGGTTCGAGCCCCACTGTTGACAGCCCTGAAGATGGTTTTCCGTGGTTTCCCATTTTAACACAGGAAAATGCTGGGGCTGTACCTTAAGGCCACGGTCGCTTCCTTCCCACTCCTAGCCCGTTCCTATCCCATCGTCGCATTAAGACATATCTGTGTCGGTGCGACGTAAATATATATATTTATTTGTAGTCATTCATTATTGTCGAAAAAGTGCCCAATAAAACAATTAATGTTTTCCGTCAAGTATTGCTCATTCAAAAACACCTAAAACTGCATTTTCAAGAGGGTTAAATTTCGACATTTTCCGGGGCTGAGAGTTCTTACAATTTTCTTTTCGTCGCACCAACGCAGATAGATTTTATGGAGACTATGAGATAAGAAAAGGCCAGGAGTGGGAAGGAAGCGACCGTGGCATTAAGGTACAGCCCCAGCATTTGCCTGATATGAAAATGGGAAACCACGGAAAACCGTCTTCAGGACTGTCGAGAGTGGGGTTCGATCTCACTATCTCCTGAATGCAAGGTGATGGCTACATGACCCAATCCGTGCAGCCACTTGCTCGGTTGGACTGTGAGTTAGAACACCCCCATTAATTTTTAAAACACGGCGCCCCTCCGAGGAGGTATTTTCTTAATATAAAAAGGACATGTCCAAGTGTTTTTCCATGTGGCCATGTACTCGCTAGCCAGCGGAAGTTTGATTCTACACACATATAGAGGTTTATTTTAGCTATGGAATTAATGAATCGAGAATATTAAAAACGACAATCTCTCAAGAAGCCATAAAACCTATCTGCGTCGGTGCGACGTAAAGCCATTTCTAAAAATAAAAGTAAATTAAAAAATGAAAAAACTTAAGATTCTTGTGTTTATCTGTGTGCAAACATTTTGTCCCTGATATTAGCTTTATTATTACTTCGACAAGTAATAGCTAAATAGAATTGTTCTAGCATAACAAAGTTATAATATAGTAAATATTTCCGATGGCCTTACCCAGGATTATTTTTTTAATTTGATAACGGAAGTCTCATAGAAAAAATGTAAACATGATAAAGAAAGAAAATACCCTGGGGAAAACTTAGGAATTTTTTTTGCTAGTTGCTTTACGTCGCACCGACACAGATAGGTCTTATGGCGACGATGGGACAGGAAAGGGCTAGGAGTGGGAAGGAAGTGGCCGTGGCCTTAATCAAGGTACAGCCCCAGCATTTACCTGGTGTGAAAATGGGAAACCACGGAAAACCATTTTCAGGGCTGCCGATAGGGTTCGAACCTATCTCCCGAATACTGGATACTGGCCGCACTTAAGCGACTGCAGCTATCGAGCTCGGTAACATAGGAATTTGCTGGTAGAGTGGGATGGCTGCCACAGTGATGTAGGGGGGTAAGGCGACCATGGTGGAGAAGTTTGCAAGGCAACGAGAGCCTATCTGCACGGATGCGAGATCATACTCGCTCCTGTCTTGGACGCATCACAAAGCTACGATTATTCGCTACACAGACGTAGGTACAATGTACTGTTTCCAAAGTTACGTATAGACTCTAAACTAAAAGAAAACGCACATGTAATGGGACAATGTCATATACTGTAGCTTAGGTGCTAATTGCTGTAGGTGATGTATTGCTAGATCTTTAGAATTTGAGCATTGCCATTATTAGTCCGAGTAATCTACACTAATGACACTATGACAAGACTCATCTAGCGAGCTCCTATATCTTCTGTGAGATGATGTTGACCAAATAATATTATCTTGTAGACTGTATAATTAATTCATAATAATAATAATTATTATTATTATTATTATTATTATTATTATTATTATTATTATTATTATTATTATTATTATTATTATTATTATCCTAACCTGGAACAGTCTTTGTAAGGCAAATCTCCAACGACGATGGGTGGCATCTGCCGTGTATAGAAACTGCATGTTTTTTAAGTGAACGGTTGTGTTGTGCGTGGTGTGTGAGTTGCAGGGATGTTGAGTAAAGTACAAATACCCAGTCCTCGAGCCAGGGGAAATAACTATTTAAGGTTAAAATCTCCGACTCGGCCGGGAATCGAATCCGGGGTTCTCTGAACCGAAGGTGACTACGTGACCATTCAGCCAAGGAGCCGGACAACAAAATAATGACTGACGTTAAGTACCGTGCATTACGAAGACTTCTCCTTCTTACGAACCTGTTGAAAGATACTTCAAGTTGCAAACTAAATTGCTGTTGTTTAGAAATCCTCTTGCACACCTGATATAGCTGGACGGCTTTTTAAATATTTACAGGTGCTCAAATACGAGAGACTGAGACTTATTTTGAGTTGTTATTATTATTATTATTATTATTATTATTATTATTATTATTATTATTATTATTATTATTATCGTCATCATCATCATTGTTGCTGAATGATTTCCTGCAAGTTACTTAAGTGTAAGCGAGAGCCAAGCGCCCCAAGTTCGCCAATTTATGAATATCTAGATAGGTAAATAAGTAAAATCAATAAATAAGTAAATAATCCGATAATCGAACGATGCAGCTCTCTAGTCTTGTCAAAAAACAGTTTCAATCGTTCGTCTGTGAATGAAAGAAGAGAAAAGGAAGTACTTTCTGTTATAATTAGCACCGCACTTCACTATCCGCAAATGCCGGGCCACGGCCGCTTCCTTCCCACCCCTAGCCCTTTCCCGTCCCATCGTCGCCATAAGACATAAAATCACTATCCAGGGCCACTTTGCTATTTAGTAATTAACACGTCCAAGCCATCAGTGATTATCTTGACAAGGTTGTAAGGAACAGGAAGTATTAAATGTCAGTCATTCTTCATGCAGGATCTGTAATCACGGATTTGGTTCATAGTTCAGTTTCATTGCCGATCCGAGTAGCTTAGGCGGAAGAGCACTGGCCTTCTCAGTCCAACTTGTCAGGTTCGATTCTGGCACAGTCCGGTGGTATTTGACGGCACTCAAATACGTCAGCTTCGTATCGGTAGATTTTCTGGCACGTTAAAGAACTAGTTTTGGACAAAATTGCGGCACCTAGGCGTCTCCATAAACCGTACAAGTATTTACTGGGACGTAAAATTAATAACATCATTATTCCAGTTTCAGGAATACAGCAGTAGAATAGGTTCCATATAGGCCAAGTTGTGTCTAATCATCTCAATAGGAATCACTAAATTTTAAAAATACTGAATATTACTGCCAGCCGTTACATCAGTTTAGTACAGTAACTAGTAAGAAATATTAATGAACGAACTGAACTTTTTTTTTAAGGTTCGCTGTTGGGATTGTCCGACTCGTTGGTTGAATGGTCAGCGTACTGGCCTTCGGTTGAGAGGGTCCCTTGCTCGATTTCCAGCCGGATCGGGGATGTTAATGGCTTCTGATTCATTCTTTTGGCTCGGGGACTGGATGTTTGTGTCCGTCCCAACACACTCCTCTTCATATTCAGACAACATACCACACTACCAACCACCACAGAAACACGCAATAGTGATTACATCCCTCCACATAGGGTTGCGTCAGGAAGGACATCCGGCCGTAAAACAGGGCCAAATCCACATGTGCGACGCAGTTCGCACCCGCGATCCCACAGGTGTGGGGAAAGCGGTAGGAAAAGAAGTAGTAGTTCAGTTTTGGGATTCTTGAAGAAAATTGACATGGCTTAGAATTTTCTCATGATTGGGATTTGTCGTTTCCTTTTTATTATTATATTATTATTATTATTATTATTATTATTATTACCGAGCGAATTCGCCGTGTGGCTTGTGTCGCGTATCTCTGAGCTTGCATTCGGGAGATGGTGGTTTCGAATCCCACCGTCAGCAGCCCTGAAAATGGTTTTCCGTGGTTTCCTATTTTACACTACTCAAATGCTGGGGCTGTGCCTTAATTAAGGCCACGGCCACTGCCTTCCCAATCCTAGCCTTTTCCATCCTTACGTCGCCGAAAATCTTTGATGTGTTAATGCGACCTTAAACATCTAGAAAGAACATCATATTATTATTATTATTATTATTATTATTATTAAAAGATAAATACATTGCCAATATCCCTGTGTACTCTCTGTGTTAATGTTCGATGATTTAGGTTAGAGTGAATACCAAGTCATATCCCTCCAGATCGTTCATCATTTACTTTCATTATGATTGAGGTATTTATTTTGCTAATATGGATCGAACTGTTCCCTAGAAATAATGTGAGCTGCTGCGTAGTGTCACGCTATGCCTCTTTAAAGTGGCAGATGACGTTTAATAATGTTTTTGCCTATTATTAGTAAGCAATTTGTGATCATGTAAATAAGGAGCTCCCTACAGCTCACCTGCTGACATGAACCCTTCAGCTAATTACCAAAAGAAATGACTTGTATAGTTGGTTACAGAAGAAAATATATCCCTCAGAGCCTTTATTTCAAGCAGCTAAACATACGAGAAGCCAGCTGAAAACACCACCTTACAAATTTTGAACTTTTTCTCGATGATGAGAAATTTGGTATGAAAACTGAATATAATATTGGTATCACTGACCACTGTGGTAAAATTTGATTGTTTCTATCAGGCTTAGTTTGTGAAAAATGATCAAATAAAAATTTCACATTTTGACGACAGCCTGTTGCTATTATTCTTGGTGGATTCAGTATCTTTACATCTGACTCCTGGTACAGGCCAGAGCAAAATGTAGCTTCCACTGAAGTTTGTCGTATCTGTCGCTGTGACAATATAAAAGCTGCTGAGGTATGGGTGGTGGTGCTTGATAATGACATTCGGAGCACGACTAGTGTGTTTGGCTGTTATGAAAGGTGCTACTCTTGCTGCAGTAACTGGCCCAGTGATGACAGCAGCGGCAAACTACCTCACTCATTATGGTGCACCATTGTGGTTTCCCAACAACCACATAAACTTTGGTGGTGCTTTTTGAGGATCCAATCAGCCTCCAGGACGAAGACTTAATAGATATACTAATATGGCTCGAATTAGTATATAAAGCATACAAGAAATATTGTATCATAATTTTGATGCTATTGAAATAAATCTGACTCTACGGTGAGTCCTGAGTACAAATACTAAATAGCTGTGTGAAAAATATTGCTAATCCCGTACTGTAACTAATTACAGAAGGTCGTTCAGGAAGATAGCAAATATGAAAACAATACAGTAAGTTTTGGTGACGAGTTTGAAGGCCGCTGGCGACGCTGTGATCAATGTAAGCACGTCAAAACGGGGAGTGATAATTTACGTTAGTACTGAGTAGAGTTTCGTGACAGCTGCAACGATGCCGAAGCGAATTGACCCTTATTGGGAGGGCAACGTAACCCTTTCCGATGCTAAATGTAGCCATTCTGCAATCCAAGGAATGTGCCAGAAGCATGATTTCTTTATATCAAAGAATAGGTTCAGTGCTGTATTGAATTAAAAAAAAGGCAAAGGCCAACTGGCCTTAATTCCAGAGAGGAAAAAAAAAAAAAAAAAACTGGCAAATCCACGGCCAGCCACCAGCCGTACACCAGAAGTGGTAATGAAACTGAAGGCCCTTGTCTCAGGTAGTAACCCTGCCCCCAAAGGACTATCGCACGTAGTTGGAGATGTCTGTCTCAACAGTAACACCATAATCAACAACGACCTGCAATTAGAAAAGCGTCATAAGCGCCGAGTTCAAAAGATGTTGCCTCGTCATATTTCAGTACGTCGCACTAACGCAAGAAAGCTGTATGAGGGCTGTATGGCAGGGAACAGATGGACACATTTGGTGGCATTAGACGAAGCATATGTGTACTTTATTAGCTGTAACAAACCTCGCTAGATTTACTACCGCCCTAGAGACATTTAAAAAAAAGCAAACATTGTATAAAAAATGCCAGGAAAGTTTTCCAATGGGTTTCATTATCATCGTTGGATACTGCTTCAGCGGCAAGTTAACCATTCGCCGTGTATCTAATAATGTGAAGGTGAACTCCACATAATATCAGCGAGAGGTTTTAACACCCATTTACAACACAGATATCCCAGCACGGTATGGGAGGGCGAAAAATCAGGTATGGGTACACCACTCTCAGTCGACTCGTCTGTTCTTAAGTTAGAGAGAATGGAGATGAAAACTGGAATCCGTGCAATTCCTTTTACTGGTATTCCGGTGAAGGCACCCGATGGGTCACCCATGGACTTCTGTGCATTTAGACTCCTAAACTTGGCTTTAGGAATTAGACGCCACGCACTATCAATGGCCTCTGTAAAGTTTATCAGGAGTGGGACAAAATGGACATGCTAACTCTGCGAAACAAGTCTGCTGCAATGGAAATTACGTTGTCGGGCTATAGCTAGAAATGCTGGCTTTCCAATTGAGCATGATCGATGGTGGAGACATGGCTTTTCATAAGCTAATTACCCTTCAAACTTCTTCCCTAGTGATCCCGAACGACCTTCTGTAAAACTACCGCCGTACTTCTGACTTGGAATGATACACATTCTTACATAAAATGGAGATACATTTGACAAAACAGAAGATAGCAAATATGAAAACAATACTGTAAGTTTTGATGACACAAAAATTTATTTTATCAAGGTTCATTTCACGTTTACCCTGTGACGTGTTCCGTTTCAAGTTCCAGCAATAGTCGGCGAGCAATGAAACATGTGACATGTTTTCTCCAATGTCTTGATAGGTGCATAACAGTTCCTCAACCAGTTGCACATAATCCGTACTTTTCCTGTTTCCTAGAAAGTTTTCTTTGTTGTATTTTTAAACGAGATTCATAAGTTTTCTCAACTTCATTGAGCATTTTTCCGAAATTAGATTAGTGTGAAATATTAATTTTGGGGATTAATAAAAAGAGTATTCTTTTCTCTGAGTTTTAGAAAAGATATCTTAATATTGATTAACAAGACCAGTGTTTGGATTAAACTAATAGATCAATGGTAATAAATGTTACTTGAGTTATATTGATGTTAGTATTTTAGATGTGTGTGTGTGGGGGGGGGGGGTTGTCTAAGCATAAACACTTATTGTCATTGTTGTTAAGGTTGGAGTTTATGGTGTTGAGGTTGTTTGTGTCACTTTGTATATATTTAATTTGTTATTATGAGTTATATTTCACCATTCTTTTACGTTTTTAGGCAGTGAAGCCAACAACGTATAGAACAGCAAATAGACCTCCGCCTATAAACGTTCAGGTTGATAGATTCAACCCCAAATTAAAAATAAAGTAGGAATCAAACTACTCTCAAAAAAAAAAAAGTAAAAAGGAAACATTCTCATACTTCTAAACTGCGGTATCTGAGGGTTAGTGAAGACCGTCTTTCAAATTCGCCAGTCCGAGTAGTTCAAGGGTAGAGCGCTGGCCTCCTGAGCTCAACTTGAAATATTCGATCCTGGCTCAGTCCGCTGGTATTTGAAGATGCTCAAATACGTCAGCATGGAGTCCGTATATTTACTGATACCTAAAAGAACTCCTGCAGGACAATATTCTGGCGCCATGGCGTCTTCGAAAATTATAAAAATGTAATGGGTGGGACGTACAACTAGTAACTATTATTCTTTCAAATTTTTATCTATAATACGAGGAGTATTTTCTCTCATATGCCGAGACCCTCGTTCTTCTTTTTTCATATTTTCCAGATATGTACATTTTATTAAACTGCCGTGTCTGAGGGCCGGTGAAGAACCGCCTTTCAAATTCTCTTCCATAAAGTGGGGATATTTTTTCCTCATATACCAAGATCTTGGTTCTTCTTTCTTCACTCGCTTCACAATCACCTTGATTAAAATAACAGGAATGCAAGCTCACTTTTGGGGGATCAACGAGAGGTTTTCTCTTTGTTTTTCAAAGAGTAAGTAAAGCACAGGATGGCCAGTTTCCTTCTGTATTTATTATTTTCCTTCATTCTACTATCCCATTCGCGTACAAAATAACCTTAAGAATATTGACTGGGCGAAACTTACAAGGAGCCCATCACAAAATTTCAAGGAAGAACCTTCTCTATGTAACCCCTCCCTTCAAACATTTTCCTTTTTTTTTTACCAAAATTGGAGCCTAAAGCAGAAAAAGAAATTACATTTCCAAATTCAGTGGAAAAAAATGCTTTCACCAACACCTATTACTTCTCAGGAAAGTAAAACTATGTAAAGCAGCGTAATGTTTGACACATCGTATTTTAATTTTTCAGTGCTTTGGCGTTCAAATAAGTAATTCCCTCTTCATAAAAACTGAATTAAATGAGTTGTAGCTACAGAATTACATTTTTAAACGGAGTGTACCAGCTTCACTAACGCAGAGCAAGTTTTTCCTCGTTGAAGATAGTGCGCAGTAGTAGGCCTACAAGTTCCTAACTTGTTCACCGTGAAACGTAAAAGAATCATTGTAACTAAAATGAACAAAAATTACTCCTTCGTTGTGTACAGCTTATGTAAACAACCTGTTTTGAAAAAGAAGGGAAGGCAGAAAAATAAACAGTGCTGACACGCAGCACGAATGATCTGACAACTTTTGTGTCACGTGTTGACTAAATTACAGGAGATATAAATACTGACCAGTTTTTCAAACAAGTCAAAATGAAATTAGGCCTGTACAAGAAGAGAAGGAATGGCAAATATACATACTTGTTAATTTCACGATTTCTCATATTAAAGTAAAGTATCAAGAGCTTCAGAGCATTAACCGCTAATCCAACACAGTGTATTTACATTTTAACATTTGTAGGCCTACATGTATTAGTTTTCTTGAGTCAAAAAATACTCGAACCTTAAGAAACATCAGCCGGCCCCGTGGTGTAGGGGTAGCGTGCCTGCCCCTTATCCGGAGGCCCCGGGTTCGATTCCCGGCCAGGACAGGGATTTTTACCTGGACCTGAGGGCTGGTTCGAGGTCCACTCAGCCTACGTGATTAGAATGGAGGAGCTATCTGACGGTGAGATGGCGGCCCCGGTCTAGAAAGCCAAGAATAACGGCCGAGAGGATTCGTCGTATTGACCACACGACACCTCAATCTGCAGGCCTTCGGGCTGAGCAGCGGTCGCTTGGTAGGCCAAGGCTCTTCAAGGGCTGTAGTGCCATAGGGTTTGGTTTGGTTAAGAAACATCAAAAGTAAGAAGCAACCACAGATGAAAAAATACAACACTACACATCCATAGTGCGTTAAAGCAATTTCTGGCTCCTTGGTTGAATGGTCAGCGAAGTGACGGTCGTGTCGCAGATTTTAGCCGCGTCTAGTTAATTTTTCATATATACTGAACACATCACGCTACTGTCCGACTCGTTGGATGAACGGTCAGCGTACTGGCCTTCGGTTCAGAGGGTCCCGGGTTCGATTCCCGGCCGGGTCGGGGATTTTAACCTTAATCGGTTAATTCCAATGGCCCGGGGGCTGGGTGTATGTGTTGTCTTCATCATCATTTCATCCTCATCACGACGCGCAGGTCGCCTACAGGAGTCAAATAGAAAGACCTGCACCTGGCGAGCCGAACCCGTCCTGGGATATTCCGGCACTAAAAGCCATACGACATTTCATTTCATCACGCTACTAATCACCATAGAGACACGCAATTGCGAATACATTCCTCTATATATGATTGGAGTCAGGAAGGACAATGTGCAAACAAGAGATATACAATTGTTCGTTGCACACGCCCCAAACATGAAGAAATCTGAAGAAATCCTGGGAAAGTGGAAACATTCTGAGATTAAGGAGCGAACTAGAGAAAACTCCAAGCAACAATTTAAACATTCTTATGGGTGATTTCAACGCACAAGTCGGAAGAGAACAACAGTTTTAAAAATAAATGGCTTCCACCCGGCTCATAAAAAGTACAAATGGTAAAAGGCTTATTGAACTGTGTGAAATGTTTGACCTTAAATCCATGTCCGCTTACTTCCAGACACTTCCAAGGAAAGAAAACGTGGCTCTCTCCGTGAAAAGGCCTCGGTGAATATCAGTTGGACTATGTCGCCTTTTCAGGACGAATCACTAGAGAAATTATGAACGTACAAGTTCGGAAATGTGACTATTTAAACTCGGATCACTTCTTGACACGCATAAAATTCAAGTCTCTTCCATTAAATAAGGAAAGACTGCGTCTGAATAGGGTCGTAAAGGTAAACTATGAAAAGCTGTAACATAACATGAACGAGTTTCAAAGATGGCTGCGGGAAAGGACATTGGAGACCTGGACGGATATCCGGGAAACTACGTATATCAAATGCAGCCTAGGAAATTGCGCCATTACAACGTGCACGCACATACCGGTGGTAGAATGAAGACTGCGAGTAGGCAATGGACAGAAAAGCAGAGGCTTATAAACCACAGTATGCGGAGAAAACGAATGACAAATTCCAGACATACAAAGCGGTGAGCAAACAAATGGCAAAGATCCTCCGCTAAGTCTAAAGAAACCAAATCTCTGAAGAGATCCGCAGCATTGAGACAGAATCTAAGGAGAACAATAACACAACCTTCTACAGGACTGCCAAGCAGCACTGAAATGGGTATCAAGCATGACGCTTGAATTTTAGAAGGGAAGATGGAAAACTGGCAGTGAATAAGGATGAAAATGGTGAGATCTTGGCCAGATACTTCGAGAAACTGCCAAATTTTGAAGAACCCAAATATAAATGGCCTAGGAAAAATCCGGACTAAGGAACCAGATGAAGCAGAACTTCATAAAATAACTGCAGAACTGAAGAATAATAAAGCCGCAGGTGGAGACTCAGTCACAGCAGAGACGCTGAGAAGTGGTGAAGAAATCACAATTTCAACTTTGAGGCTAGAAATGAAAAGATGTGGAAATACGAAGTAATCCCTGACGCCCGGAAAAACTGCTTTGCTTCAGGTCTTAAACCCCCGGCCAAAATCAATATAAGCCTGGGTGGCTCCAACGGCCCTAGAAATAACTAATATAAGCTGAATTAGTATCGTCATTCACTGATGCTCACTGAAGACAAAATTTACACTATCAAAAACGCACTGTACCGGACAGGAACGGGGCGTCTATTATTTTCTAGGTAGGTTAACGGCAAGTGATGTTACTTAATCAATTAATGACGTATGGCTTCCAGAAAAGCCTGATATAAGTCTTTCGAGCTGAGGCTTACCAAGCGAGCTGGCTGTGAAGTTAAGACCGCGTAGCTGCGAGCTTAAGTTTGGGAGATGTTAGCTTCGAATCCCATTGTCGGCAGCCCTGAAGATGGTTTTCCGTGGTTTCCCATTTTCACGCCAAGCAAATGCTGAGCCTAATCATTTCCAATCACTGCGTTGCCAGAAACCGTCGATGTGTTAATGTGACCTTAAACAATTAGGAAAAAAGATTGAGGATTATAGGTGACTTGCATATCTGTGAGGATGTGGGCCGTACGTATAATGATTTCTAATGTTGGAAACGGTACACATTTACCCATTCCCCGAGCCAGAGGAATTAATCAATGAAGTCAAACCGATCCGGCTGGGTAAAGAACCCGTGATCGCTTGAGTCAAAGGCAACCACGCTAACCAGTTAGCCACGGAGCTGGACAGGTGAGTGACGTTGACGGTCTACGTGAACGTCACCATGCATATTGCATTAAACAATAGTTTGAGGTGACGTTACCGATGCGAGCCATTTACGCTGACATTCCGTAAAGTGTGACTCGGCCTTTAGGGAACCAAGAATTCTATCAACGTTTAATTACGTGACAGAAATTCATAACGTTTCACAGTGCGTCGTAACAACACATCCTTGGTTTATCCGGTTCCCTGATTTATCAGACATCGAATTTGTGCGGTACTAGACAGGAAGTCAGCTTCCTTTATATTTATGATTCAGAGTGTTGTTTACTACGACTGTGGACAAATCTGTTGCAGAATAACATACAATATCTATATAATAATAATAATAATAATAATAATAATAATAATAATAATAATAATAATAATAATAATAATAATAATAATAATAATAATAATAATTTCGTGTGGCTATTTCTAGCCGAGTGCAGCCCTTGTAAGGCAGACCCTCCGATGACGGTGGGCGGCATCTGCCATTTGTGGGACACTGCGTGTTATTGTGGTGGAGGATAGTGTTATGTGTAGTGTGTGAGTTGCAGGGATGTTGAGGACAGCACGAACACCCAGCCCCCGGGACATTGGAATTAACCAATGAAGGGAATCGAACCCGGGACCCTCTGAACCGAAGGCCAGTACGC
Source organism: Anabrus simplex (assembly GCF_040414725.1). Taxonomy (NCBI): domain Eukaryota; kingdom Metazoa; phylum Arthropoda; class Insecta; order Orthoptera; family Tettigoniidae; genus Anabrus; species Anabrus simplex. Next base: position 1,295,420,870 of record NC_090265.1, read on the forward strand.
TGACCATTCAGCCAACGAGTCGGACAATATATATATAATACCATGCCTTATACCATGCCTTATCGTGTCAACGCAAGTATCCAATTGTCCGACCAGTAGTGCATCTGACCGGTTGGGCAGAACATTGTACAGATACGATACTGGGATGCCCTTTAGAGTGAAGAATGAAAACTTAAGTACGGGGATCATTTCTTTTGGGTGTGTGTGTTTTGTTTATAATCAACGGTTCCTTATTGGTCCACAAATATGTCCGTGTAAATACTGAGATGTTGATTCTCACCGATTCCTTTGAAAAATTATTAGAAAAGGAGACATAGTGAGATTATCTGCTATTAACACCACTAGGGTGATAATCGTCTTAACCAATATTAAGACATAATATAGACCGTCAACTGAGACGTTGATATTACAGGTGTAAACTAGATTAACATCTATCCGTAAGATAACGACGTATGCCAAAAAGAGATCGATTCAGTATTATCAGCTTTTGATACAGAACGGGAATAATTCGGATAACCGACATCTACGTGTCAAGTATTCGTACACGTACAACAGATTAGGGTCTCGTCGCATTTCTTTGTAAATCCAGAAAGTACTTTTGAGTAATAAGGTGACAAATTTTATTATTCACGCAATGTTTTGTCGGTTAAGTGAAAGTGACATATTTATGGTTACCAACATGTAGACATCTCTTGAGCAGTCGTTTCACTTCATTTACCTGAACCATTGTTCGTAAGCTTTGCCAAATACTTCTCTTATTTGGTATTCGAGCTGAAGAAACACAAGGTAGCGTATTGCATTAACATCGCAATAAGGCTGTGATAGAAAGTAGTTATGAGAAACAAAACAGAGTCTGGGGCCACGCAAAGGGATTCTAAATCTCTTAAAACACTGAGAGACTAGGATCACCGTCGTGTACAGTGATGATCGTTGATTCATGGGCCAAATTAACTGAACTATCAGTCCGTCATAACACTAACCATAGAAAGTAGAAGGAATTCGATCATTCGACAGATGAAGAAATCAATAAAAACACCATGTCCCATGTGTTTAAAGTCTTCAATTGCTATGGATTTTAAAAGGGCACATACACATTCCAACACTGAATGTTCCTCCAAGTCCGCCTCTGTGGTGTAGTGGTTAGCGTGATTAGCTGCCACCCCCGGAGGTCCGGGTTCGATTCCCGGCTCTGCCACGAAATTTGAAAAGTGGTACGAGGGCTGGAACGGGGTCCACTCAGCCTCGGGAGGTCAACTGAGTAGAGGTGGGTTCTATTCCCACCTCAGCCATCCTGGAAGTGGTTTTCCGTGGTTTCCCACTTCACCTCCAGGCGAATGCCGGGATGGTACCTAACTTAAGGCCACGGCCGCTTCCTTCCCTCTTCCTTGTCTATCCCTTCCAATCTTCCCATCCCCCTACAAGGCCCCTGTTCACCATAGCAGGTGAGGCCGCCTGGGCGAGGTACTGGTCATACTCCCCAGTTGTATCCCCCGACCAAGAGTCTGAAGCTCCAGGACACTGCCCTTGAGGCGGTAGAGGTGGGATCCCTCGCTGAGTCCGAGGGAAAAGCCGAACCTGGAGGGTAAACAGATGATGATGTTCCTCCAATCCTATAAGCCCGATCACAATGACATTCATTGTATTTATTTTAAACTTTCTCTTCAATCTACTGAAAAAATTATAATCTTATTTTATTGTTAGATTTTCAAAATTCTCATTACAAAATTTGCACTGAACCATCATTTTTGAAATTAATTCCAAGATTTTCAACATTCCGAAGCGATTAATTATTGTTCCAACGTCAGTGCTCAGATTAAGAATACGGTCAGCAACAGAGTTTAAACACTATTGAAAATATTTTCAGGAAACATTGCATGGTAATTTTATTTATGAAAACAACATGCTCTGTTCTTTTTTCTTTGACATAGTGAACTAAAGAATACTAGGGTTAATTGAAAAAAATGTATGAAAGGTAACGATCAAGAAAATTACATACTTTCTGAAGGAATGTCTTGAGACTCTGCGGTTAAGTTTCTGTTACACACTTTGGTGGCTTTTAAAGGAGGGAGTGAGGGGAGGAGTCCGAGTAAAAAAATATTTGAATACGAACCCATATCCGGAGGGCAATATTGACTTGGGCCCCCGGTCAGTGATGTCCATAAAAAGGACGGTTGAGTTGGGCCCATGGTCAGCTCGGAGTGAGGGTCGAATTTCCCAGTGGAGCTGCCTCCAGTAGTCACAACGTTTTGAAATCAGTTAAAGTAAGTTTTCGAAATCCGTTAAAATATACAGTCAAAATAAGTTTTAAATGCAGTGTACGTCCATACTCAAAACTAGGTTAGGTTTAGTGATTAAGTAATGATTTAATCATAAATGATTTTTAACCTTATTTCATGTTTGTTGAAAAGACATTTTAATTAAGACGTTACTATAGTAATCATTAAATGGGGATGCAGTAATTTCAAGAACTGTCGTTAATTGACATTAAAATGTAAATTTTACACTTGTTAATATTAATAGCATTCTAATAAAAACCAGCGGCCGAACATTGACAAATGGAGAAACCTACCACCACTTAACAGGGGCGCAACTAGACCACGACCCTTCGAAGTTCGACGGTAATCAATGTGGGACCAGAGATATTCAACTGGGGTGAAAGAGCTGGAACTCCGCTGACTGGAGGATTGCCTTCGCCTATGATCCCAGTTTTCTGCTTCATCATACTGATAAGATGTTGGAGTGTCAGGCGAAACAGCGGAGACCAAGCACCTTGAAATCATTACTAGTATACTAGGGGACAAAACATGACTTCGCCTCACACCACTATTTTTCGGAAGCAGCCCGGTGTCTATTAGTGGCTTATGGGCTTTCCTGTGTCCACTGTACCCGGAGTTGCCAAATCGTCTACCTCATTAGCACCAGGAGAGCCAGAACAAGAATAAAACATTTTTATGGCCCTCATTATTTGTCATTTCGATGTAAACTGAGTTTATTATTATTATTATTATTATTATTATTATTATTATTATTATTATTATTATTATTATTATTATTATAGCTCGGGAATTTAGACATGAAAAATAACGTTCATATTGTATATACGGCGATCTAACATAGGTTATGAGGTTGCGAACATAGGCCCCTGAAATAATCTTACTAAAACGCAAACTTAAACAATACATAGAAGTAGTGTAAGAGAGTAATTATTGCAGTATGGAAATCGAATACACATTACAAGAACGCACTGATATTAAACTATGATTCTGCACACGTTTATTGTACTTGGTTACAGATTACAGTTTTCTTAACATGAGACACAATTACACACACATGCTTCCATTTTACCAGCTCTTTTCTCAGAGTTTATATACATCCTTTACTGCCCATGACAGTCAGGCTTTCGTAGATATCTAACCTGAAAAAACACAAGTTCTACACATCCTCCCACCTTGCAATTTTAAAAGTAACACAATTGCAACCTTTTCTAGTTTCCTCACAAGTTCAGTCTGTCAGGTATTTTCACACAACGCCCCGATCTTTTAGTTGCATCTTCCTTCCAACCTCGGACACCTTGGAGTCTTTTGGCCGGGCGTTCAATGGAGAATCAGGTTCCACAAGCAGCTGCTTCATTGTTGCACACACCTACAAAGGATAAAAACGTTGAAGTGGCCTAATCTTTTCACCATGAGCAGTCCTTACTCTCGCCACTCTTACGTTGTCATCTGCTCCTGAGTAGGTTTCTAACACTAGACCGAATAGCCAGTTGAATTTCTTCACCCCATCTATCTCGATCAGCACAATCTTTCACACCTGTAAAGTTCCCTGCTCTTGCACCCTCTGATGGACCAGTATGGCCAGATAGGGCCTATTCATTGCGGAAACGCTGACGGAAGCTTCTGAAGATATCTCAGGCTTCTGTTCAGGCTGCGGGCATCCATTGCATCCAAGTCTACGACATAATTTCTTGGTAGACCTTGCACAAACATAGCCGGTGTCAATGGTTTCAGAGTCTCTGTCGTGTTTTCTATGAAGGTCAATGGTCTAGAGTTCAATGGCTTCTTCGCAGGATTTCTTTTACCATGCAGATTAATTTCTCCCACCATCCCTCCCACCACGGTGCGGCCGGAGGGTTGAAGATCCACTTGATTTCCTGTACGCAGGACATTTCCTGCCAATTCAGTTGTTTCGTGCTGTTGCTCGCACGTACAAAGCTGGGGCCGTTATCAGTGTATGTGTCCTGTACTCTCCCCCGTCTGGCAGTAAATCTTCTCAAGGCCATCATGGAGCATTCTGTGGATTGGGATCTGGCAAGGTCAAGGTGCACTGCTCGGTACACAGCGCACGTTAATAGTACTATCCATCCCTAATCTCCCGAGCGCGGGTATAAGGGACGTGCCATATCATTGTCAGTCACTTCAAATGCCTTTGCACATTTAACACGGTCTTTCGGTAATGGTGCAGAAGGGGAGTTAACCGGTTTGCTTTGATATCGTCTACAAATCACACATTTGCTCACTATGTTTCGTATCAATCTCTTGATGTCAATAATCCAGCACTTCTCCCTGATGTTGGCGATCATTATCTGGCAGCCAGCATGCTGCATTTGACAGTGATTCTCAAATACCATTCGATGGATTATGATATCGTCACGAGGAAGAAGAACTGGGTGCTTGAATTCGTCTGGTTCATCGCTAGCAATAACATTCTTCGGACTCTAACCTTGATGATGATGATGATGCTTGTTGTTTAAAGGGGCCTAACATCTAAGGGCATCGCCCCGAACTCTAATGTTTGAACATCTGGAGTGTCTTTGGGGCTTTGGGTTCATCATTTCTGAAGTTCTCTAACTGGATGCATTATAACAGCGTTATTTCCGCATTCTCTACTTCTTCGTGGTGAAGTTCTCCTGTTCGTTTCCTGGAACTGGCACAATTATGTCGAAATCTCAGTATCCAAGCAATCATTCTTAGAATCTTCACATAACTGGAAAAATAATGAAGATCACCACTGAAACATGACTTACCACTGGAAACAGTGCACAAAGTCGTCTTCTTTCTTTCCTTGTTCACATCCTGTTCAGGAGCAAGTATTTCTAACTGCGGCCACTGTCCTTTCTCTTCCTGAAGCGTGTCAGGGCCTTCCCACCATCGGCTGAGGAACAAAACCTTTGCGTCGCACCCTCCGGAAGGCAAGTCGGCCGGATTTAGAGCACCTGGAATGTAGTACCATTCATCTGGAGAAGTGTTTTGTCTGACCTCTCCCGTTATTTCTGCTTTCGAATTTTATTTTTAGTGAGGTTTCATAGGTACAGGCATCACTGATTTTAACTATATTTTCACCGTAGTAATACAAATTCTTGTCGCTTTCGTTGTTAAATTATTTAAATCTTTACCAGTTATAACACAGCCATTTCCTAAAACAACTCGTAAGAAATGTTTAACGTTCCTCGCTAACACCACGGTTTGTTTCCGCAATTTAACACCTATGTCAATCACAACATTTTGGTGACTTTTGGTTGGAGTTCTTGGTGAAGAAGAAGAACAAGAAGAAGAAGAGGAAGAAGAAGAAGAAGAAGAAGAAGAAGAAGGTCCAGGCAACTGATTTAATTCCACTTCAATTACACTGTGATTCTCTTGATTTACCCACGGCATTAAACTGATAAGTTATAAATATTAAAAATATCCATACCAAACTCCATGAAGCAACAGCCCCGAAGGGCCATGACCTACAAGTGACCGCTGCTCCGTTCGAGGGCCTGCGGATTATGAGGTGTTGTGTGGTCAGCGCGACGAATCCTTTCGGCCGTTATTCTTGGCTTTCTAGACCGGGATTAAAATATCACTTGTATCTATATACTGCATTACTATTAATAACGCACAAAGGATCGTTATACTGCACTCGACACGAAGAAAGAATAAAGACTGAAGAGAGTGTGGAAGAAAGTGGTTTGGCAACTTCTCCACACCAAACAAGGATCACTTAACTTAACATCCGGCTCCATGGCTAAATGGTTAACGTGCTGGCCTTTGGTCACAGGGGTCCCGGGTTCGATTCCCGGCAGAGTCGGGAATTTTAACTATCATTGGTTAATTTCCCTGGCACGGGGGCTGGGTGTATGTTGTGATAGTACATATATCACACCCCCGAATTATATGTAGAAGTTATAGATATTATTGTCAGTATTCGATTTATTATTATTATTATTATTATTAGTATTTCATTTATATATTTTGCCATTTATATTGGTAAGCTGGAAGATATCCACATATGTAGGTATGAGTAATTTGTTTTGCACGAGTGGGAAAACATTGCTTTAATAACTCTGGTAATTTGGATTAGTCATGTGGCTACCCCAGTATTTGTTGTGGTCGTCGGAAAGTTCGTATGAGTCATGTATATATCCCAGCCTGATGAGATGAGCTTGTTGTTGTACCAGGGAAATTTGATGATTCATGTAAAACTCCCGAGTGTTTGTTTATAACTTGGGAGAAAGAAGAGGTTCACTCATGATTGGCTGGCAAGCACCAATCCAGACGTATCATCTGAGAGGAGGGGGATGTTGATGTCTATAAAGGTTGATCAGATTGTAAGGAACATTGTAAGGGTGATTGTAAAGAGGTGATTGTAAAGGAACGAGAAGGAAGATAACTACAACTACAACTGACGCACTGTACGGGAAGGAAGTAGTGCTGATACACGGTACTGGAGTGACACGGCTGCAATGGACTAGACTTCAAACGTTCGTGGAGCGTAGTCTTGTTATGTTTGTGGAAAGTGGCTGATTGTGGAGAGTGCTTGCGCATTAAGTATTGTAGCACTTGTGGCGGCCTAGCATTATATGTTGGTGAAAGCTATCTCAGACTTTCCATAAATTTATATGTTGAGGATCGACAGACGTGTGTATATATCTTTACAACAAGTGTTAAAATATGTGAACACAGTAGTACAAGGTACAGTATCTGTGTGATGTGATAACTGCCGATTATGAGAATCGGTAAGTCGAATTGATACAGAGACAGTGAAGGGTATTTATCTTCATACATGTACATTGTTCATCGGACTATTTACAAATGATAACATAGTTCTCGCTTTCGTTTTCCCACGATTTTCATTATTATTGTTGTTGTTGTAAATATGGAGCCTTCCAGCAATATTTTATGTGTGTATTATATGTATAATGTTGTATGTTGATGAGGTGCACATGCACGGAATTTGTTAAGAATATAGTTAGCTATTTAGAATCAGTGTTATTGATGAACCTAGGTGCAGTTCCTACCTAATTAGTCGTTTTCAGGAGGTTAGGTAAGGCCTGCAGCAGATGTACCAGTACGCAGCATTATGTACACGCCCTGGGATATACAGTTTATCATGCTCTTATCTAAATTCGAGGGATCCATTCTGGTGAACTCTGGCGCCCATACTACGGACATTTTGGTTAATTATGCTTATTGATTTTATTAAGTTTTTGAGTAATTTTATTCATATATTTTAATTCATGATTTCATTTATCAGTAATCATCAAAAGGAAGTTACAATTGGCTTCCCAACGTGTGGCTGAATGATTGGTACATCTGTTAGGCTTATAAGCGTAGGTGCACTTGTCAGGTGTGGTTGGAATTCTGCAAACTATGTCAGTTGAGTGTTTTATATATACGTGATATGTATGTTGGAGTATGAAGAAATGTTGTAGCGAGTCCAGTATTATAAAATTGAAAAGTAGAGAGGTTGTTAAAGTTGTGGGTACTATGAATCAGGATAAGAGAAATCAAAAGAATTCCACCACATCGAGTTTATCTAATTTAAGTGAGAATAGCGAAATGGCTGATAGTAGGAAAGATCAATCGGTAACGATGGATGAGGAACCGAGTAACCCGTCTCAAACTCAGAATGTAGGGGATCAAGGGGCGACCTTAACTCTTAGTATGCTTCAATCACTATTCAATCAGTTCAGTAAAGAGTTGAAGGGTGAATTTAACAGTAAGAGTGATGTATTGTCCAGTAAAATCGATAATAATAATGTTGAATTATCCAGTAAAATCGATGATAATAATAATGTTGAATTGTCCAGTAAAATCGATAATAATAAGGTTGAATTGTCTAGCAAGATTGATAGTCAGAGTAAAGAGTTGAAGAGTGAATTGAGTTTTTTAAGTAATGAAATATACAGTATTAATAGTGAATTAAATTCAGTTAGTACGGAATTGTTCAGTAAGATTGAGAATCAAAGTAAGGAGTTAAATTTAGTGAGTGTTGAATTGTCTAGTAAAATTGATAGTTTAAGTAGTGCTGTGAATGGTAGAATAGATGAATTGAACCAGAAGTTTGACTATCAAAGCAGGGAAATTCAGGAAGTCAATAATAAGGTAGAAGCTCAATGCTTGGAATTGACTGAGAAAATTGAATGCCGATTTAATGTAGTTAGGAAAGAATTTGTTGAAAACAGCAAGGAATGTGATAAGAGAATAAAAATAGTGGAAGATAAAGTCGAAGAAATAGATAGAATTAAATCCAATCAGAACGTTTTAGCGAAAGCGTATAGATGAGAAGGATGAGAAATTGGAGAAAGACCTTAAGTCGGTAAAAGATGACCTCAAGTCAGTAGAAGGAAATGCCAGAATGGTAGTTGAAGAAGGAATTAAAGCATGTCATGTAAAGTTAAGGCAGGAGATCAGTCAAATCCAAGTAGGTAGCAGCATATGTAATAGGTACGTATCTTGTACGAAGGACTCTGAATTACCCAAGTTTAATGGTCGGCAGTTTAATCCGATGGAATTCTTGAAAACGGTGGAGAAACGGTTTTCCAAGAATCTTGACGATGGTTTGATTGATTGGAGTATGGTTGATGAGCTGTTGGATGTTGCATTTTTTGGAGAAGCGAGATCTTGGTTTCAAGTTTACAGACAGGGTATTTCGAGTTTGGAGGAATTTAGGGAGAAATTTAGTTCTAAATTTTGGAGTGAAGCTATTCAGGGAAGGGAAAGAGATCGCGTGCTATTTGGCAAATATAGACCTCAGGAAGGTGTATCTATGACGGAGTATTTCTTGGCGCATGTTCTGATCAGCCAGAATATTGAAGGTCTAGCATCGGAGAGAGATACAGTCCGCCGGATGTTGAGGCATTTTCCTGAGAAGGTCGGATTAGCTGCATGTATGCAGAATATTGTTACGATTAAGGAATTAGAGCAGCTGTTAGAGAGGTTTGATGCTTTGGAAGGGCAGGGGAGGACTAGGCAAAGTGAAGGTAGAAATTACGGGGATAATGGGAGACAAGGTAATCAGGTAGCGGGAGATAGGAATAATCAGAATTTCAGTCATTCTAGGCAAGGGAATCAGGGTGGTAATTCCGGAAGGGGAAACAGACACTCTAACCAAGGAGGTAATCACCAGGAATATTATGGCAGAAGACCTAATCAAGGGGAATCAGAAAGTAGGGGGCGTACGGATCAAAGACCTCCAGATCAAGTGCAGAGACATGATAATAGTGAACAGTCCACGTCAAGTAATTTAAACCGGAATCGGACTTCTTAGTTGGGTCAGATAGGCAGTCCGATACCGAAATTCCTATTCACGTGATGAAACAGGTAAGTTACGAGGTAGACGTGAAAGAGGAATTATTGTATGACCATGTGTTTTGTGTTCAGGGAGATTTTGAGAATAGGGGGCGTGATGAAAGTAAGAATGATGTGTCGGATGTCTTACTTTGTGCTAGTGGTGATGGTAATAGCGGTGTTGCGATTGATAATCTTATGGAAGTTTCTGAAATTGAAAGTGAAGTTTTTTGTGAAGTTGATGAAGGTTGTTTTGTGAGTGAAGAGTGTTCACGGAGTATACATCATGAGGATGTTTGTGTTAATTTAAGTGTACGTGAGGAGAGTAAAGTTAGGTCCATTATGTGTGAAAATGGTGACTTTGAGATTAATGAAAATTATGTTAAGAGAGTCGAAAGTAGCAGTGTTGTTGGCATGAAAGTGGTGCAAGTAGGAGCTGATATGGAAGGTGGTGAAGATGGATTAACTGTTGGGTCATTAAGTAGTAATGGCAGCAATTTTGAAGTGTATTATGGTAAGAATTTCTGTGATAGAGTGAGCGTGTTTGAGAATGGAAGTGTGCGTGAGATGAAGGAAAGTCAATCCAAGCGAGTGTGTAATGTTTTATTTAATGCTGAGAGTTGTGTGAATGATTTGAATGACGTGCTGATTGATATCGATGTGGAATGTGTGAAAAAGTATGTGATCTGTTTGCTTGCATTAATTATGGTTTTGTGGAAGAGTAAACGTAGTGAGATTCCCGCGCATTTCAGATAGAGGGATTTCTTTATTGTGAATGTTCCGAATGAAAGCTTGTATGATTCTTGTGTGACTGGATGGTATGAATGTTTGTGTGTGAGAGTGGATTCTAGACGTAGTTGGATTTTATTGCGGTACGCATTCCTCGTCTATCGATGCCAATGTTAAGTTTATGTATAGTTTTTCATTAATATCAGGGTCCGTATTTTGTGGAAAGTAGAATAGGCAAGTGTGTTTATAGGCTCCTAACCTCTGAAAATAAGGTTCTTGGGACATTTAATATCTATAGCCTTCGCAGATATAAGAGATAGGATCTGCACCTTGGATGTATATATTATCAATTTTAATGTATGTGTACAGTAGCAGGAAGGGATTGTGTTCAATGCTATATGAAACAATCAGAGTTGTGTTGTTATTATTATTATTGTTTGGACAAATTGTATTTCGTGTGTGCGAATACAATGCAGTAGACGCAATGTATATATCATTATTACAGTAAATTATGTGTTCAGTTATGCCATTATAAGGTTATGTATGAAGTTCTGTTTTATGGTGAATCATAATAGGTGATATCATCGATTCACCAAGGGGGCGTTATGTGATAGTACATATATCACACCCCCGAATTATATGTAGAAGTTATAGATATTATTGTCAGTATTCGATTTATTATTATTATTATTATTATTATTATTATTAGTATTTCATTTATATATTTTGCCATTTATATTGGTAAGCTGGAAGATATCCACATATGTAGGTATGAATAATTTGTTTTGCACGAGTGGGAAAACATTGCTTTAATAACTCTGGTAATTTGGATTAGTCATGTGGCTACCCCAGTATTTGTTGTGGTCGTCGGAAAGTTCGTATGAGTCATGTATATATCCCAGCCTGATGAGATGAGCTTGTTGTTGTACCAGGGAAATTTGATGATTCATGTAAAACTCCCGAGTGTTAGTTTATAACTTGGGAGAAAGAAGAGGTTCACTCATGATTGGCTGGCAAGCACCAATCCAGACGTATCATCTGAGAGGAGGGGGATGTTGATGTCTATAAAGGTTGATCAGATTGTAAGGAACATTGTAAGGGTGATTGTAAAGAGGTGATTGTAAAGGAACGAGAAGGAAGATAACTACAACTACAACTGACGCACTGTACGGGAAGGAAGTAGTGCTGATACACGGTACTGGAGTGACACGGCTGCAATGGACTAGACTTCAAACGTTCGTGGAGCGTAGTCTTGTTATGTTTGTGGAAAGTGGCTGATTGTGGAGAGTGCTTGCGCATTAAGTATTGTAGCACTTGTGGCGGCCTAGCATTATATGTTGGTGAAAGCTATCTCAGACTTTCCATAAATTTATGTTGAGGATCGACAGACGTGTGTGTATATATCTTTACAACAAGTGTTAAAATATGTGAACACAGTAGTACAAGGTACAGTATCTGTGTGATGTGATAACTGCCGATTATGAGAATCGGTAAGTCGAATTGATACAGAGACAGTGAAGGGTATTTATCTTCATACATGTACATTGTTCATCGGACTATTTACAAATGATAACATAGTTCTCGCTTTCGTTTTCCCACGATTTTCATTATTTTTGTTGTTGTTGTAAATATGGAGTCTTCCAGCAATATTTTATGTGTGTATTATATGTATAATGTTGTATGTTGATGAGGTGCTCATGCACGGAATTTGTTAAGAATATAGTTAGCTATTTAGAATCAGTGTTATTGATGAACCTAGGTGCAGTTCCTACCTAATTAGTCGTTTTCAGGAGGTTAGGTAAGGCCTGCAGCAGATGTACCAGTACGCAGCATTATGTACACGCCCTGGGATATACAGTTTATCATGCTCTTATCTAAATTCGAGGGATCCATTCTGGTGAACTCTGGCGCCCATACTACGGACATTTTGGTTAATTATGCTTATTAATTTTATAAGTTTTTGAGTAATTTTATTCATATATTTTTATTCATGATTTTATTTATTATAATCATCAAATAGTTACAATGTGTTGTCTTCATCATCATTTCATCCTCATCACGATGCGCAGGTCGCATACGGGCGTCAAGTCAAAAGATCTGCACCTGGCCAACCGAACCCCTCCTGGGATCTCCCGGCACTAAAGACCATACGCCATTTCATTTAATTTTTTCACTTAACTCAACTGGGTGTAGGGTGTGATTCTTAGCTGGCCTCCAGGATCTGAGGCCGTTATGTTTGTCCCCTGGTATAGAAGACAATTTTGTGGCAGCCATGTTATGGCCTGAGGAATGTTCTCGTGGCATTTTCTGGGACCACTTACACATCTGAAAAACACTCTCAACAGCAATAAAATAATAAGAACATATGCATAAATGCAATAGTTTATCAAAAGTTTTTGTGTTCATAATATTTTATGTCTCTTTTCCTTTTTGTTCATGTTAGTTGCTTTTAACGATTTCTTGCTTTTCTTCACTGGAGTATATCTTTTACGTAGTATGTCCTTGTGCAATGGGTGAATATTTATTGCTTAATTGGACCGCCCACCCAAAGTAACTGGGACATTAAAACAGGTTGGATAACTTGAAAGCACAAGTTATTACCCTATTCTAATTTTTAATATTATTGGTTTAACGTTCCACTAACCAGTTTTACCGTTTTCGGAGACGCCAAGGTGCCAGAATTTTGTCCGACAGGACATTTTTAACGCGCCAGTAAATCTACCGACAAGAGATTGACGTGTTTGAGCACCTTCAAATATCACTGGACTGAGCTGGGATCGAACCTCCCAACTTGAGCTCAGAAAGCGGCTGCTCTACTGCCTGAGCTACCTAGCCCGGTACCTTTATTCTAGCTGGGAAGCACAGAAAAAATAATATTACTTCCAAACAATACTTACTGATAATTTCGTTGGGAATTAATTGTTTTGGTTATCTTTACAGTAACCTTCACAGTTCAATTACAAAGAAGTATATTATTGGGACGTGAAACAAATATTATTACAAAGAAATACGCAGTAGAGTAAACTATTGCCAGACCTAAAATACGCAGGGCGAACGTAGAAGCTGATTATGTGGGATCAACGTTAATTTATGTACTCTACTGCTCTTGCAAGGGAAATGATTACGTTGGTCCAGACCGATTGCGATGGATTTTGGTAGAATGATCAGTTAATATATCTTTAACTAGCTGTAGTACGCGTCGGTGACGGTACAATCAATCATATAGAATGTACACAGTTATCTAAATCCCTACCTACTTTCCGGCAATATTCAGGCTTGCTGTTTTACTCGAAACGTAGCAGTCATCCCATCTATCAGAAATGAGTGGCAGCAGAAGAGAAAAATAGCATCACAACAGTGGTCAATATAATGTTTTTGTTTATCAGTTTCATAGTGTAGGTCAGGGCACGGTGCAAAAAACGACTTCGCTTGGTTGACCAGAGTGCACACCCCCACTCCTCGACTTGGAGCAATAGTGTTGTCTCTCTCTTTCCCCACGCCTGTCTCGCTCGCTCCGCCTGTCTCCCTCTTCCTAACTTGCTCCGTAGTGCTCGAAATCCGAGCCTAATTGAACCGAGTTGAGCCGAGTAGCCCGGAGACGAAGCGTTGGTTCAAGCCGAGCCGAGTGGGACCGACGCACTGTGCACAGGAACTCTGCGCTTTAGTTTGCACGCGTGAGGTTTTGGGCATTTGAGAGGCCCTAGTGTAGGCCTTCACATTTACTTTTCTTCCGACTCTGGGATATTAGAGCATTTAATGTAAAGGCAGTCCTTCCTTCCTTCCTTCCTTCCTTCCTTCCTTCCTTCCTTCCTCCTTGTCTTATTCTTCAAGCGATCGTTCCTTCACAATTGTTTCTCATTTTTTATAATCATCTTCACATTTTTCTTGTCGATACGGACCGATGACCGCGTGGTTTTATCTTAAGGCAATCTTGACCAAAAAAAACGCCAGTTAACACGATTAAACAATATTTCCATGTTAACAATCCTTGGCGTTGATGTGAACTAAGCAACAGAAGTCTAAATTCGTTAATCTATAGGCGGTACGGTAAAACCGTGTAAGATGTAAATGATTGGAACTTTGTATTTCCTATAATTTTTGTTACGGTATGTAATACATTTCGATAGGACCAATACATGGGTATTTAACAAATTAAATTCTACACTGCGCTGCTCGCACTGTAAATTCTAACGCGAATACTCGCGCGGATGACAATTGCCATCCATTTTAATTTCTCTATTCTACCTTAAGTATTAATATACGTATTTCACAGGTCATTTTTCTATTCGAAAAAATACACCTTTTATTTTTGAAACTTATATCACGTGCTACAAACAATCTTTTGAAGAGTAAGACAGAACTTCCCAGAAATTTACAACTGTTCACATCTGTCTTGGCCCTCAACCACTTTCATTATCTGTTGCCTCCTCTCTTGTTTCACACGAACAGTGGAGACAGACTATTTGCGTGATCAGGGCAAATCCATTTAAAACACGTACTGCAGGATTTCCGGGTGGTTTTGTTGCGACTTCCTCCCCACACGTAGCACTCCAACTTGCGGACGGTTAGCAGGTCTCTCATCAGCTTCAATTCCAACAAATAACTTGCACCGCCTCTTCAGTTCTTTGGGAATCATTTCTTGTTGTATCCTCCTTACTATGTTGAGTTTGATGAGATCCATTGACAGATCGCATAGGAACTTCCTTCTCAAAATATTTGGAAAACCACGGTTCTTCTTATAAATGACTAATGCATTAATTCCACCAATGTTCATCAGATCAAAAAAAAAATACTTTTAATGGCCAGCGTCGACATTTTCTAGAAACATCATACTCTCCACACATTTTGTGGGAATTTTGTTTTGTTGTAGAATGTTATAAGTGCTGGTTTCTTTTTCACCCCTGTGTCTTGGTCGATTTCCCTATTCTCGTGTAATGTGGACAACACTAGAACAACTTTGCCCTTTTTTGGTACGTAAGATACTCAAACATACTTTGTGAATGCAAACTCAGAACTGTAGACATCTTTATCCTTGGAAACTTTCAATTTTTCAGGGACATCTCTTTTATTCTTTTTAACAGTTCCAACGTATGTAATTTTGTTCTCCAATAACTGTGCTGCAGTTCGAACTGAAGTAAACCAATTGTCACCAGTGGACATTACGCCCAGAATTCAAGATAGGCTGTGCTAGTCGCATTAGGACATCATGTGAGTTTCCAAGTTGAAAGGGGCCATCCGGTTGTTTGCTGGCATAAATTTCCATATTTATTGTGTAAATATATTGTGTATCAACTAGGCAAAAGATTTTCACCCCGTACTTCGCAGGTTTACTAGGTATAAACTGCTTGAATGGGCAATTTCCGCGAAATCCAATCAGTTGCGCATCAATACACAGGAACTACTGCCTTCCATTCTTCCCAACTGTTTATATCATCAAAACGTATGCATCTCATAAGGAATCTAAATCTAGCACTACTCATTGTGACGTAAATAGCTTCACAGCCATGTTCCATAATTCTGATATGTTTCTGTGGCCTGCCTTCAGCAATCCGGACAAATAGATAATGCCTAACAGAGCTCTAATTTCAACCGCATCAGTGAGCTTTGCATCTCTGTCTCTCTGAAACGTATTATTTATCTTCTCAATGTACAAGTTTGTCGAATGTGTTATCAACTGAATAATACCGTCATCCGGAAATCACTCTAAGCACTGTAACTGAGTGATTGAACGATTTCTTGCTGGGTCTTGAAGTCCAGGTAACTGCAGGGGAGGAATAATATTGTGGGCTCTCGTACGGGAATTTGCTAAAAATGGCTCTTTATGCCACTTCAAACCATCCTTTGTACTATAGAAAATTCTCTTTTGCCTCTTATCTTGGTTTGTTTGCTCTTCTTCACTAGACAAAAGTTCTGGTTCACTATCGGTTTCTTGCTCTGTGTCCGTATCATGTTCACACAGTTAGAGAGTATCTTCTTTTCCCTCAAAATCTGAAACATCGACTGGATCACAGTCCGAGGTTTCCTCATCCAGCTGATGCCGAATTTGGTCGATATTTTTCGGTGATATGGAAGCCATATCACTTCCACTAATTACGGTCTGAGAGGAAACGAACGAAGGAATGAATGAAATCTACATTTTCATACCGATGCAGTAAACTCGACAGAAGAAACTACAATTAGTCTTGTACAAATAACTCATGTACCATCGCAGCACGAACTCAGATAAAATAGAAAAGATCAAGAAATACCGTACCTTTAGTAAATATTTGTTGCACAGAAAGGAAGCACAAGCAAATCACAAGGCCTTACCGTCAGTCAGTTCTAGACAACAACTACTGTATAAGTTTTCCTGACTTTCAGTTGGGAACACAAAATTGTTGCTTTGTACACTTATGCACCGCGTAACCTCTTTGTTGGCGGAATTGGGCGGGAAACTTATGTTTCACAGAGAAGACGGATCGAGTGCTTACTTGTGGCTGGATGCAGAACGAGAGCGAAGTACAATAAACAATACCAAGAGTGCTTAACTCCCTCTGCGTAGGAATACTACAATCAGTCTGAAAACTACGTGAAGATGATAAATTATAGGTAACGTAAACAAGAAATTGTAATGTCAGTGCTCGCATGAATTTAAATTAAGTATCTAGAGAAATTAACCTTCAACTTCAGAGATATCATTAGGATTTTTTTAGGATTACACAAAACATTCAAATGAATTGTTTAAAAATGTATACAATACGAAGAAAATTGTACTTCTGGATGGCAATAGTCATCCGCGCGAGCACTAGAGTGTTTAGACACCTTCCCCTAAATTACCATTTCATCCAGAGTGATTAAAAATTGTTTATAACCCAGACTGTATCACCTTGTTCCCAGACTTTACATACCGATTTTAATTGAATTCTATTCACCCATTTTCTCGTGGTTCGACGTTGATATGGACTTAGCAACAAAAATCGAAATTGACGAATATCTCTGATATCACAGCCGGAACGGTAAAAATGTAAAATACATAAATAATCGGAAATTTAATTCGATATAACTTTAGTTGTGTAGTATTTATCGATAGGACCACTAATAACATTGATATTTGAGAATTAAATTTTAGCCCTTCCCCTAAACTACCATTTCACTCAACGTGAATAAAAATATTTATAGCCTAGAGTGTACTGCATCATTCCCCTATTTTACATACCGATTTTCATTAAATTATCTTTAGTAATTTTCTCGTGATGCCCATGCATACATACATACATACATACTGTACCAGGAAAAGTTGTGGGAAAAGGGCATGAGTAGGACCTCATGGAGTGGAACTTGGTTTTGGAGCCGATACAGAGAAGGATAGTCTCGCAGAGCGAATAATAGATGGTAAATAATTTTTTCTTAAAACAATTTATTAATTTTTCACCCTGCGGTATGATTGACTCAAATTTTGCATAGAAATTAAATGTCGAAAATAATCTCCTTGAAAAAAAATGGCATAAATATCATTGGTTTCAAAGTCTTTCATATGTGGGAATTTCCACCTAAAGCCTTTTTAAACCTAAGCACACTTTTATAATTGTAAATGGATATGAGAAATTATCAAAAGTTTTCAGTTCTCAGTTCGTCAATCTCGATATATAGCACACTTGAAAGCCTACAGTCTTTCTACGAGAAATGAAACAAATTAAATTTATCACTTTTGAGAAATTATGAAAATTGTTCACACGCGACACTGAAGTTTCACTGTTCAAAATAAATGAAAAAGTTTAGTCAGTTTGTTACTCACTTATGACAAGAACTGTTGCTACCAAATGTCGAAAGATGGACATCTGGAATGTTCCATGTAGAATCAGGATCGGCGATGTTGACGTTCCCGATGAGGTGATGACAGCTGGAACTGGATCACGTTGAGTTGTAGCTTGTTCGGGTGATTTTCGCACACGAAAATTTACTTAGTGTGAGTAGTTATCACTGACACTGTTGAACACTATTTATGGCGTATGAAGAATCACAGTCCTTTCTGTACGAAATGCTATTTACAGTCGTTATTGAAACGTTCATAATCACACAGTTCACACTTGAAGAAAAAAAAAGAAAGCAAGTCGATAAGCACAGTCTTTGAACACAGTCTGAAGTTGCTAGGGATTATTTTCTGCTAATCCTGTTACTATAATGTTATATTAACACAGAAAAGTTCTCACTTTTTCACTCAAATTACTACTGTGAGTCTTATATTGATGTGACGTGAATAAAGAAATATAATGTAATACTCGAAAAAAAATGAGTTCTGGTGATTCTAAATATTAGGCTCAGTAGAAGTTCAATGTTACTTGAAGTTACCTAAGTCCACACGTAATGAAATAGTTAATATTTGTACTCCAATAAGTTCACTCGCGTTACAGTCTTAAATGTCTTTAGGATTATATTGTAATCGCGACGCGGTATACTAACTGCAGTGCGACGTCCTTTAATAATTCTATCGGTGATAGAATTTCGCGTTCCGGAGATACGACGGAAAGTACTTCTACCGTGACTGCGCGAACATACTGTACGCGGGCCGGTCTCTCCACTGTCTCACTCACACAGCTGTCTGCTTGTCCTTGTACTAGTTTGCGGGCTGTCTGGCCTTGACATATATAGATACCAGCGCAGGGAGGGATGGCGGCTCTCTCGGCCATGTGACCGTGATTACGTAATTTCGTTGAGACTTTAAATTATTATAACTCAACAACCGTTTGATGAATTAATTTGAAATTTACAGGGATTAACTTTTATGATGTTTGCTATAATTCAGCGTTTGTCCCGTTGAAATTGGTTAAGGCGTTAAAAAGCTGTTAAAAGAAAAATTCTTTCGAGAAATATCTCTAGGGGAGGTGAGCTTCAAGCGACAGGTGACGTCACTTGACTCCGCCTAGCGCACTCGTAGGGTCTGGCACATACTGGAACATTCTTTACATGGATGTTCGTACGTCGGTCGGATCTTTAATGCTGGAAATAACATTTCTTTCAATTAACATGGACCAGGACCTAGGCCTTCCTGGTACAATACATACTGACTGACTGACTGACTGACACACACACACACACACACACACACACACAGATATGACGGAAAATTAAAAGTGTATTTCCTTGTTACGTAGGACGCAACCGATAGAGAAATAGGCTACCATTCTTTTTAAATTCTGAGCAAGGTACATAACAGCTCTTATTTTATAAATACGAGTATAGATTTAACAATGATGATAATTTTGCCGTAAAATCAACAAGATTGTCATTAATTTAAAAAGCTGGGCGGGTCGGAGTAGTTAACGAATGATGATGCAGAGTGACGTTGCGAATGGACTGTAGAAATATACCAATAAATGACATGGACCACATTATACCGAACATGAGATTTTGAAAACACGAACAGAATTCCATGATCTACAAGCTAATTTTCCTAACACATACAGTATATGAATATTTTATCATTTACCAACAAATACATTTACGAACGATTGAATGGAAAGCCACACTTCACATTCTTTTAGATGGTTTATACATTTACTTGTTTAAATGTATTAGTTTGTTAATTTATTAGTTTCGAAGGCCTGAAGAACCTAGCGGTTATAAATTACCTGAGTCGAAACTGAAAATAAAAGAAAAGAAAAGAAAAAAGAAATAGGCTCAGATATCATAAAGTTTATGAATATAAAAATATTACGGTTTTATTACTCCTGCAGCGTTTATAATGGAACGAAAATATTACGTAGTATGCAATATTGGTGACGTATAAATAATGCTCGGGTATACTTCAAATTCAGTCTCCTGTTGTGCTTGTATGTCGCAACTCATTTGACATGCTTGTTTTAAGAATAGGCCCACCGCGCGTTAATGGCAGAATTTGAACCACGGAAAATATCAATAATAATTGAGGGTCGTTTTCACAAAACCTGGTAAGTACATGAAATAAATAAATACATAAATAAATAAATATTTATTTATTTATTTTTATTTATTTATTTATTTATTCATTTTTTATTTATTTATTTGTGTTTAAATATCCGGCTCCAAGGCTAAATGGTTAGCGTGCTGGCCTTTGGTCACAGGGGTCCCGGCTTCGATTCCCGGCAAGGTCGGGAATTTTAACCATTATTGGTTAATTTCACTGATACGGGGACTGGGTGTATGTGTCGTCTTCATCATCATTTCATCCTCATCACGACGCGCAGGTCGCCTACGGGAGTCAAATCAAAAGACCTGAATCTGGCGAGCCGAACATGTCCTCGGACACTCCCGGCACTAAAAGTCAGACGCCATTTCATTTTATTTTATTTTTTTAATGTTTTAGGTTTTAACATATTCATATGTTCTTGGGTCAGGAGAATTGAATGGCACTGTGAGAATTAGGCTAAACTTGGTAAATACTTCATGAAATTGGTGTTTAAAAATAAGACCCTTTTCAAAACTCGGTATCTACTGTTGGTGAGTTTTTACAGAACTCGTTATCTACAGGACTTGCAATACATGTTTAATAGTGCATTAGAGATGAGTCTCCAGAGGCAAGCCGTGAAGCGAATTTTGTCGGCAAGCTTTCTTTTTGGGATGAAAGAGAGCTGCACCGTGCCACACTACACTAGTTAAGTTCTGTTTCAATGGATGGTTTCTTTCATTGTTGGAACAGTTCACATTTTTTGATAAGACCGTTGTTTCAACATTCTGTAGACTGTTCCTCATCTGACTAATATTAAACCGAGCGAGCTGGCCGTGCGGTTAGGAGCATGCAGCTGTGAGCTTGCATTCGGGAGAAAGTGGATTCGAATCCCACTATCAGCAACTCTGAAGATGATGGTCTTCTGTGGTTTCCCATTTTCACACCAGGCAAATGCTGGAGCTGTTCCATAATTAAGGCCACGGCCGCTTCCTTTCCACTCCTAGCCATTTCGTTTCCCATCGCCGCCATAAGACCTATCTGTGTCTGTGCTCTTTCAGTCTGAAAGTCTTACACTCCAGTTCCTTAGCAGTTAAAAGTTAAAACATATATAAAGGATCTTCAAGAGGGAGAGTAGTATTGTACGGGACATGCCTTCTAAGTTACGGTGTTGTGCACTCCTAGCTCAATCTTGCACCATTTATGGTCTGTAAGGTTAACATCGCCCAGAAAAAAAGTCAGATTTCCGTCAGGTGTCCTTCAATCGTGGATTGTCCTCGGATAACTGGATAACTCAGTTAAATTTATTCATGCATAATCCCATTTGTATATTGTTTCCAGGTTACAGCACACTCATATTTGACTAACACGACAGTTAATTTTATTCATGAGTTCTATTTTTGGGCTTATGCCGTGTAAATAATTATAAAACACACTCAACGTTTCAAAGGTTCCTTTTGAAACGTTGAGTGTGTTTTATAATTATTTACACGGCATAAGCCCAAAAATAGAACTCATGAATAGTTACACGGGCCGTGAAAGTCTAAATGATAAAGTTAATTTTATTGTTCTTTTTTTTTAATTTGCTTTACGTCGCACCGACACGATAGGTCTTATGGCGACGATGAGGGAGGAAGGGGCTAGGAGTGGGAAGGAAGCGGCCGTGGCCTTAATTATGGTACAGCCCCAGCATTTGCCTGGTGTGAAAATGGGAAACCACGGAAAACCATCTTCACGGCTGCCGACAGTGGGGTTCGAACCCACGATCTCCCGAATACTGGATACTGGCCGCACTTAAGCGACTGCAGCTATCGAGCTCGGTATTTTATTGTTCTTACACGATGCTGCCACTGTAAAATGCCAGGTAGAAATTGAAACCTCTTTAAAAGTTACTGAAGTATATGGATGATATTTTGGTAATAAGCAATGTATTGCCTATATCACTGAAAGTCTGAGGCATATGCTCTGCTGAGCAATGACATTCAGAGCTCTATTTTTTTTTTTTTTTTTTTTTTTTTTTTTGCAAGTTGCTTTACGTCGCACCGACACACATAGGTCTTATGGCGACGATGGGACAGGAAAGGGCTAGGAATGGGAAGGAAGCGGCCGTGGCCTTAATTAAGGTATAGCCCCAGGATTTGCCTGGTGTGAAAATGGGAAGCCACGGAAAACCATCTTCAGCAGAACTCTACTAGTACGTCTAAGTGTCATGGAAGGTGCACCCATAAGACCATGCTGCAATAGCACTTTCTGGCCCAGTGAGAAAAGCACGCCTCAATTATGTTGCCGCCATCGGTTCTTACTGTTTCCCTATTATCGCAATCTCTGATGTTGCTATTTGAGGATACAACAGCCTCCGGACGGAAGACTTAACGGGCATATATTTTATGTATGATGGTTACTATTATTTTAAGAGGCAACCATTCTCTTTTAACACTAATTGGAAGAAGGTATCAAGGTATGAAGGTATCAGTCAGCAAAAAGAAGGGAAAGGCCAAAGGGCGTGAAAATGAAGACTCCCGTGGCCTCGTAAACCTAATATTGTCGGGGTCGGAAAAGAACAACATTTGACCAAGGAAGGTCGGATAGGAAATACGGAAGTGAGGAGACAAGTGGAAGAAATTCCAGACTCAGCTAGGGCCCTATGGCTACCAATTCACTCCTATGCTGAGAGTTTTTTTTTTCTTTTTTTACGGGGGGCCCCCCTGGCCCGCTCCCTCGCCGTGACCATCGACTCAATCTACATGGCCTCCGACATGCTATTAATTTCTAAGAAAAGAGATAGCTGGGTAGAGTGGGAAGTGATACAAGGAGTATCTGCCTGTTTCCATGTCAGACACGTTACCAGGCGAGATTGTGTTAGGTATATGGTGTTGAAGTATGGTATTGAAGGGTCAAGGAAAAACCACATAGGCAGAAAGAAGAAAGAGCCTACATGTAAAACCTGACTTTTGGATAGCACATGCAAGGATGTGGGCTGGAAAAAGACCAGAGGTTGTGTTAGTTAGGAACAGGTACCATGCACAAAACATAAATCCATTCCTTGCCATTCCATCGTCTGGGGATCAGTCCGTCTGGGCACTGCTGTGGCTAGCGCGATCCTTGCCGGCTGCGGAGCCATGCGACGAGTACCACTAGGGCCTGTCGCACGGCTCCACCTCCTTGCGGTACCTCGTACCCAGTCTCCGATCCCGGAGAATGAGACCAAGCCCGCCGAGGCGGGGGCCTCCTGGAAGGGGGTGGGTCATGGCTCCGGGCCTCCTTCCTCTCTGCCCGCGCCATGGCCTGGTAGACAGGGCAACTGCGATGGGAGGCCGGGTGGCCCCCCGAGCAGTTGGCGCACACCGGCGCCTCCCTAAGTGCTGCGCAGGCCGTGTAGTAGTGATTAACACCACAGCGGTTGCACCTCACCTCGAGCCAACAGCTGACCTGACGGTGGCCCCACCTCAGACAGCGGAAACACTGCAAGAGCTGCTGAGGGGGACGTTTTACTCTCACCTGACTGCCGCTACCCGCTGAGGTCCTCTCCTGATTGGCTCCTCGGTTGACTGCTGTCCTGGGAGCAGTCTTGGGTTGCGGCTGGGCGGCCCTCTCTGAGGGGCCGGCGTCGCCTTCTGCTTCATGGTCCGGCGTCGTTTTATTCTTCCCGGGGGTTTCTTCTCGGCAGGGGAAGAGGCCTCGTCCTGGTGGATCTCCTCCCGGCCTGGTGACCCCGGAGTAGCTGATGGTTCCGCTGCGTCGCCGTCCTCTTCCTTCTCCTGGCTGGCGGCGGCGGCGTCTGTCAATGCTATGACTTGACTGCGTTCCCTGTCCTGTGGGGCGCACATCGAGGTCTACAGCTCGACAGACTGGCTGGCAGGCTGGGCCTGGACAGCAGCCTCAGAACGCCAGGGGGCGTCCTCCTCCACTGCTGTGGTGCCGTCCGCCGTCGCGAGCGCTTTCCTGGATTGCGCCCGGGTAACAGGCCTTTCCTAGTAGGCCTGCGTCTGCGTCCACTTCGTGGAGGTGGTCCATGGAGGAGCGGTCTGCGTCCACTTCGCAGTACCGAGCCGCTCAGCCTGGGCCGCACAGTCGCGGCGCCAGGGGGCAGCATGCTCCACCTCCGTGGTGGCGTCGCTGGTCTCCGGCTAAGTGGCCTGGACTACGTCGGTGTTAACCGCCCTATGCCTCTGCCTCCTCGGCGTCTGGGTGACGGCCTCTCTGGTCTCCGTCACTGCCCTGATTGCGCCGGTGTTCAGCCTTGGCACTCCGTCCCCCCCTGGTAGACAGATGACCCGAAACAAAGTAGAAAGCTCCTTCTCTGCATCGCGCATCCGCTTCCGGTCGTGATGCCTGATGATGAGGCCTCCTGGTAGGAAGCTTTCGACGGACATGGTTGTCGATATGTTCCTGCCTCCGTGGCGAGGGCGCCGCAGTCTGTCCAGGACGAGGCCCCGTTCAGAAGATGCAGGGCGCCCCGGCCTGTAGTATACGAGCAGCGCCTCGTACTCCGGGTCGGTGTAGCCTTCGGAGAAGAGGAAGCCGTCAGGGGGGTCGCACCCGTCCCTGTACGGCTCCGTCTCCACCTCGATCTCCGGCTCCCCCTGCTGCGGCTCCGGCTCGGGTGCAGGCGACTCGTCCGCCGTAGTCTTCTCGTTGTCCTCCGCTGCCCAGCAGTAGTGCGGCAATCGCCGCACATCCGACTTCTTCATCCTGGTCCTCTTGAAAGAGAATAAACGAGCACTGAGAAGTGCTCAGCTCAGACAAAGCTCTTTCGAAGTCGTACTAATAAGTACAGCTGCCTGGTTAGCACTTGAAAAGTACTGAGAGCCTGGCAAGGAGAGAGAAAGCGCAGCGAGAGGCACGTACGTCCTTTCACTACGACTGTCAGCTCGTCCTTTATGCTGAGAGTCCCTGAGGTTCCCTTTTATCTGCCTCTTGCAACAGGTAGAGGATACAGTGGGTGCATTCCACCGCCCCCACCTACACGGGGTTATTTTACGTATGTGCTATTCATAATTTGTCTACTTCCGCAGGAGAAATGCACTTCTAGACAGAAAATGTTATCGACTTTGGCATTAACACAAATAACGTTTTAAGTAAACATTTGGCAATGTCCCCAAAAGCTGTCGCAATCGCAAACCCTACTATATGTGCACTATTAAAGCTGTTCGGCTTTTTAATCTGACAGTTTAGTCAAGTCCTTCCACAGTCGATTTCAGTGGGATCTCATTGAAATTTTAACACTGTTACGAATGAAACACCGTCGGTTTCATTAATCTAATTTATTTCAGGACGACCCAGTAAATGCACAAGCACATACACACATGAATCTATTCGACAATAAATGACCGGATGCCGGAAAAGTGCGAGCAAAGAAATTTGCGAATACATCATTAAAGCGGAAATTCGCGCACACTAGGGATTATTGCTATCTGAGTAGGGTTTCCCAGGTCTTAGTAAATATTTCGTTGTCGGAAATATGCGAACACTATCCTGAGAATCCCGTCTACCCTGGATTAGCTTTCCGATTTTAACGCTGGTATTGTATTTGCAACCTCCCATACAATTTCACAAACATCTACCAAGTTTTGTATCTAATACGAACAATAGTGGGGATTTCCGCTGCGGCCGGTTCGGAGCGCATACCCGTATTTTGGTTCACTTTAGGTGCGTTAGCAATATTGAGTATGGAAATTGTTACCACGATCAGGAGTAGGCCCTCCGCTCATTATAATGGTTACGCGTATCGTAAGTATAGAGAAACAAAAGCAGGTGTTGTTGTTATGTGGCTATGTTTACGCCAAAAGTCATGTCACTGTAAGGGATTGATGCGGTCGAAGAATGAACACGTAGTACTTTATGTATCCGAACACTTGTGTGGACCACCTGCCGACGCCACTCTAGAAGTGAAGCAAGTGTATAATGCCAAGAAGAAGGTTCGAGAAGAAACTGCACAGTTATGTGAGATATACACCGATGAAATAGGAAACCTATATAATAAAGGTTAGTTAAGAAATGTCCTTATTTATATTACAATAACTTTCGTATTTTATTAATATAAAGTACATGTGCCATATGGTAAAATAAAGCAAGAATGACTTTTGTATTACATATTATAGCTCAATACATAACAATACGTAATGTATATATACGAAAATTCATATATTTAGTACTAATATAGTGTACTATTATTTTGCATAGCCTGTAGACCTGGAAAAATTGTTGCAGCTCTTCTACTTTCCTGACGAAAAGTGTTTTATTTTTATTTTTTGTGATTTTCAGCTTTAGTTTCTACTTAAATGCAAATTTTAACTGAACAAAACTTATAGAGAGTAATAAGCTCTACAAAACTGGTTATGATTTTTTTTTTTTTGAAAAATGCATCGTAAGGTCAGAAATGAGAAAAAAGAATAAGACAATATACTTAGATTTTTAATATATACTTTAATAATATACTTAAGATTTTTCAATTAATCAATGTGGTCGTTTCAGGTGACAAAAATGCCCCACGCAGAGTCGTTGAAGAGGACCTTGCGAAATCAGCGGAATAACGATCGTGGACGTCAACAAGAGCCAATAGAACGTGGTGACATTATTCTCAATAAGAAATCTTGAAAATGGCCGATGGTAGCAGTTTTCTCCTTGTAGATGACGGACTAGAAAAAAGAATCCTAGTTTTCAGGTTTTAGGTGCTGCACAAGTCTATAGACCCTACTGTTCATGCAGATCTAGGAGGCCTGTCTGACGAAACAAATGTGTTCCCTGTGGTATTTGCCCTACTCCTTAAGAAGAAGAAAGAAACCTACATTCGCCTGTTCCTTCTTATTAAAGTAGTAGTTCCACAGTGGTGTCCCAGTAAAGTCAATCTCGATTTTGAGTCAGCTGCAATATCGGCTCTACATTAAGTTTTTCCCTCAACTCAGGTGAGTGGGTGCCACTTCCATATGAAGAAATGTTTATGGATAAAAATTCAAGTCTAGGTCTACAAGAGGAATACCGTCAGAATGGAGAGTTAAAGCTTTACGTCACCTGTGTGCG
The DNA here is from genome assembly GCF_040414725.1 of Anabrus simplex. Lineage (NCBI taxonomy): Eukaryota > Metazoa > Arthropoda > Insecta > Orthoptera > Tettigoniidae > Anabrus > Anabrus simplex. The sequence goes on from NC_090265.1 coordinate 1,295,448,068, forward strand.
GCACTGGCATTTTTGAAACTGGAGGACGTAGATGACGGATGGCTCCAGATTCATGCGGAAGCTCCCGACAACCAAAAAGACTACATTGTGGATACATAGCTAAAAAATGAAGAGATCCCCATCGAAATGTGCAGTTGCTACGGTAAGACACAGAACCACGAATGCTGTAGAAGGATGGCACAACAAATGAAAAACTATCGTTAGACACCCCCACCCCAGACTCTAAATGCTGGTGGAATGTTTGAAGAAGGAAGCGAAATACACAAATTGCATGTACATGACTTTAGAAATACACCTTGAAGGGAAAAAGAGGAAATACTTGAAACGGGACGAAAGGATTAGAAAACAATAAAAGTATATGAAGAGACATTAGGTCCTGCTTTTAAAAGCCATTTCTCATATTCAGAAATTGGGCACTTGTAAATATATAGTGTAAATATATACTTACGTATGTAAAAATGACGAAACCTATAAAAGCCGATTTTAAACGATAAATGTACGAAAAACTGAGGAAGCCTATGAAGGCTGATTTTAAACACGCCAAAATGGTAAGATGATGATTATCATTTTGACAGTCCAAAGCCTGTGTAAAGTGTGATGGAAATCAGTTTCAATAAATTGCATGGATTAAAGATTGTTTTATTTACAGAGGTCGCTTGCATTACATGTCTCGTTTCTTTTTTTTTTTTTTTTTTTTTTTTTTTTCCGAAGATAATCTTCGCAAATTTCCGGCAACGAAATATTTACCAAGACCTGGGAAACCCTAGTTAGGTAGTAATAATTAGGTAGCGGATTTTTATGTGCTAATCATGTGAAAAATATGTTTTTATGTGCTGAAAAACCTTAAAATATGTGATAAAAAATTGAAATTATTTTCCTTTAAATATCACATAACTAGTCGCGCTCAAGAAGAAAATAAGTATAATGTTTTGTATTAGAATATGGTGCTACCAAACGTGCTCCTTAAGGCAAAATGATATCTGTGTATGGAAACGTGCTGTATGATATATTAATTTTTGATATTCCAGAGTAGATATTATGAATGGTTATTTTTTAAAAGTAATGATTTGCTTAAATATGGCAAAAGCAACCTATCATCTTTGAAAAAATAGTACCAGTTCGTACTCACCCATCACACGCTGGAATTTTAGTTGCTAGAAGTAGTCTCAGAATTGCAGTGAACAACAAAGGTCATCTCCAAATTGTCCATCACAAATGCATGCCGATTATCTCTAAAGAACGCCTTATACTGCGAAAACGATCGCTCCACATCACAGGAAGTCAGACGAGCATAGTTAAAGAGAGGAATGTCACCAACAATAACGCCATCAATTTCGCCAATATGAGCACCTTCTAATACATTAGAAATTTGGCACATTGTTTGAAATCCTCTTTTTCCTGAACAAATGGATATTTGACCTTTAACAGTCCCTGTACCCGCGAAGCCGGGAGTGAATCTAATTTATTTTCAACAACGCGCAATTGCTTCACTGTTTCGGATAACAGGTTTTTCAAGTATCTCTATAGTTTTACACAAGAAGCTTAGATTGGGAGATATAAACGCCAAATCATTTTTCAAAGAGCTGTCTTTTAGTATCTCTTGAAGAATCTCAATTGACGACGCGTCGTTTTTATCTAGCACGTTCACAACGGATGCAAAACTTTCGAAATTGTCTGCGTAGTATACCACATCGCTAAGCCAGGTACGCCACCGCGTAACAATAGGCAGAGAAGGAAGCGCAAGATCCGGGTTTTTTTCTCTTTAAAGAGATCGATTCTTGAGGGCGCTTTTTACGAAGACTTTTTTTTGCCATTAGACACTAATTTATCCACTACCGGGCGAGTTGGCCGTGCGCGTAGAGGCGCGCGGCTGTGAGCTTGCATCCGGGAGATAGTAGGTTCGAATCCCACTATCGGCAGCCCTGAAAATGGTTTTCCGTGGTTTTCCATTTTCACACCAGGCAAATGCTGGGGCTGTACCTTAATTAAGGCCACGGCCGCTTCCTTCCAACTCCTAGGCCTTTCCTATCCAATCGTCGCCATAAGACCTATCTGTGTCGGTGCGACGTAAAGCCCCTAGCAAAAAAAAAAAAGAAAAATATCCACTTGAGGATACTGAGCCCGCACAGTTTCACATAACCTGTGTAGAGCATGAACAACGCAAGTTACGTGTATCATTTTCGGAAAGTTTACAGAAAGGCCTTCGGCTGCCTTTTTCATGTAAGCTGCACTGTCAGTAAGGAAAAGCAATACAAGGTCATATTTTATACCTTTTGGCCAAAGTAAGTGCATGAGTTCATTGAATAACCTAGCTACAGTGACGTGGTTTGCAGCAAGCATTTCTTTACACGCTATCAAATAAGAATGTTCGCAAGCAATTTTGTCATTCTTCAACACACCAACTACAACATTTCCTACTTTTCTGCCACTTGAATCAGTTTTTCGCTAACACATACTGCCCGAATTCTCTGTAAAGTTTCTTCGTAACATTTTGGGAGATAGTTTTTCCTTAATGTAGATTCGTCTGGAGGCTCAAAATTAATGTACTTTGTTAGGAAATTTCTCAGTCTCGGATTATTTATTTTACCAAGAGGAATGTCGGCGCAAACAAATGCTCTGCACACATCTAAATAATACTGTGAATATTTAGATGGGCCTGCATTTGAAGTAGCTGGTTCAGCTATTAGTAATTGTCGTGAACGCACACGCAAAGCAGCCGCAGTATGCTTATTTCCGGACAAATGCTGGATTACTTGAGAACGTTGATCTGCACGTACTGTTTTACCACACGGTTGGCAAAATAATACTTTTCCATCGGTAGTGAAAATGCTTTTAAATTCCACTACATATTGTTGAAGACGCGACCTTGTACTCGACTTCTCTTTTGGCATTATTTTGCATGTTACGACACGCGCATTTACGGTGAATCACTGTTTCAATAAAAAGAATAGCAGCGGACACCGAAGGAAATATTTCTTATAAATCCATACAAAATCACACGACCACGGGAATGATATATGGACCCGAACAGCTAACCTTACTCTTAGGAGTGATGAGATGAGTGATGAAATTCCACTACCTAATGGTGGGGCAATATTCTTCCGAGTCTCCCATGTCGTAACGGAATTACGTCACCTTATCTCTCCGTGATTGCCTTTCGCTGATATTCTATAAACAAAACCCGAGAGGACTGACTCATAAAGAGTTGGAATGACATCATGCAAGGAAACATCTTGTGCAGCAAATCAAATCGCTGTCTAAATGTAACGACGTAGCCAGTGACCAGCAAGTTTTAGAACTTGTAACTGCTTCGTCGACGGATTACATTCTTTACCCGATACCTTCATTTTTTACTCGTCGTTGATCAGCCTAGTTTGACGAAACGGAGTCGCTCAGCGGATACCTCGGGGTTTTCTTATGGCAAGTAAGACATGTAATCTTACTGTAGAATTCGCTTTACGTGAGTTCAAGAGAATTCCAACTCACGGGTGACACCTACCGACACTCACGACATAATAATAATCGTCGACAACTTTTTTCGAATATTGACTTCGAGAGAACTTACCATGGTTAAATGAAACACTCAATTACTCAGTACCTCTCTAGCTATGAACTAACTTACGAACAAGACAGTAATTAAAGAATTCATGACACAAGCAATTATAGAAAAATAACAAGATATTTATTAATAAAATATTAAATTATTAAATTACCATATTATGCGACGCATTATTTTAAATTGACTGAAAATAAGTATGGAGAATCAGTCAGCGCTGGCTCGTAAAATAAAACAAAAATAATATTCAGTATTTAAAATTATTAAGAAGATCAGTTCCTTTGTGAAGTAGAAGTTAAGTATTTACACATTTACAATAGATCACTGGACACATCTGAGGTCCACCTTGCAGTTTGAACGTAAGTGTAACATCAACATCATTAACTTGTTACGAACGTTCATTTCCTTAGTCTGATTAAACCAGTCTCACTTGGACACAATGTTCAGCCGAAATGCATCTCAAATACACTAATAAGTTAAGTCTGAATAAATTGGAATACATTTAAATAAATCTGAATAAATTAAAGGAAATCGAAAATAGATCTGAGTAAATCAAGATAGTTCTGAGTAAAATCCGAAGTCATGATTTTGTTGCAACGATCTCGTTGTATGTGGATAACTACTTACGAACTAAGGCATTCTTTCCTAGTGCCTGGTAAATACGGCTCCTACTCTAGCTTCTCCCTAGCTGAAGTTCGTTAAAGAAATGTACGTTCAAACGGAGAATATTAATCGATCTAGCTATCTAACTAATTTTCAACATCCTTGGCTGTCATACACATGTCCTTTTAGGTTCAATGTCCCTTTCTTTAGTTATATTCCAATAATATTCAACTACAATGCAAGCTACTTTTCTCTCTCGCAATTAGTATGGAAACGCTATGCCGCGAGGTTTAGAAACATAATCTCATATATATCGGTGTCGTAATGCATCTGGTTAACTACAGCTATTCAAAGTATCGTAGTATTCTGATGTTCATTATAAATCATCTACACTGACATACGATTACGTCACGAGCATACATCTATAATAGTATATCCAGTTCGTACCTTGGCTTGTGTAGCTCCAGCGGTGTGGGCACTCTTACGTAAACGAATCATAAAATAAACTTGTAGTGTAGCATATCTTAACTTGCAGGTACACGTTGACCTGCATCGCGTGAAACATCTCATATCACTATATATAACTCGAATCTTTCATCCAATTACCATAATCATATCCTTATTACAACATCCATCTAATATTAACACCGTAGCCTCCATAATAATTTATCGCGTTCCCAAATTCTCGACTACGTCAAAGTACCACACTGATTCTTAATATAACATTTACAAGTCGCTGCTTCTCATAACCTAAGACTGAGTTCATTGCCCTTTCTATGAACCAAACAATGCGTAATTCCATTTGTTTATTTCTACACCGCGCACAACCACTCGTGACGTCAACTTGAAACATTACTTCTATGAAATCTCTATAATCTCCCAGTATGTCATTTTAATCAGCTGTTTCCACATTTCTCTTTCCAACCTCACGCTTCATACGAGTATTTTAGTCGATATATATTGACGTATATATCCATTACATCAGTAACTACTGCTATATTGCTAAATCGTAACTACGAACTTAATTATCTCACACGTCGTTGGTAATCCTCACTTGCATTGCCATATTTATCGGTCTACAATTAGCCCATCGGCACATACCTAAGGTACATGTGTAGGCAAACCAAAAATTATGCGATAAAATATTGTGAATGACTTAGCTCGTTCATGGTTGTCCCTGGTCCAGCTGTTCCGTTCCCAAATGGATGTAGTTGGGTCTTCGGTTCGGTCACGGGTTGAACAAATGGTAAATCATCCGCTCCTTCGTTCTGGAACTACTATCTGGATTCCCGTTGCCTTGCCTCGTCATGGCTCGGTCGGATGGTTACCCGGCGCCTTCCTCGTCATTGCCTGGTCGTATGGTAAGATGAATTGTTCCCAGGTTGGTCCATCATGTGTATTTAGCACATCATCTTCATCATCTTCTTGTCAGTCTCAAAGTTGAAGATTATATTGCAGTATACAGCCATTTTACTATTCTTCTCTGACGTCTCTAATCCTTAATTTTATTTCTTTTTATTTTTCTTCGTAGCTCTCCGACGTATCCGCAATTTCGTAAGATAATGAATTCAGTGCGTCTATTTTCTGTCTGAACTGCTTTTGAATCTTGACGAAAACTTATTCTTTATTCTTATTCAGCCGTTGGAAAATACTTCTTTTCTTATGCGTGATCCTTTGCTTCTCCTAAAAGAATTATTCCGCTGCCGGTAATTGCGTCCGCTCTCTACGTCGTAAAAATTCAAGATGAAGTTTTTAATAATTAAGTTTTTTCTGTTTTTTTTTTGAAAACAATACTGTAGACCGTCCACTGTCCGTTTTACCTTGATTACTTGACCATTCCATGACGTATATGGCCCTCTGTATCATCACAACAGATGACTATTCCTTGCTTGCTATAGATTACATGGCCCATACCTTCGGTCGGCGCCATTTTGTAATCTGTCGCGAACGTGTAAACGGGCACAAACTTATGGAGGGAAGTCCATAAATAGCCGAAACATTGAGATACATTATGTTAAATACACTGTTAAAAACAATACCGTAATCGTAAAATGAAAATATGAGCATTGTTTTATAACACAGAAGCATTTTAAATTTTACTGATCAACAAATATTGGCGATTTATGTGCTTATTATAGATTTTCTTAAAATATGTATTTACATTTAAAAAAATTGTGAAAATATGTGTTTTTATGTGAAATACGATTCAGTTTTTACACTTGGGGATGCACAATAGGAATAATGAACTTCGTAACTTGCGTTAAAACTTACGCAAAAAAAATGTAATTACATAAAAATCCGCTCCCTAGTAATAATCCATAGTGTGCGCGAATTTCCGCTTTAATGATGTGTTCGCACCTTTAACGCACACCGAATGGTCACACACTTACAGTAGTACGTTTACATGGGGATTGAGATCGATTTGAGTACACTTACACTAAGTACGTTTACATGCAGGATTCAGATCGATCTAAGTACACTTCCCATATTGAAAACGCCATATAAACGGGGACTCAATTCGGATTGAGTCTCAAGGTCGATACGGTAAAATCTGGGATCGTATCGTACTCAGTTCGAATTGAGTTCCATGTAAACGCGGATCGTACTGAGATCGTATTGAAAACGACTGCGCACACAGTCCATGTTTGTTCTGACAAAATCATCATCATTAAAGTTCTGTCGAAATATAAGCCAGTAAATATATTTACCTGTATAAATGATCAGCAACTGCAATCATATTATAAGACGGCCAGCCCTGGCGATTAAGAAAATCATGATAACCTTCTGTTGGGGGTAATATTGGAATGTGCGTTATCTCCTAGGCTTCTACTTCATTTGGCGTTTTAAAAATCTAAGAGGTGATATCGATTTTACTACAATTCTGCATCGTCTGTATACGTCGATGTTATCCGGCGGATTCAATACAATACGGTACTCAAATACCACATGTAAACGGGGATCGTATTCAATACGGTAAGTGTACTCAAATCGATCTCAATCCCCATGTAAACGTACTAACTGACTAATTGCTGTCTATTTACAAGTCTCCGGTCTCCGTTCTTTACTCACAGCAGGGAGTCCTGGCTCTTTACAATTACCCGAGAGGTCTATAATCCTATTCACAGGCTCGCCTTACTTTTACTTCTCCAAGTCCACTCAGCCCACATAGGAACTGCGTGCAGACAGAACATACAACACACGATGACTGTTCTTTGGTTCGACTCCAGAGATATTCCAGTAATTCACACAGTCAAACACAGTGAACAGTTATACACAGTCATTCCCACAACGAACTGGGAATCCAACTATGGCTCTATAAAAATTATGACCTTCACATGAACACCTCAAGAACCACCTGACCAAAGACTTTTATGACACCGTCGAACACCACTATTGTCATAAAACAGAATTGTATTCAACACATAGATGATTTATTTTAACTTTACCCTCATAACAAGACATAATCCTTAATGCATTTATAAGCTTAGATTCCTCAAGCTAATGCACCAAATACGTGTGCATAAGACTACACATCAAGATCAAAAAATACTTTTAACACAACGGTCTAATGCACCTCTCATAATTTAAGCTTTTGTGCCAAACTTTTATCATACTTATTTTAATTTAACATTAGCTATTGCACATTTCTTGTTGTGATTTTATATCGGTTTTAGGAATTTGAAACGTGTACCTTCTGTATCACTGGCTGAAGATCACTTGTTGTGGAAACTAGTACCATCTATTTGTGAACGACTTGTGATGTAATTCACATCAAAACTATTTGTATTGAAAAAGGTGGAACCAAAATATACATATTTTTACAGTTATACAGTAACAGCTCAACAGTGTTAACAACAGGACAATGGGAAACGTGCAAGTGAAAACTAGCGCCAAAGGTGGCAAAACAGTGAAGTAGCATGCAGGTCATGCTGGTTTAACTAACGCACGACTGTGGTGTTGATTGACGGAAAAAAAATTTATTTGTCTGTATAATCGTATACTGTAACACATAATTTCAGTATGGAGGTAACAGGGAACGTCCACGCTAAACTATACTGATTTTTTCAAATTGTTCCTTCCTGCAACAAATCCAAATATAGATCATGTAAGTGAGGTGGTTCTCAATGAGTGTATGAAAAATACTCTTCAGCAGCCCATGGGTTAACTTATATTTCAGCCTGCTCAAGATATCTGTAGCAGGAATGATCTTATCACAAATAGCTTTAACATGAATATGCCAAAAGAGTGTTTCATCTGCAATTAATCCAAGAAATGTCGTCGACTTGCACGAATTAGATATTGACCGTAGAGTGACAATATTAAGAAAAGATGGTTTCTCAGTTTTACCCCCTCTTAAAACAATAATCAGCACCATCACCACCTTAACCCTCACGTTTAAAATAACACTAGAAGTCACTTTAGCATTCTTAGTTACTTAGGGGACCAACGAATTCCATCAACGCTTTGTTAAGGGGTAGTAATACTCAGCGCTTGACCGTCTACACGGGTCGGTTCGATCACTGTTCCTCGGCGGCATTCGAAGCCAACTTTCTCGATTTCTCGATAGACACTGTCTAACCAACACTTACATACTGTTATCTATCCCGCTCATTCGAAAGAACTCACTTTTGCATGGCTATGTTAAAAGGAAAATATTGAGGAGATAATACCTTCAATAGTTTTTCTCTAGGTTTAATAATAGTGAGTCAACTTGATGCGCATCTAGAATTTGTGGCATGTTTCCTTCAGTGCTGATGGTATAAAAGGGAGGTGGGGGAGTCGAAGAGGAATTGCGATTATTGCACATTAACAGTCTCAATCCGCAGAACATCTTATATAACTGCTTGTCGTCCTTCATGTTCTATCGTTTTTATTTAGGTTACTTTATTTTCAGTTCCAAGAAATGAAGGTCTGTGTTTACAGTAGTTAGAAGCAGAAGTTCCCCCACCCTTGATTCTTAAGATATTAGAAATTTAATATATAAGATTCGTTTCCTTAATTACCCAAGCCCTCGGCTTGCACGTGATAAGTACGAGTACTTGTAACATCAGTGTTTAATTGGCACTTGTTAGTCACGCGTACTAACCGCGCTTAGATGACCTTCCCACACTGAGTCAGGATACTTGCCGAAGGCCTTAACAGAAAAACAAACATCATGATTATGCTCCTCATTCCTCAATCTTTTTAAGCTTATTTTGTGATGTGCCTTTTATCACACTTTCACAATTTATTATTGTTATTTAATCCCTAACACCAACTACTGACAACGCTGCACACAGGATGAACACGGAGAATGTTATGAAACAACTTTTCGGTCGATTAACCCATTAATTCCCAGAAAATATTTTTTTCGAGTTTTCTTGTACTTTTTTCAACATTACATCTATAACCGATCCTTGAAGCAAGGATACTTAAAAAATCGGAATATTTCAATTTTAAAGACCTTTTTTTGGCGTATGATATACCATACGCTAGACAGTAGAGGGTAACATATTACACCAAACATACTGTATTTATGATTTACTAAGAACAAAAATAATTTATTGCAACATAAATTAAAACTAAAAACAGAATTCTGATCTCATAGATGGAATTTAAATAATTCAGAACCCTCTGGGGCAAGGAATACTCGTGGGGAAAGTCCCTACTTCCCACCTATCATATGATGTGTCAGCATGATCTGAAACGAATTTTGAAGCCTACTGTTGTTTTTGTAATACAACAGAAATTAGTAACAGTAACCACAGAAAACATTGTATTGTTTGTTTTCATGATTCTCTCCATCACCATTTAGTAATCACTTCATATATGGAATTGAACAAAGCACTGGAGTGAACTTACTGACACTCCACCCTTGAATGCATGATGGTTCTGGCACATCTCTCTTTGTAAACATGGCCGACTTCTTAAGCTCCTTGTTTACCCAATTTTTTACTTCTCTTACTTTCTTTTGTGGATTCCTGGATTTATTCCATTCGGAAGATACATCATTGGATTCCGTAGTTGTAGGAGCCTTCTGTAGTGGTATTTGATTCTCATCAGCTGCAGTAAACACACTCTCCGAATTTTCAGAAATGCATATATCGAGTCACTCTTCTAAGCCACACGGAGTTTTCTTTACACCTCTGACCTCGATAATCCTGTCTAAGTACACCCTTCCCTACGTCCCAAGCTGTAGCACAATAATCATCATAATCATCATCATCACTAGGCCCATCATCTTGATCACTGTCATTGCCATCAACAGCTCCCGTAAGCACTAATTCTATTTCATCTGCTTCTGAAAACGGGTCATCATCACAATCATCATTTTCTAAGCTGTCTAGAATGTTCAGAATGGTCTCCTCATTTGTTATTGTATTTTATCTGAAATTGAAAAATTTCATCTTGCGAATGCCCAGCGTATATTTCATACATTAAAAGATATTTGTTTGAATGCCATCTCGATCAGTGAAGATAGTAACTATCATACGGGGTCAGATCATCATACTGTTCCCGTAACAAATATACCGAAATATGAATAGTTTTTCATAGCTCAATTCCACAATAATTATAAATACACACAGGTGCGTCATTTTTGTCAGCCTGCTGCGCTATCCACACTTTCTCGCCAACTATCGTCGTAAATGGAGGAAAACAACAATGCCATTAGATAGAAAACATTATTTGCATCCATGACGCGCTAAATGATGCCGTTGAAAATTCCAAAACAGTTACGGTGGCGGAGATATAACGCAATTTGGAAAGCATGTTTTGCGTATGATATATCATACGGTGGACATTAGTGGGTTAATGCAATGGTATGAGTATATCGTTTTATAGAAGAAAACCTGTTATTTTAAAAAATAAGCTCAGAATAAATTAGCGCACGAATAGCCTACTGTAATTACTTTTTGTTATACCTCCGGACGTGGCAAGATATTATTCTCTTACAGCCCCAACTATCAGTGTCTTGAAACATCTACGAGATTTTAATAGACTACGATAACAATTCAGGAAGAGAATCAGATTATCGCCCAAGATCTCTACCATATTGTGTCATTAGGATGACAAGAAGGACAAGTTATTTTTGAAACAGGAAAGTAGCAGGCTAAAAAGGACATAGAAGAGAGTGATAAAGCAAGCCCACCGCAAATAGCTGGGAGAATAAGAATATTAATAATAAGAATAAGAAATTTAAGAATAATAAGAATTTATATCCGAGTGGTATCTAACTCCAAACCTTTGCAATAGGGGAGAAAATGGACTATATTATATTACAAGTTATTCACAATGAACGGATTTAAAAGTCGAAGGACAGTTCTTCCGTATTTTCTGAACATTTTTTAAATTAGTATTTCAATATTCGATACTTATCTTGTAGCTGCTCTCTGTTCACTCCAGTAAATTTGTTGTAACCAATTTCCCTTTCTTTACAAATATGAATACAATATTTCAAAGGCCACTGCACATTTTCACATAAAAACTATCATAAACAGATAACCACAACAGCACTAAAAGTACCCAAACCATCATTCTCTGCGTTTACAAAATAATGTGGGCTGATAAATTCACCTTCTTCATAAATAATTATATTCCATTAAATTTCTTGCTTTCCTTTCGTCAAAAAGAACAGCATTTTTATGTAGTACTTTAGGGATGAACCAGAAACTTTCAAAATTCTAAAATCATTTTGAAGAATTCCATAATTCATGTCCTCGGAGAATGTCCCTTTTTAGTGTAGCCGGTGACGATGCATCTCAGGGAAAATGCTATAGATATTTCATTGCCTGGCATTTAACTTTCTTCTCCTCACACAGAAGAATATTTGTTTGATTTTCTGTGAAAACTGAGCCAAGAATTTCACGAACTCTCTTAAAATTTCTGGTTTCATCAGTTCTTCCACATTTTAGTTGATTGATTTCTCTCCTATCGCAGCTCGGTATTTTCCCTAGCTTTAACACCTTTTTCCATGCATATTCCTGACATCAGATACATTTTCTTCTGTTATAGCTTGATCATAATCACACTCTTCATTTATATTATAGACATGTTTTCTAAAATATGACTGACAGTTCTTTTGTTTGCCCTCTTTTCGTTGGGTGTACGTAACATCAGTGAAAATAGTGCAGTCTATTTCAGTTTTCTTAGGAACTAATTTCAACAGTTCTGCTGTTCTGTCCCCATCATAGTTTTTTAATAAGATGTTCTAAATATGAACGAAATTCTAGGGTTCAACTCTGCATCTTTTCTGGCAAAATGCACCCATTTTTGTCTCATTAGAATGTGTCTCGGGAAATTGTAGCATTTTGTGTGTCCACTTTATGGATTTCGCTTCGTTTTAATGAGACAAAGCCACAGCACATCTCGTTCCTGCCAGTGAACGATAAAGCACAAAGTTTTACTTGATATTTCACAACATGCATCCTTTACTGTATATACTAAGAGTATTCCACTTAACAGTTAACGAAGACTTACTTACTCCAATTGAGGTCGTTGTTTTTTTGAGGCGATTTAAATTAGACAATTCCGAGTCGTTGGCTACCAGTAAGTTCAAGTAGTTCAGCGGGACAAAATTCTCACATCCCGGCGTCTCATTAACTATATTTATACAGTGACTACTACAAGGGTTTACGGCAAATTCAAGTGTGGCACGCAAAGCGACCTGACGCGAACTACAGTACAAACAGGCTGTATGCTCCGTGAACCTACAACCCTTCTCTCTGGAGACAGTCAATTTTCTCTTCAACAAGAAGGAATGTCCGCCTCTGTGGTGTAGCGATTAGTGTGATTAGCTGCCATCTCCGGAGGCTCGGGTTCAATTCCCGGCTCTGCCATGAAATTTGAAAAGTAGTACGAGGGCTGGAACGGAGCCCACTCAGCCTCGGGAGGTTAACTGAGTAGAGGGGGGTTCGATTCCCTCCTCAGCCATCCTCGAAGTGGTTTTCCGTGGTTTCCCACTTCTCCTCCAGGCAAATGTCGGGATGGTACCTAACTTTAGGCCACGACCGCTTCCTTCCCTCTTCCTTGTCTATCTCTTCCAGTCTTCCTGTCCTCCCACAAGGCCCCTGTTCATCAGCATAGCAGGTGAGGCCGCCTGGGCGAGATACTGGTCCTCCTTCCCAGTTGTATCCCCGGCCCAATATCTCACGCTCTAGGACACTGCCCTTGAGGCGGTAGAGGTGGGATCCCTCGCTGAGTCCGAGGGAAAAACGAACCCTGGAGGGTAAACGGATTAAGAAAGAAAGAACAAGGATTTTTTTGTTTGCTATTTTGTTTTACGTCGCACCGACACAGGTAGGTCTTATGGCAACGATGGGACAGGAAAGGCTCAGGAGGGAAGGAAGTGGCCGTGGCCTTAATTAAGGTATAGCCCCAGCACTTGCCTGGTTTGAAAATGGGAAACCACGGAAAACCATCTTGAGGGCTGCCGACAGTGGGATTCGAACCCACTATCTCCCGGATTCGAGCTCATAGCTGCGTGCCCCTAACTGCACGGCCAACTCGCCCGGTAAGAAGGAATTAGGAAACAGCCTTAATGTCATTAAAAATGAAATAAATGTAAAGCGGGCAGTGATTATCTTTTCTTACATTAATGTCCTAGCAGCTGCTGAAAACTCTCCATTTTCGCTTATGCAGCCTGGTTTCGAAGGAAATTCTATGATGCGTCGTAATTCGTCTTCTGTTATTTCAATTATCACTCTCCGAATTTCGGTTTCCAGAGCCTCATCTGTGCGTGGTTTATTCCGATGGACTTTCTGTTTCTAATTTCCTCACAAATTAGAGTACACGTATTGAGACTGGGGAATGATCTTCTTCTCTGCACACCGGAGTGAATAACTGGCAGAAAAGATCTAATTAAGAGATTTACACCCTCTCTCAACAACATATTATAAAATAATAAAAACATAAATAAATAAAATAAATCTAGCTGCTGTCCAACGTTCATACTGTAGTTCTAGATGATTCTGTTTTGGCGGGGCTGAGTGTTTCAGACAGTAGAGAGCTGGCCTTCTAACCACAAAATAATCCCGGCACTGTCCGATGGTACCGTATTTGAAGGTGCTTAAATATGCTGGACTCCTGCGGGACGAATTTCCGGCACCTAGACGTCTCCGAAAACCGTAGAAGTAGTTAGTAGGACGAAATACCAATAACATTATTATTATTATTATTATTATTATTATTATTATTATTATTATTATTATTATTATTATTATTATTAACGTAAAATACGTATAACATTTCGTTCCATTATTGGGTCCCTCGGTTAACATCCATATGCCCCAAGAGAAGTGCACACCAAACTTCCTTCAGTCATTTCAAAACTATGAAAACTAGTAAAAATATAGAAACTGTCTTGAAAAGAGGAAGGTTCAAAGAGTGTACCCAAATATCTTTCGAGGTTAGATGGTGCAACAGTGAGCGCCATATGCATCCGTCATTTTATGGTGAAATCAGAACTTGGAGCACGTGGTAAAAAAATGAAATGGCGTATGGCTTTTAGTGCCGGGAGTGTCCGAGGACATGTTCGGCTCGCCAGGTGTAGATCTTTCGATTTGACACCCGTAGGTGACCTGTGCGTCGTGATGAGGATGAAATGATGAAGACGACACATACACCCAGCCCCAGTGTCAGTGAAATTAACCAATGATGGTTAAAATTCCCGACCCTGCCGGGAATCGAACCCGGGACCTCTGTAACCAAAGGCCAGCACGCTAACCGTTTAGCCATGGAGCCGGACGGAGCATGTGGTAACAAAACATAACTCAGAACCGCGACATGATAGTACGTACTGCGATGTGTCGTTCGTTTTATCTACGCGAGGTCTATCGGTGGTGTTGATTATCATTTTAAGACAAAATACAGATGAGCCACCATCCTCTATCAGAAGGAGAAGTGGAAGTGATGATCCATGACTAGTGCACAGCTTCCCATAATGCACGGAGACTGGTCGGGAGAGAGTCCAGGGCGCGCTCATTCCTCTCTACAGCATCCCACTTGTGGGAGGCCTTAGAGGTGGACAAGTGTCCTCCTGTCCGTGGAGTGTTGATCGAACGAACTGGCAACAGTTCGGGAGCGATGGACCACCGCGTTGTCTTGTTGTAGGTACAGGTCTCCTGCAGGGTGCTGGAAGCGAACATATGGGTGGACATGAACCGACAGTAGGTTCCTTTTTTCGTTTGCCGTTCGTTGTCAGATGCACCAAAGGCTACACTTCGTCCCATGTAAACAGTCCCATACGAGGATACCACCACCAGCAGCAGCCTGAACTCTGCTCTGATGGTAAGAGGGCTCCTTTTTCTCATGTGCTTGCTGACGCATTCGTACGTACTCTGCCATGGGCATGTACCTAGATTCAGCTGTCCAGGCGACCATTTACCATGCTTCGAGAGTCCAATGAACGCTGCTTCTTTGCTCATGTCAATGCTTGCGCTTTGTGACGAACGGTGATCAGATGTACGCTAGTCGGGCTTCTGCACCCCATAGGGAGGTGATGTTTCTGACACTTCGTTATTGTCCAACACTGAATTCGCGAGTGATCCGATGTGCTGCGGCCCGTGTGTCCGCTGTTACCAACCTCCGAGTTAGCCGATGGCGACCTCTGTCTTAAACACATTCCACACACTGGCGGCGGTGGTTTTGCACGAATCTCCATACTCAGGGTACAGTCTTGATATGTGTGACGTGGGAAGTCTTATGCCTGCACGGATTCAGAGATCGAATGGCCCATACTTACGGTAACAAAAATCTAACTCTGATCAAATGCACTGAGATCTCGTGTTTTACTCATCATGTGCTCCACTATTATTCACAAGGCCATTACGAGGCCTGAGGACGCCCTAGTCACATACTATTACAGTCATCGGGTTGATCAGAGTGTCATTTCGCCAAAACGGCAGCTATCTCTAATTTAATTATTCATCAGTGTATATTTCTCTTATTTACATAAATTCACATTTCAATTATTTTTTGTGTGTTTTCGGACAGATCTCATCGAAACAAATCACATTTCACCTGAGTCGCATCTGTGCGACGTCGATGCGCCAAACCACGCCGTGCGTTAACTGACTTTCGACCGCCAAAAATATACTTTGGAGGCGGTCATCTTTTGATGACGTTATGTCCATTACGTCGGCCACCACAGTTACACCTCATGCATCCCTCCTTCTACTTTAAAAAATATACAAACCATTCCCGTACAAGTAATACTTTTTTAGCTATTATCATTCGTTGCATTACATGAAAAGCATCAACATCTATTATTCGCCGGAGACTTCCAACCACAATGTGAATGACGTTTCACGTCAAAATAGCATTTAAGTGGTAACGAGGTTACAAAAACACCTGCCGCACTAATCTTAAGCAATGATTGAAGTCCGAGGCTGCGCTGCACCGTCCACATCGCTGGATCAACAGAAACAGACGGCTGAAAGGCTGACGGATAACGGAACTTTTACTGCAATTACAATTCGTGAGGCCCTGAGTCCGATTCCTAGCTTTCGAATGTTGTTTCTCATGGCCTTGTTCCTATTATTATTATGATTATGATTATGATTATGATTATGATTATGATTATGATTATGATTATGATTATGATTATGATTATGATTATGATTATTATTATTGTTATTCCGGGCTGAGTAGCTCAGACGGTAAAGTTCTGACCTCAAGTTGGTGGTTTAGATTATGCCTCAGTCCATTGGTATTTGGAGGTGTTGAATTACGCCAATCTCGTGTCGATAGATTTACTGGCACGTAAAAGAACTCCTGCAGAATACATTTCCGGCACCTGGGCGTCTCCGTAAATCTTAACGTCCGAGCTACTCATCTGACATAACAGAGATGGTGACACTATAAATCCCCAAATTTGTGAGGACAATATTGGGAAAGAACGAAAAGGTACTGATCAGAAAACTGGAAACTTGTCTAGTGGCCCTCGCGGAGTACCAATAAGTCTAACAAGGTCTTCAGCACTGTCACTAGTATGAGAGTGACTTTGACCCGCTTGAATCTAGAACAAAGGATCCTTATAATGTCAGTAGACTGTGTGTCACAACCCATATCTCGTTCTAACTATTGTATATACGTTAAACTTAAAAGGCCAACAACACGTAATTTTAATCGCCAGGAAGAGAAAAGAAAATGAAAGAAGAGGAGAGAGTGACGTAAAGTATAATCGATCGAAGTTTCGATACAATGATACAGCAGTGGTGATTATTGTTTCAAGAGGGAGTACAAGTGAGCAACCATCCTCACGTTACACTAATCAGAGTGGAAAAATGAGGTCCGACACTTCGAAAAATGAAGGTATCGGCAAAAGAAAGGGAAGAACCACGAGGGATGTGAGGCCTCACAAACCTAATACCGCTGGCGTCAGAAGAGAGCAGGAGTTGACCAAGGAAGACAGGAGTCTGACACAAGTAAGCGGAAGTAATGCCAGGCTCAGCTATGAGAACGTGCTCGCCAACCCGTGCTTCCAAGATGAGAGCCCCTGATCCTCCTTGCGACAGATAGGGTATACCGTAAATACACTGACTGACAGAGCAAATGCAACACCAAGAAGGAGTGGTTCGAAAGGGATGAAAGTTGGGGAAAAAACAGAGACGGCACGGACGAATAATTGATGTTTATTTCAAACCGATATGCAGGTTACACAATGCGCACGGCATCGACTCAGTAGGATGTAGGACCACCGCGAGCGGCGATGCACGCAGAAACACGTCGAGGTACAGAGTCAATAAGAGTGCGGATGGTGTCCTGAGAGATGGTTCTCCATTCTCTGTCAACCATTTGCCACAGTTGGTCGTCCGTACGAGGCTGGGGCAGAGTTTGCAAACGGCGTCCAATGAGATCCCACACGTGTTCGATTGGTGAGAGATCCGGAGAGTACGCTGGCCACGGAAGCATCTGTACACCTCGTAGAGCCTGTTGAGAGATGCGAGCAGTGTGTGGGCGGGCATTATCCTGCTGAAACAGAGCATTGGGCAGCCCCTGAAGGTACGGGAGTGCCACCGGCCGCAGCACATGCTGCACGTAGCAGTGGGCATTTAACGTGCCTTGAATACGCACTAGAGGTGACGTGGAATCATACGCAATAGCGCCCCAAACCATGATGCCGCGTTGTCTAGCGGTAGGGCGCTCCACAGTTACTGCCGGATTTGACCTTTCTCCACGCCGACGCCACACTCGTCTGCGGTGACTATCACTATCAGAACTGACAGAACAGAAGCGTGACTCATCGGAGAACACGACGTTCCGCCATTCCCTCATCCAAGTCGCTCTAGCCCGGCACCATGCCAGGCGTGCACGTCTATGCTGTGGAGTCAATGGTAGTCTTCTGAGCGAACGCCGGGAGTGCAGGCCTCCTTCAACCAATCGACGGGAAATTGTTCTGGTCGATATTGGAACAGCCAGGGTGTCTTGCACATGCTGAAGAATGGCGGTTGACGTGGCGTGCGGGGCTGCCACCGCTTGGCGGCGGATGCGCCGATCCTCGCGTGCTGACGTCACTCGGGCTGCGCCTGGACCCCTCGCACGTGCCACATGTCCCTGCGCCAACCATCTTCGCCACAGGCGCTGCACCGTGGACACATCCCTATGGGTATCGGCTGCGATTTGACGAAGCGACCAACCTGCCCTTCTCAGCCCGATCACCATACCCCTCGTAAAGTCGTCTGTCTGCTGGAAATGCCTCCGTTGACGGCGGCCTGTCATTCTTAGCTATACACGTGTCCTGTGGCACACGACAACACGTTCTACAATGACTGTCGGCTGAGAAATCACGGTACGAAGTGGACCATTCGCCAACGCCGTGTCCCATTTATCGTTCGCTACGTGCGCAGCACAGCGGCGCATTTCACATCATGAGCATACCTCAGTGACGTCAGTCTACCCTGCAATTGGCATAAAGTTCTGACCACTCCTTCTTGGTGTTGCATTTGCTCTGTCAGTCAGTGTATATTCTACCACCCCCACCCACAGGGGTCACTAAGTGATACAATCTTACATATTGTTGGAAAGATTTCGTCAATTAACCCAAAAATAATCGAAGGGAAACAAAAGTAGTGATGCACCGAGGTAAAGATGAAGAAATATTTGACTCAGTGATGCCAACCATGCGAAAATTTATCTTGGTATGCAATAAGATTTACACTGGCACGATATGTGGTAACGAATGAAAAAAGAAAAGCTTAGTGCTACAGTCCTGGTAGACCTTGGTTTACCAAGTGACCGCTGTTCGACTGGGATGCCGGCAGATTACGAGGCGACGAATACACGTTGCTTTACGTCGCACTGACACAGATAGGTCTTATGGCGACGATGGGATGGGAAAGGGCTAGGAGTTGGAAGGAAGCGGCCATGGCCTTAATTAGGGTACAGCCCCATCATTTGCCTGGTGTAAAAATGGGAAACTACTGAAAACCATCTTCAGGGCTGCCGACAGTGGGATTCGAACCCACTATCTCTCGGATGCAAGCTCAAAGCTGCGCGCCCCTAACCACACGGCTAACTCGCCCGGTCAATTAAATATCAATAAAAACATAATGTGTGTACTTGCTCTGACAAGTGCTGAGCAAGATCCTTCTGACTGTGCTAGTACCTACATCATCTCATTCCCTCTGGTACTTACAATTTTTTGTTTTATTTTTAATAGCTAGGGTTTTCATCTTACTTGAAATGTTGTACGTCGGCATTCTTCCGTAAATGCCTCTGTTTACTAATAACATCTAACAATTATTGTATCTTACCCAGTTCCACTTAGTTTCGGCTGGTCTTAACATATTCAGACCGAGCGAGTTGGCCGTGCGCTTTGAGGCGCAGAGCTGTGAGCTTGCATTCGGGCGAGGCCGACGAGAAGATTCGGGAAATGTAGGTTCGAAACCCACTGTCGGCAGCCGTGAAGATGGTTTTCGTGGTTTCCCATTTTCACACAAGGCAAATGCTGGGGCTGTACCTTAACCAAGGCCACGGTCGTTTCCTTCCCACTCCTAGGCCTTTCCTATCCCATCGTCGTCATAAGACCTATCTGTGTCAGTGCGACGTAAAGCAACGTGTTAAATATAAAATAATTATATTCAGACTGAAGACGTCAGAACGGAGTTGGGGATAAAGTTCCTTTTTCCAGTTGACTATCGTCATTTTCAGTTGACTATCGTAATTTCGTCCCATTAGTTTCTTATTTCAGGATTAGAGACACTTCTAAGTTGAAAAACAAAGACTTGTAAGTGTCACAACTCGAAATGCTGATCAAGAAGCATCCGTAAGGTTGATGAACCTGAACAAATCATGTCTCAAAGAGCGTTAGACTCACGGTACGAATGTTGAATGAAGAATGTACGTGCATTCATTATTTCACCACAGGCATTTCAATTTCAAAAGATTTTCTTTTGCCATCTACTGAACATTGGTGAACTTTGAGTTGTTTCACTTCTGAAACGGGGGTGCGATATTGTACGCTTGTTGACGCAATAACTGGGCGGACTTTTATACGGAAGAATCAACGTCTCATTGTTGTATTGTTGTATTTATATTGGCACGTGCTGTATAGTCATTCATAACAAAATGTTACTTGTTTTACTCTCACTGCCTGCTACCATTTGTTGGTGGATGCAGTACTTTTGCATACATCTCTTGGCACAGGCCAGAGCAAAGTGTAACTTCCACCGAAGTCCCAGTCTCATCCATGGCTGTGACAATATGGAAGCTGCTGGGGTGTGAGTTGTGCTGAGTAATGACATTTGGAGCCCAACAAGTGTCTGAGTGTTATGAAAAGTGTTACTCATAGGATCAGTAGTCCTGCAGTAGCACTGGCTAGCCCAGTCAGGAAAGCAATGGAAAACTACCTCACTCCTCGTCTTGCCTAGTACGCCTCATTTTGGTGCCGCCATTCGTTTTTGTGGTTTTGTTATAACTGCATAGCCTTTGGTGGTGCTGTTTGAAGATCCAACTAGCCTCTGGACTGATGACCAATCAGACAGACGTACATATATATTCCTCGGCAACAAATTTACGTAGTTCTCTTATGTTAGGAAAGTGACAAGCAGTGTTCAGGGCAATTTGCATCGAATGTTTTCATTCAGATTCGTTCTATAAGCATGGAAGAGCACCGTTTTATTATCAACAAGTATATAAACCTCCGTATATTAATTAACCAAGAAATATATATGATAATGTTTCCTTCATTTCAATCGTACTTTAACTCAGAAACTTTCAAATTTTCATATGGGCTCTTTTTGTGTCAGGAAGTGCAAGGTTTCCTAATCCCAACTCTCTGATCGTCGGTACAGTTTACGTAATTTCTACGCATGAAGAGAAATAGTTTGTCAGTGATAAGACTGATAAGTAACGGATCTCGTATTCACTGCATTCAATGTCCCTTTCAAAGAATTTATTTATGTACTACATTGACAGTAGTATGAGTTTACGTACTGCTTGCACTTTGTGATTATTGAAGGGACGCACTCGAGACATTGCTACATACTAGCTGGGTAGGAGTAGTGGTGGCAATTATTTTTTTAAGAGTGAGCACAACTGGACAACAATCCTCTCTTAACACTAACCACATAAACGTGATTCTGGTGCCGGCATCCGAACACCCGGCCAGCAGGTCCTGGATCCGCTGCACCAGAGGGTGCCGAGGGAAACAGGTAGCGATAGACTGTAGTGAGCTCAAGGAGTCAGTACATAGAAGAAAGTGTCGGCGCTCATCGGACAGTGCGTACCGCAGAGCTTCACAGATAGCATAGAGTTCTAATGTGTACACACTACAGGTTTCCAGGAGAGCAAAAAGAAGCCGGCCAGTGCCGACAACGAACGCACAGCCCACTTTTGTGTCTGTTCTCGAACCATCCGTGTAAACGACGACTGAATTTGGATACCGGCCAACGGACAGGAAGAGCCTCCGATAAATCGAAGAGTCCGTGTTTTCCTTCGGCCCAGTGTCCAGATCCAAGATTATTTCAGGGCGTCGTATTATCCACGGTGGTACCCCACTTGGTTGTCAGACAAGGCAAGGAACCGAAGGAACATCAAACAATCTGTGACTGCTATCCAAGCGTATTCCAACCGGCCGCGTTGCTCGAGGACAAGCAGCGTACAGCCTACGGTGTCCATTGTTGAATACACAAGGATAGCTTGGGTGAAGTGGCATCTATCGCAAATTTGCAGCATACAACAGAAACATTTGCTGGCGCCTCGGGTGTAAAGGCGGCATACCAGATTCAGCGAGCAGGCTAGTAATGGGACTTGTTCGAAAAGCTCCTGTCGCCAACCTAACCCCGCTGTAGTGGACGCTGTTCAGTGTCGCAAGGACTCTTGGTCTTGCTGAGCCATATGCTGCACTGCCGTAGTCTAACCTGGATAAAATATGTGCTCTATAGAATCGTAGGAGCACCGTGCCATCCCCTCCCCAATTAGTGCTGCTAAGAAACTTCAAGATATTCAGTTTCTTGGTGCATTGCACTTTTAACTGCCGCACGTGTGACGCCCACGATAATTTTGCTATCGAAAAGGAGCCCAAGAAATCGGTAAGTGTCAACTACTGGTGGAAAACCGAAAGCCATGTTCTAAGGTCCACCGTTCCACTCTCCTAATAGCTTGCTTTAATTGTCGCTCTGCGACTGCCACATTACGCGAGCTGTGGTGCAGAGCAAAATCGTCCACATATAGCGACGGTATTAGTGCTGAACCAGCAGCAGCGACAATGCCGTGTGTGACAATCGCAAATAGAGTGACACTAAGAACCGATCCCTGTGGGACTCCATTTTCTTCAACGTGGTATTTCGAATATGCCCTCCCAACTCGGACGCGGAATATACGGAGGTACAAAAGATTCGCAATAAATACCGGCAAGTTACCTCGGAATCTTCATTGATGCAGGACTGAAAGGATACCATATCGCCATGTGGTGTCATAGGCCTTTTCTAAGTCAAAGGAAACAGCCACCAAATGTTGTTTGCGAAGAAATGCGTCCTGGATAGAACTCCCCAGGCGAACCAGGTGGTCAGTGGTGGAGCGATAGGCTGGAAAACCACATTGGTACTTGGACAATAGTCATTGTTTCTTCAGACACCACACAAGTCGACGATTTACCATCCTCTGAAATAGTTTTTTATTCTTTTTTATTAAATGCTATTTGTTCGGGGCGTCGACCTATAGAGATCTTTTGACCCTACTTGCACCATGTGATATGCACCTGCGTGTAATAGGAATGGAGAAGTGTAGTGTGTTGAATGTGAGGAAAGGAACGTTAAGGACGACACCCATTCCCCAGGCCAGGGATATTAATAATTTACAATTCAAAACCCCTGATCCAGCCGGGAATCGAATCCGGAGCCGCCGGGTGGCAGGCGGACGCCTTGCCCCCTACACAGCAGGGCCGGACCTGAAATAGCTTACACAAGTAGTTAGTGAGACAAATAGGTACAGCTTCCTGCATACTTAGGCTTGAGGACAGGAATGGCTATGCCCTCTCGCCAATGAGACGGAAACTCACCCTCTATCCAGATTCGGTTGAACACTCGAAGGAGATATAACAGACTCTCCTCACGAAAATGTTTCAACACTGGTTGTGCACATTGTCTCGCCCAGGGGACGTGTCCTTGCAAAGGGCCAAGGCTCTGTTGGAGTTCCCACTCCGTAAAGGGCATGTTATAGTCCTCTGAAGCTTGAGTGGCAAAACGATGGTGAAGATGTTCTGCCTCCCGCTTCAGAGCGAGGAAATCACGATGGTAATTCCCGGGGCCAGACATATCCGCGAAATGGCTAGCTAGATGGTTAGCAATCGAGATTGGTTCAGTGACGATACCGCCTGCAATGGAAATTCCCGGTACAGAAGATGATCCTTGGATACCTGAAATACGTCGAAGTTTATTCCATACTTGAGATGGAGTATGTGACGTCATAGACGACACACATCTCTCCCACGGAGCTTTCTTACTTTGGCGAATAAGAACTCGCGCCTTAGCGCGGAGGTTTTTAAATGTTACCAAGTTGGGCACCGTAGGCTGCCTACGATAACGTTTATGCGCGCGATGGCGTTCTTTGATAGCTGTTGCAATTTCTTCGTTCCACCAAGGAACGAGTTTTCGGCGAGGAGTCCCTGAAAAGGATGGAATGGACTCCTCAGCAGCAGCAAGGATAACTTGTGTTATTTAAGTTATATCGCCGTCTACGGTCCGCCTGGTCTCGTCGTTAAAGACAGTTAGTGATATGGACTTTGGCCAATCAGCATGTTTAAGTATCCATCGAGGAGAAGCCTCGTCGTATTTTTGTTTCAACAAAGTAAGAATAAAGGGAAAATGGTCACTGTCACAGAGATCATCGTGTGTATTCCACCGAAACAGCGGAAGAACGTTCGGCTGCATAGACTTAAGTCTATGCGAGAGTATGTGCCGTAGCGTACACTGAAATGAGTTGGTTAACCTGTGTTCAAAATACATAAATCCAGGTCTGTTACTAATGTTTCCAACTCCCTACCCCTGGGGCAAGGTGTTTCAGAGCCCCGTATGCGGTGATGGACGTTAAAATCACCCAATAAGAGGAAGGGAGGAGAAAGCTGATCTATAAGATCAGTGACATCATTTATGTTAAGAGGCTGGCTTGGTGTAAGATAAGCGTTACACACTATGACAGGCAGCGGTATCCGCGCCGCAACTGCTTCCAGTGGGGTTCTTAGAGGAACTTCTTCTCTATAGGTATCAGAACGAACAAAAATGCCCACGCCACCGGACGCCCGGTGAGCATAATATCGTTCTGTCGAGTATAGTCTGAAATTTCTCAAGACCGTATGATGACCTGGCCTGAAGTTTGTCTCCTGAATAAATACTATACTCGCTGCGAACTCACTGATGAGCTGACGCAGCTCAGCAAGATGCCTGTCATGACCGTTACAAGTCCACTGTAACAGTGTCATAGTGTGAACTATAAAAAGAGTGTTAGGTTATGAGCGACAAGATGCTGCTAAACCTAAACACTATCAATATAAACATCTACATCCGATGATGTACATGACAGCACCACGTCCATCCCGTCATCAACAGGCAGCGGGACTGACGCCCAGAACTTCGACGCTTTCCGGGGGTGGGAAATCCCCCTACGAGGGGAGCGCGCAGGTTTTGGAGCAGTCGTACCTGTTGGCGCAGACTCATACCCTCCAGATGGAGGGCATGATTTCCCCTTCGCGAGAGAAGTGCGGGAGCACCCTGTATCATCCGTTGGTGAGTTTTGGGCCTAGAATTTTTCTTATGTATTTGCGTTCCTTTTTCTCCGTGTTTTCAATGTCTGCTTTCCTGTTCAAAATTAGCGTCTCTGATCCATGAAGACATTCTGGTTTAATGACTGAATTGTAATCACCGAGCTCGATAGCTGCAGTCGCTTAAGTGCGGCCAGTATCCAGTAATCGGGAGATAGTGGGTTCGAGCCCCACTGTCGACAGCCCTGAAGATGGTTTTCCGTGGTTTCCCATTTTCACACCAGGCAAATGCCGAGGCTGTACCTTAATTAAGGCCACGGCCGCTTCCTTCAACTTCCTAGACCTCTCCTATCCCATCGTCGCCATAAGACATATCTGTGTCGGTGCGACGTAAAGCAAATAGCAAAAAAAAAAAAAAGTCTCAGTTGTGTATGCTTGGAGATACATTTTTGTTATAGATATTTTGGGTTAGTCGATGTGCAGTTTCCATCTTTTGGCATCTAATTTCATTGACTTTTGTTTCAAGTCCATTTTCCTGAATTGTTTCACCAAGGTACTTAAATTGTGGTACTCGTTTTATTTTGCTTTTGTTTCTATGAATTTTGGTGCATGCTTGTTTCAGGTCATGTATTCTGTCTTTTCAAAATATATCTGAAGGCCGAATTTTTCCGCAGTTTATTTCAGGAGTTTAATCTGTTTTGGGGCTGTTGAAATGTTTCGGGTTAATATTGCTAGGTCGTCCGCAAATGCTAAGCAATCTGTCACTAGTTTTCCTCTGCCTAAAGTGATTAGGTGAATTTTGAGGACCAATTTCTGTTTGCGCCATTCTTGTATCACTTTTTCAAGGACGCAGTTGAAGAGTAAAGGTGAGAGCCCATCTCCTTGTCTTATTCCTGTTTTGATTTCAGAGGAATTTGAGGTTTCCCCCATGAATTTAACCTTGGACTTCGTGTCTGTCAGTGTCTGTTTTATCATTGAAAGTGTTTTCATGTTTAAACTTTGTTCTTTCAATATTTTAAAGGGTGATTTGCGATCAACTGAATCATAGGCTTTCTCGAAATAAAAAATGTGCAGACTAAATTTTTGCTATAAATTCTCTGATGTCTTAGGATTAGCTTTAAGGTTCAAGATTTGCTCTGGACGCGATCGGCTTGGACTGAATCCTGCCTGATATTCTCTGATTTGTGCTTCTAGTTGTTGTTGTAGTACTCTATCAAGAAGACATTGGGATAGAATTTTGTATGCAACCGATATTAATGAGATTCCTCTATAGTTGTTTACATCTCTTGTGTCTCCCTTCTTGTGTAGCGGGTGAATTAATGCGTTTTTCCAGTCTTCTGGGATTTTTTTGTTTTCCATCTGTCTTGCATGACTTTTGTGATTTCTTTTATGGTGTTTGGGCGTGCTGATTTGAGGATTTCCATTATGATTACATCCTTACGCGATGCTTTGTTGTTTTTAAGTCTTTTGATCTCATCTGGTGGTAATGAATTTGGATTAGTATTTTCGGGTTCTTGTAGAGAAAATCTTTGTGTTGGTTCTAGACAGTTCAGTATATCTTTAAAATATCTGGCGAGTTCCTAGCAGTTTCCTTGGTTGTTTAGTGCCAACTGTCCATTTTCTTTCTTGAAGCAGAAACTTTGTTGTTGATATCCTGCAAGCTTTATTTTGAAGTTCATATAGATATTTCGTGTGCTGTTCCTCTCAGTCTTTCTCAATTTCAAGTAATTGATCCTTTTCAAATGTCCTTTTTTCTGTCTAATCAATTGATCTGTCTCTTTCCTCACTGCCAGAAATGTGTTGTAGTTATTCTCCGTCTTTTTGCTGTTCCAGTTGTTGTATGCCTTCTGTCGAGATTGGCTTGCTTGTTCACACTTCTCATACCACTAATGGTGTATCTTCCTTTTCTGCAGAGGAATTAGTGTTTGTGCTGTTGTAATCAGTTTGCTTTTGAGTTGTTGCCAATTTTTTGCCTCCTTTCTCTCTAAATCTTATGTGAGAGATGATTGGATCCTAGTGGGGTCAAATTTTGGGATTAGTGACTTCTTTGTGAATCTCTGAGGTTTCAACTGTAGTTTGATTCTTGTCAGGTGATGATCTGAGCCTATGTTTGCACAGCTTCTGACTGGAACATTCATAATTTCTCTGTGGTTTGGATAAGAGATTGCTACAGGGTCAATTTGGAATTCACCTACGAGTGTGTTCGGTGATCTCCATGTCATTTGTTTTGATGGTTTCTTTTTGAAGTGTGTTGACATGATTTTAAGGTTAATTATCCTGGAGAGTTCGACTAATCTTTGTCCATTTTGATTGGTCCATTTATGTATTGGGAATTTTCCTATTGCTTTTCGGTGTTTTCTTTCTTTGCCTAATTGTGTCACCTAGTAAGATTTTGATGTGGTTTGGAGGAATTTTGGATATTATTTCTTCTAGAGTTTCCCAGGATTTGTCTACTTTTTCGCTGTCTGTTTTGTTGTCCCCGTTGATAGGCATGTGTGCATTAATTAGTGTATATGTCTTATTTGCACACTTTACGGTGATTGTCTGTCTGTCTGTCTGTCTGTCTGTCGAGAAGTTTTCATTCCCCGCCCGTCGGGCGGGGTGGGCCCCCTAGATCGTTACGCGATCTCTCGGGCCGAGAGAAGTGAAAAGATCTGGGAGGTGTGAGAAATGAAGAAGGTGGGTAATGCGAATTGATTTTAGGTGGAGAAGTGATCAGGGTCTCTTGGTTAAGGAGATGTTAGGAATTAGCTTGGCTGGGGAGAGGAAAGAAAGTGAGGATTTATACAGGAGTACAGAGATGGAAGTTGCGAGAGGGGATAAGTTGGTGCAGTGTAGAAGCGATGTGGGAAAGGAAAGTCATGAGTTGCCGTAGATGGTCTAGTATAGGTGGGGGGAATGAGATATGAACAAAGGGGGTAAGTGGACGGACGTGTTGTGTACGTTGAAAAGGAGGATGATCGAGCCGGGTGTCACGACGAGATGTGGAATTAGAATTTCGAGCGTGGGGAAGGGAACGGGAAGGTTTGACAGTATGGCGACGGCCGTAGAGATTGACACCATGGGAGACGAGGTGGTCGACTGCTGCTGCGCTGGTGAGCTGGAGACGGATTAGATAGGTGGGACCGTGGGTATTAAAGATGCGAAACGCCCTCCAGATGGGTAAGCCTTGACGATGAAGTTGATGGTGAACTTCCGCTGGCGAGATGAGGGGGTCGACACCGCGAACGATGCAACTGAACAGTACGGGTGGAGTTAATGTCGATGGCGTTGGGCGGTCAGCGGCGTTGGGCGGTCAGCGGCTGCTGCAGGTGCGGTTGAAGATGGTGGTAACACTGTTGATGGCGGTAACGGAGGTCGACGGGCTGTTGCTGGTGACACTGTAGATGGCGGCAACGAAGGTTGACTGGCTGCTGCTGGTGCGGCTGAAGATGATGACATAGTCGATGCCGATACAGATGGGGTTGGCGTAGACAGGCGGTAGATGCGATGGGGGTCGGGGAGGATTGACGTGGAAAGGAAGGTTGACATAACAAGCGTTGGATGGGACGATGTATTAGTAGTGAGAGAATGGAAAGAGTAAGTGCGATAACAGGACGCAATGGTGGTGGTGACGGTGGTTGTAGACATGGTGGGCAGAGGTATGAGAACGGCTAACGTCCAACGAGGAGTCGGCCTATATGCTTGTTGGTTCGGCGCGAGCGGATAATAAAGGTGTGTAGCCACCCGGCCGATCAAAAAGAACAGGAGGGTCTTCTGCGACGAGTTGTGTATAGTCCACTTGAGTGACGTCGATGAAAGACCACGGTGATTGCCATTAGTCTATCGTTTACAGGCTTCACATTTGTTATCCAGTTGAGTATGTTTTCCTTGATTGCAAAAACGACTCCTAAAAGTGGTGTGTTTTTGAGAATTCGTTTGTCTGTTTTACTTTTGAAGAGTTTGTAGTTCCCAAAATCCATTGTGTTTTCGTCAGTCAGTCTTATTTCTTGTACTGAGAGTATCTGTATTTCTTATTCGGGGAGACGGAAGACGAGCTGCCCGACTGAATGGTATGTTCCGAGCTGTCAGCGGAGAGATGGCGTGGAATGACATTAATAGACGAATAAGTTTGGTGGTATCTTTAAAAGTAGAAAAGATCAAAATATTAAGGTAAAGTTGGAATTCAAGAGGACACATTGGGGCAAATATTCGTTTATAGGAAGGGGAGTTTGGGATTGGAATAACTTACCAAGGGAGATGTTCAATAAATTTCGAATTTCTTTGCAATCATTTAAGAAAAGGCTAGGAAACAAAAGATAGGGAATCTGCCACCTGGGCGACTGTCCTAAATTCAGATCAGGATTGATTGATTGATTGATTGATTGATTGATTGATTGATTGATTGATTGATTGATTGATTGATTGATTGATTGATTGATTGATTGATTGATTGATTGATTGATTGATTGATTTATCTAGTTCATACAATTTTCGTACTTGTATGGAAGTATTTATGTTTAGTGTTCCGAGAAAGATTTTGCTGTTTGGGCGAAGTTGGCCATAGGTCTCCGACTCCCACTGCGTGTCAGTCCAGACTCCCCAGAATTCGACAATTTGGTTGTACTGTTCTTGACAGTAGTGAATTGGTTAGCACCTGGGGGTAAAAGTTTGATTTCAAACACGCCTCATGGCACTTGATTATCACAAGTTTGGACCTAGGTCCAGTTCTTAGGACTGGAGTGGTGAGTTTCTGAACATGAATTTCCAGCCGCACCTTTGGTGATTAGACAATGATCACTTTGCCGCTTGCTGCAAGTCAGACGCTAAGTGGATTTGAGTTGGCTCTTCCGCCCTCTCTGCCATGGGGGTATGTCCTCTTCTACCTTGAAGGCCGTTGACCATTTTTCCCTTTACCTCATTTGATCCGCGGGTGCTAATTTGGCTGTGCCTTATTCACACCTGGCCTATATATCTACAGGAACTTCCACTATCAGTCATTGGGAAGCGCTGTGTCGGTGTTGAGGGCCCCCACCCCAGTGTCTCACGCAGGGTTATGCCTAGCTCGTACTCAGTTCAGGGTAGTGATGGGACATTCGATTCATTTTACTGAATCGATTCATTTGATTCCGTTCACGTTATTGAATCGATACAGTGATCCGATTCACGGCTCATTGGTCACCGCTCCTACTGCATCTGTGTAGTACGTGCTGGTAAGACAGCAGCAACAGCATTCAGTGCTCGCAGCTGCCATCTGGTCTTCATACTATGAACTCCTTTCTTAGAAAAAATGCTAGTTACTCTAATAGTGATGGGACATTCGATTCATTTCACTGAATCGATTCATTTGATTCCGTTCACGTTACTGAATCGATACAGTGATCCGATTCACGGCTCATTGGTCACCGCTCCTACTGCATCTGTGTAGTACGTGCTGTAAGACAGCAGCAACAGCATTCAGTGCTCGCAGCTGCCATCTGGTCTTCATACTATGAACTCCTTTCTTAGAAAAAATGCTAGTTACTCTAATACATCGAAGGTTTCCGGCGACTCAGGGTGGTAAAGGTTAGGAAGGTAGCAGCCATGGCCTGAATTAAGGTACAGTCCCAGCATTTCCTGGTGTGAAAATGGGGAAACTACGGAAAAACCATCTTAACGGCTGCCGACGGTGGGATTCGAACCCACCATCCCCCGAATGCAAGCGCATAGCCACGCGATATTAACCGCACGACAACTCGCTCAGTCTTTAAAAAAAAGTATTTTTCTATCAGCTGAGGATTTTTTAAATCGTCATATTTTGTATAGGCTACCCGAGATGTACAGTAGCCCGTTGGTTTTCTGATTCAACATACTGTTATTGCGTCTGTCCACATAATATTGAAGTCTTGTGCAACGATGTGACATATGAACCGAGAGAATACTGAGCCGTTCTTCCCAATATAAAACAGGTACTTTTGAGTGGTCATGACTCATGAGCATGACTCATAGTCTAGGGCAGGCTAGAGTCGAGTTTAACTGTCAAATGTCAACTAAGTTATAATACTAAGATTCATTAAACTAATAAATAGTATAACCCAATAGCCTACCTACTTACTAGCTACTTCAGAATTATGTTGGTACTACCTTTTTAACACTGCAAATAAATCCATCTATTATTTAAACCTCCCTGTAAGAAGAGGACAGTGAATGCAAATGGGTATTATTTTCAAATGAGCTGAGCTCGAGAGTCCATTATAGCATACGATTCTTTCAGTGTAGCATGGCTCGCTGTATGTCTCGCTGCAGCGGAAGCTCGGCTCTCCGCGTGTCCAGTGAGCCGATAAGGAGCCGTGTGTATCATGTGTCTCACTGAGCCGCGCTCGTTCACGATTCTTTCGATGTGCCATGATTCACTGTATGCCTCGCTGCAGCGGAAGCTCGGCTCTCCGCGTGTCCAGTGAGCCGATAAGGAGCCGTGTGTATCATGTGTCTCACTGAGCCGCGCTCGTTCACGATTCTTTCGATGTGCCATGATACACTGTCTCGCTGCAGCGGAAGCTCGGCTCCCCGTCAACGTCCAGTGAGTGCGCCACTCAGCACTGTCCGCTGGGAGTAAACTGAATCGTGTGCCGTGAGCTCGCCTTTCCTGTGAATCGATTCACTCGGACACTAATCGATACACTGCTTCGAATCATGCATTCAGTAGCCAACACTATACTCTAATACATCGAAGGTTTCCGGCGACGCAGGGTGGGAAAGGTTAGGATTAGGAAGGTAGCAGCCATGACTTGAATTAAGGTACAGTCCCAGCATTTCCTGGTGTGAAAATGGGGAAACTACGGAAAAACCATCTTAACGGCTGCCGACGGTGGGATTCGAACTCACCATCCCCCGAATGCAAGCACATAGCCACGCGATATTAAAAAAAAAGTATTTTTCTATCAGCTGAGGATTTTTTTAATAGTCATATTTTGTATAGGCTACCCGAGATGTACAGTAGCCCGCTGGTTTTCTGATTCAACGTACTGTTATTGCGTCTGTCCACATATGATTGAAGTCTTGTGCAACGATGTGACATATGAACTGAGAGAATACTGAGCCGATCTTCCCAATATAAAACAGGTACTTTTGAGTGGTCATGAGCATGACTCATTGTCATAGGGCAGGCTAGAGTCGAGTTTAAGTGTCAAATGTCAACTAAGTTATAATACTATGATTCATTAAACTAATAAATAGTATAACCTAATAGCCTACCTACTTAATAGCTACTTCAGAATTATGTTGTGACTACCTTTTTAACACTGCAAATAAATCAATCTATTATTTAAACCTCCCTGTAAGAAGAGGACAGTGAATGCAAATGGGTATTATTTTCAAATGAGCTGAGCTCGAGAGTCCATTATAGCATACGATTCTTTCAGTGTAGCATGGCTCACTGTATGTCTCGCTGCATAAGGAGCCGTGTGTATCTTGTGTCTCACTGAGCCGCGCTCGTTCACGATTCTTTCGATGTGCCATGGCTCACTGTATGTCTCGCTGCAGCGGAAGCTCGGCTCTCCTCGTGTCCAGTGAGCCGATAAGGAGCCGTATGTATCATGTGTCTCACTGAGCCGCGCTCGTTCACGATTCTTTCGATATGCCATGATTCACAGTCTCGCTGCACAGAGACAGATAGGTCTTATGGCGACGATGGGATAGGATAGGCCTAGGAGTTGGAAGGAAGCGGCCGTGGCCTTAATTAAGGTACATCCCCAGCATTTGCCTGGTGTGAAAATGGGTTGCCTGGTGTGAAAATGGGGTTTTCCGTGGTTTCCCATTTTCACACCAGGCAAATGCTGGGGCTGTACCTTAATTAAGGCCACGGCCGCTTCCTTCCAACTCCTAGGCCTATCCTATCCCATCATCGCCATAAGACCTATCTGTGTCGGTGCGACGTAAAGCCCCTAGCAAAAAAAAAAAGTCTCGCTGCAGCGGAAGCTCGGCTCCCCGTCAACGTCCAGTGAGTGCTCCACTCAGCACTGTCTGCTGGGAGTAAGTTGAATCGTGTGCCGTGAGCTCGCCGTTCCTGTGAATCGATTCACTCGGACACTTGAATGAATCGATACACTGCTTCGAATCATACATTCAGTAGCCAACACTAGTTCAGAGTGCCGGCTCCATGGCTAAATGATTAGCGTGCTGGCCGTTGGCCACAGGGGTCCCGGGTTCGATTCCCGGCAGGGTCGGGAATTTTAACCTTAATTGGTTAATTTCGCTGGCACGGGGCTGGGTGTATGTGTCGTCGTCATCATCACGTCATCCTCATCACGACGCGCAGGTCGCCTACGGTAGTCAAATCAAAAGACCTGCAACTGGCGAGCCGAACTTATCCTCGGACACTCCCGGCACTAAAAGCCATTTCATTTCAGTTGAAAGCCAAACCCCCACTCAAGCTGACCAGGCACGGTTATTATTATTATTATTATTATTATTATTATTATTATTATTATTATTATTATTATTATTATTTAGACCGTCAGTGCATGTTGCTTAATCTAGTTACGTACAGAACTACGTTTTAGTCTTTGTATGTACAGTCCGTCAGCGTTAACGCTGGTGGGATCCTCAACAGCTCTGCCATCAGCTGTCACAGATAGCCTAGGCATCACTGAAGAGGCGCACTAGGGAAATGAGGAGTGAGGTAGTTTCCCGTTGCTTTCCTCACCGAGCCAGATTTGCTATTACATATCAGTCTGCCAAGCCCACTGAAATACATACACCAACGGACCCTATGAGCAACATTTTCACACCATTCATAACAGGGACTGGCTGCATAAGGATTGGCATTACTAGCATCGCTCATACCTCAGTCACTTTCATATTGTCAAAGCCAAGGATAAGACAGAGACAGAGCTATGAAAGTAACAAAATTGCTCTAGCCTATACGAGAAGACATAGTGCACTGTAAACACTAGGTCCTGCCAGTGAAGGCATTTTAGTCTTTAAGTTACCATATTTCCCGTTTTTCACTGGAGATTGAATGTTAAATCTTCTTCTCCACTATCATCGTCTTATTTATTTAATCCAATATATAATCATGAAGTGATTAAGTGTAAAAGAGGACCGTGAGCCCTAATTTCACCACTTGTAAAGGCTCAAAATAAAAGGAAATTTTAAAAAATTAAATGAAGGACTCCCTATGCCTCGCAAGCCTAATATCGTCGGCGTCGGAAAATAACAAGAGTTGATCAAGGGAGGTCTGGTAGGGCAGATGAAAGTGAGGAGCCTGACACAAGTAAGGTAAGCAATATCAGGCAGGGGATACCATGGATGTATTCCACAGCCCCTCTCAGACCTAGACTGTCGTCATACGTTTCGTAAAATTAATCGTGTCCCATTTAAATGGCCTCGAGAAACATTTCAATTTATGAATAAAATTCCGATAGCACCCATTTATAATGTGGCGGCAAAGTGTTTAAAAATAATTATATTGAAAGGTAAATAAGTTATTTTTCATCAGTTATAAATTTGTTTACGCCGATGTATGTCTTTGGTGATCCAGATATAAGATAGAGCAATGCTTAAATTCGGCTTTTTTGTGGCACGAATATCAAATTTAGAAAAATTCAATACTTCATCTGAGGATTTACATTCGCTTCCAAAATGCCTGATATCTTCTGCTCTTACCTGGTTAGTAAATGTATACGTTGGAGATTACTGAAGATTCGTCATTTAAGTGACTTTAATCACCACTACAAATTTGAAGTAAGAATTTGAGAATTCTAATTCATCTGGCTTAGTCCACATGTTTTAAATAACTGTAACAACGACAATTCCGATCAAATTGGAGCGAACTTAATACAGTTTTGAATCACCACAGCAAAAAAGTATATGTTTATGAAGTTATTGTTGTTGAAACATATGTCATTATTGATCTTTTTCTCGTTTTTTCGTACGAATAAGTAATACCGTAATGGTTTTAATATTGGTATGGATCATTCCATGTTAAGAAAACAGTATTGCTCTTATGACAAACAGGGTTGCCAGATCGAACGGCTCTGCTCAACACCATGACAGGAAAACGGCGGCACATAAATTTGTGAAATTCAGAATTCAAGTTCAATACAAAAAGCGAAAGAAACTAAGGTACAAATTACTTTTATGAAGGCTGTTCCCGCCATTGTGCTTCCTCCCTACAAATGTATTTATAAAAAATTAAATATTACGTAGTTATTTTAATAACTCACGGGCACATTTGCCTCATCCTTTTTATCTGTCTTTCATTATGTATAATGTATTAAAACTTTACAGTAGTTTTAAGAATTTTTCGATTTACTATATCGTCACGCTGTGTATTTTTTCAGTTGCATTACAAACGTTTTACTTCCACTTACTTTCTATACCAAGTAGGATAATTCTGTTATTTTTGTTCAGAGCTTCTACAGTACACAAGATTTTAGCAGAACTATAAAAGGGCGATAAATACAAGAATCAAGATTTAGATCCTGTATTTATGGGCACAGTGAAACAAAATGTTATATCTGATGAGGATGATAGCGGAATGGTAAGATATGCTGAACGGAGACAACTTAATTTCAGTGCTGAAATAATATGTAAATTATACTCTGTTTTTAAGTATCCAGCAAAATGCTATACGAAGAACCACTAGTGCCTATTATTATTTTTGGGTGAAGCAGTCCAAAATATTTGTTGAAATACTGGATGAGCTTTGTTCAACTTGGAGTTCAGAAGAGAAAGACAAATAGTGCACCGAACAAGTTGGTCGTTGCGGTTAGGATCGCGTAGCTGTGACCTTGCATTCATGAGATGATAGGTTCGAGTCCTACCGTCGCGTCGGCATTCCTGAAGATGGTTTCCTGTGGTTTCCCATTTTCATATCAGGAAAATGCTGGGGATGTACCTTAATTAAAGCCACAGTCGCTACCTTCCCAACCCTTGCCATCCTTGCGTCGACGAAACCCTTCGATATGTTAGTGCGACCTTAAACCATTAGCAAAAAACGAAAAGTGCATTCGAGGTGATTCCTCTTGAAGGAGTAGGACGACCTATTAACTGAGAACCAATCAGAACTGATAGTTCCTTTAAGAAAAGGAAAAAAGCAAGTTTGTAGTTCTAGACGACTGTTGTCATGATCGTATCGTATCTATGACCTTCAGTGTTCCGTGGAGTCTGAAACACAGAGACGTGATTTTTAATTTCAAAACTTACACATGTGTCGATTCTGCCTTTCATTTTTGTTCTTAATGAGTCATTTAAACGACACAATAGTGGCCTAACGAACATATCGGCGATATCGACCTATAATAACTCTTTATGGCACAAGAATTCGGCGCACAAGCACGTTGTTGTGCTGAAATATCATGAACGTTGGTAGCAGACTGCTTTGGCCACTGTAGACATTGAGTTTAGAATAATGAAATACTATACCACACTTCATCCAAAAATATTGCGATCACATTGCACAAGCTATAGCCAGAAAAGTTCGTATTTATTGAGAGACAGGCATTTATTTGTCTGTTCGACTCAAAAAGAGGTTATACTTACCCTGCATTACGCCTGTCCTCATGTACGACTGCGAAGCCTGGTGATATACCCCTAAAACTTATGTGAGAACGCTACAAGTGGTTCAGAACAGGGTAATATCCATGATGACAAACTCCCCATGTTTCACGGATTTACGAAAACAACACACAACCCTACAGATACGACGACACGCCGCTACATTAATAAAACATCTCTAGATGTGCTAGATCGTATCCCTACCCGTTCTCATGATCGCGGCGTTAAATTAATTAGGAGACTCGTTCAAATTTCTAAATTTCCCACTAAGCGAAAAACCCGAGGACCGGGTTTTTTAAAATAAAAGATAAACTGATGTGTGTTAAAGTAGGTTTTTCATTCCCATTATCAATTTAATGCATAAGCGGATATGAATTGATCCCCGACAAAGAATATCTTTAACGTAAGTAGAGACTTATCTTAAGTGAGTTTCTCCTTGTTTAAAAAGTCCCTAGCTTTAATACATAGATGTAAAGGGACCATGTTTAGGCCCTGGGGCATGTAGATCCATTGGAGAGATTAGAAAATAAAGCTTAAATTTGCCTGACTATTTCCATGGTTTCCCATTTTCGCCCCTGGCTGCATCTTACGGCCGCTACCTTCCCAATTCCAGCCTTTTCCCTTCTTCCGTCCCCGGAAACCTTTGATGTGTTGGTGCGACATTGGACCAGTAGCATTTGCCGGGCTGATTGGCTCTCATACAGTAGAAGCTCTGGTCTTCTGAGCCCAACTTGGCGAGATCGATCCCGCTCAGTCTCGTGGTATTTGAAAGTGTTCAAACACAGTAGCCTCGTGATCGCAGATTTACCGGCACGTGAAATAACTCTTGCAGGACAAAATTCCGACACTTCGGCGTTTCCAATAACCATTAAAATAGTGGGACTACGATTTCCATACGTTCTGAAGGGTAACCGGGATTGTCCCGAATTTTAGCCTTGAAAATATGTACCACCTGAATTTTTAATTTCCTGCAATTATCCTCAATGTTTTACTGTTGTTAGGAAAACTAATTAAAACTCCCCTGTGTGCACATTTGGTGGGTGTATTTTTTTTATTATTATTTATTTTTTTTTTTTAGGAACTCTCGAATTCAATGAAAATATTGTGCATCAACCTTTTCCTTTAAAAAGCAGTGGAAAATGATCTCGTTATCGCAAAGAGCACAGTATTTATGTGCTTCCAAACTCGCGAGAAACTCGATTCCTCCTTCTGTATGCCTGATTCTGAATCGATAAACGCTACCAGTTAGGTTTGGTCATTCTTTGTTTTGTCTGTGCTGTTGAAACTTGTATTCACGCTTCTTTGTTCTTGTTAATCTTTTCATTACGTAAATACGTGATTCCTGAAAAATCATTCTTAATGATACAATATAAGTTTAAATATATGTGTGTTCGATTAAATGATTATCTAATGAATAAACATTTTTACTAACAAAGATTACAATCTAATAAATATGACTGGTATTTAGAAGGATAATGTAAATGTAAATCATGTGTAACTGAACAAATTAAATCCAGCGTATTGTTACTTCGTTGCGCACACAAACCTCACGTAGGCTATTGTCTTTAATTGTTTGTTTCTGTAATTTAATGCTAAAATATAATTATCTCTCAGCATGTGTAGATCTTCTCATGAAAATATCCTGAAATTTCGTTACTGGCTTGGCAACTCTAAGGGGGACGTAAAACCAATAATATTATTATATTATTTCTCTATTACTTTTATGTTTTGTGTGTGTGTGTGTAACGAATGATTGCATTGCATAAATTGAATTGATAACCTATACGTATACAGTCTACATAAGTTTTATACCTAGTGACGTACTGTCACACTTCATTTTTGATTCAATATTTGCTTCGACCGCTAAATGTGCTTATTTTGGCGAAATTCATCTTTGAAACATGAAGATTAATTGAATCAAATGGCAACTATAATTAACCCTTCCCCTTAAGGGTAAATTGTAGCAGGGGTATACCTTTTCATGAACTGTATTTGGGCTGTGTATTTCACTAGGACGGCAAAACACTGAGAGAGGTGTTTGAAATCCAAGCAAGCAAAAGAGCAAGCTTGTAGTTTTACGTGATTGTGGACATCATGATCTT
This sequence comes from Anabrus simplex, assembly GCF_040414725.1. Lineage (NCBI taxonomy): Eukaryota > Metazoa > Arthropoda > Insecta > Orthoptera > Tettigoniidae > Anabrus > Anabrus simplex. The sequence goes on from NC_090265.1 coordinate 1,295,487,021, forward strand.
AGTCACGTGAGCTCCAGTTTTACTGGAATCCAAACCACAAGGACATGACTTTTCATTTCAAAATTTCCACGTACATTAAAATTCAACACATGGAGTTTCGGCAACGATGCACAGGATTGTGTAAAAGGAAATTAGTTCCCAGACTAAATTATCTCTGTTTCCTTCAGTACTAGTATTCAGACCAACTTGTTTCAGGGATGCGAAACCTTGGTATATTCAGGACATTTTGTTCATAGGTAGTGATAGTGGCTATTATTTTAAAGGCAAGTACAACTGTATAACCATCCTCTCTTAATTATAATCGGAAAATAAAGGGAAAACTTTTTAATCAACGAGCTAAAATAACATAGGCGGAAGCTCAGCCTGGCTGAAGCTAATTGAACGTCCGTCCGTCCGTCATGTTTCCAGTGGTCACATAAGGAAGGGGACATGGTTCTCCAATGACGAAATATGTTGAAAATACGCATTATAGAATCACTGGTGCAAAATTAAAGACCGTTAGCTGAAAGCGTACAGCATTATAATCATAGAGTGCGAATAGCGCCATTTCATCATCGTTACGACGCGAGGCCAGCCACGATCAGCTGATTATAGGGTAGTTCGAAAAGAATATAAGAAGAATCGTCATACAGTGACATACGAACAGGCCACGAAATCGAAACCCTGCTTGGTTGTTGTGGTTAAGCGAGAAATTACAATAAAAAACCGTGGATATAAATGAGTATTTATGACGGAAATCCTTAAAACGAAAGGGACTTACGATAGGTTACAACCTCATTCTGATCATATTTTTAAACGTACTGCATCCCCGTTAGTAGTACTATAATGATTTAATGTAATATTATTTCTTATAATGTAGGAGACATGTCATTTCTCATTACGGTATCGTACTGGAATTACTTTTTTTTGTTTAACGTCGCACTAGCACATCGAAGGTTTTCGGCGACAAAGAGATGGAAGAGGGCTAGGATTGCGAAGGTGGCGGCCGTGGCCTTAATTAAGGTACAGCCTAGTGTGAAAATGGGAAACCACGGAAAACCATCTTCAGGACTGCCGCGGTGGGATTCGAACCCACTATCTCCCGAATGCAAGCTCATGGCACCCCTGTAGATTGGAGTGGTAGAATAACAACCGCGGTATCCCCTGCCTGTCGTAAGAGGCGACTAAAAGGGGTACCCACGGGCTCCTCACTTGGGATCGTGCGTTGGGGACCAAAGGGCCCTTAGCTGAGTCCAGGCATTGCTTCCACTCACTTTCATCTATCCTATCCAACCTCCCTTGGTCAACTCTTGTTCTTTTCTGACCCCGACGGAATTAGGTTTGCGAATACTGGGGAGTATTTCATTTTCATGCCGTTCATGGCATTTCTCTCTTTATGGCAGACAACTTCAGTTTTCGAAGCATCGGATCCCTTCCATTTTTTTCCGTTTGATTAATATTAACACCTGTACTTCCTCTTAAAATAATAATCTCAACCACCACCAACACCGCCGCCACCACCACCACCAAGCGACCCTAACAGTAAGGTCATCTCGCTCCATTATGAACTGTAGCCTAATTTTAAACATTAATGCGACTGACATCTACAATAAACACTTCTTAAATTTCACAAACAGCTGTAAAGTACTGTTTTTACTATACCTGGTGTACGTTTGACTGAAATAGGCCTAGGTACGTCAAACCAATGCCCAAGCACAAGACATCGAGAGTGACCCATAGCCTTAGGGCCATTATGGAGAAAACAATAGCCTGAATATCAAACTTCAGTGAATCACACACCAACAACAGATGGCAACAAAAATGAACTCTCAGGGACAAAAGATAAACAGGCTACCAAGAAATGATCATTTATGATAAGTCGGAAAAAGGGAACATTATCAGTTACCAAGCATACGGCTGGAATTCTTGAAAGCGAGAATCTAACTTCTCAGTTCTTAAAACTTACGATGATAAATCGCCACGCGCTATTTCCTGTCGCTTTCTTGCCCCCTGTCAACCAGGTTCGCGCCTTTAAACGTGTTTATTAACTGAGTTGGTTATGAATGTATTATGTATTCGTCTGATGTTAAGCATTCGCAGTTCCAGTCATGGTTTATTCACGACAAGTTAAAGGTAGTGGAATTTCGTTTTACAAGTTTTCAGTGAATGTTCAATGTTCGAAACATTATACAGAGGAAGACGCATGAGATACGACTTCAAGCTGATGAAATTAGGCCTCTGCTCCTACGTTTTGATACGAGTTACGTCATAAGAATCAGGCGATCCCAAAATTTGTCACTGGACTTTTTTGTTAGCTATGTTACCGTGACCGGCGTTCATTTCAGAGGCCTCTTCAAACTCAGAAATCTTAAATTAGGAAAACAACAACAAAAAAATTTGCCCAACACATTTGGAGAAAATGAATGTAGCAAGAGCTAAAAAATTGTATTTCCCCCTGAAACAACCTCTGGTTTGAAAGGTGTGGAGGTGGTTTGTCCCGAGAGCATTGCATACAGTTTAAAATACACCATTTGTTTTATGGAGCATTTTATGAAATTGTTCGATGCACATGACGTCTGCAACACCTCACATGGGACATATTCCAGGAATGAGAACAAACGAGAATCTGTTAGTACTGAATATGAACGCCTCAGTTAGTTAGTTAGTTAATGATTTCCTGTCATATATTACGAAAATTCAAATGCATTCAGAGAAAGTAAAAAAGATTCATGAGGGAAATGTATCAGGCATAGATTTTGACTACCCAATCCACTGTGACCTGCGTAAAATACCTCATAAATATACATTTGCATTATGCATTAACGAGGAATCTAACAATCGATGAAATCGAGCTCTTCTTCAGCTACCTAAGGCGCCAAGCGGAATACAATGACATTATGGTTCGTGTGGCAAAAGAGCAAACAGACTGTAAAGGCTGTTTAGAAAATATCTTTTCTCCAGCTCCTCAAAGTCCAACATTGTGTCTTATTCGTTTTCAAGATCGAGGAGTCCTTAGATACCGAAAATAATCGTCTGTGGCACTTCTGCAGCGAACGACGGAATTTGTCACCTCCGCTACGCAGTACTTGCCCCGAAGAGAGTTACTAAAAGGTGTATGTTTTTTTTCGAAAGACATGTCAACAGTGAAATTAAGTGTAGAAAGTGTAAAGACGACAAACCACCTCTTTTTGTACTATGAAAATTTCTGAGACCTCTATTAGACAACATTGCTTCGAGCCACTCAAGTAGAAGAGAGAAAGTTTTGAAACTTGGTAAGAAGCCCCTTAAAAGGAAAGTTTTGAATCTTCAATGACATATCCAAGCCAATGCAGCACCACTCTATAAATAAAGTACTGTCAATGTCAGTTCTTTTTATTTAGGATATAATTTACTTATTGACATATACGGCCATGCGAGTACAAGGGGTGGGGGCAAGAACGCGACCCTAGCGGTTGAATGGTGAACTAGGATGCCACCCGTTTCCATGAGTGCATTTCCAGGCCTTGTATCATAGCGTAGGCAACGCCACAGACATGCACAGACATTTCGTATGGCTGCTGGTGGTGGTGGTGATTATTGTTTTAAGAGGAAGTACAACTAGGCAACCATCCTCTATATAACGCTAATCAGAAGGAAAAATGGAAGGGATCCGGCACTTCGAAAAATGAAGAGATCGGCCAAATGAAGACAAGGGCCACGAAGGGCGGGAAAATGAAAGACTCCCTAGCCCTCGCAACCTAATAGCGTCGGGGTCGGAAAAGAACAAGAGTTGACCAAGGGAGGTCAGATAGGATAGATGAAAGAGAGGAGCCTGGCACAAGTAAGTGGAAGAAATGCCAGGACTCAGCTAAGGGCCCAGTGGTCGCCATCCCACGCTCCAAAGTACAGAGCCCCTGGGGCCCGTTTTAGTCGCCTCTTACGACAGGCAGGGGATACCGTGGGTGTTATTCTACCGCCCCCACCCACAGGGGGCTTTCGTATGGCTGTGGTTTTGACAACCGTTAACATGACTGCCCTTTATCATCTTGCTTCCGCAGGGAGCGCTGATGTCAGGCATACAGCCCCTCTGTTATTCTAGCTCGTTGGTTCCAATACTTCAAAGAATGAAAGCATCGGCGAAAGGAAAGTGAAGAGACAAAAGTGCGCAAAAAATGAAAGACTCGCTGTGTCACACTAACCTAATAATTTCGGATTCGGAACACCATAAGAGTTGATCAAGAGAGGTCGGATAGGAAAGATGAGTTTCATAGTTGAGGCTTCTTAGAGCAATTGTATGAGGAAAGATTACAAAGAAGACCTAACGAAATGAGTCGTCCGGCTCGCCTGAATTGTCAATGTAGCAGCCTTCGGTCCACACGGGCCTAAGTTCGATTCCCTAACGGATTGGGGATGTTAGCCGAGTCTGGTTAATTCCTCTTGCTCAGGGACTGACGTGCGTTTGTGTTTTATATTAAACTCCTTCACTCGTTCCAAAAATAAAATTTAAAATAATCTTCACTCACACACAAAACTACCAGCCATCACAGAAATACGCAATAGTAAATACATCCCTCCACATAGCATTGCAACAAGAAAGGCATCCGGTAGTACAGTAAAAGTGGACATAATGCATACGTAGTGTTGGCCTTAAATAGAAAAAGGACCAGGAATAAGAGGAAGATCCAGAGGAATTAGTGCGGAGGGTAAGAGTATCAGCGGTAGTAGTTGGAGACAATACTTGAATTCTTTTCACTGGAGCCAGATTACAGCTCAATTCTAAATCAAGCTGACACAGTGCTCATGACAGTTTTATTGGCATTAGTAGGCTTGTTAATGATCATCAATGGGAATACTACTTACTAACTTTTAAAATTTTGTCAGTGTTAGTTTGTAAATGTACAATAAATAAATATTTCTATCAAACTGAGCAGTAATTTTGCACTAAAAAAATGTTGCCTCGCCATAGATGCTTTAAATACTATTTTAAGCAGTGCGATTTTCAGAGGTAGCAGGCGTAATGATACAATTGCTGGAGCTATTTAATGTTTCGTCCTGGCACTTCATTGTTAGGCCCCTCAATTCAACCACCACCCGTCATGAACAACATTCTACATCAGTTCAAGTTCTCTGGACCCCTCCCTCCGATGGTTGTGAATGGCTGAGGTACTTTATTTTTCGGCCCTAACGTTCACGATTGTCACAACTCGATTATGAGAACATAACGTAATCATCAAAGAGCGATACACATTCCCACTCAATCGCACACTATGCTTCCCGATTTCGTTTTTCCTTGAAGGCACTTACTAGTTTCCACCTAGCATAAACATGCTGTGTGGCGCTCACTGGCAAAAGTCCAGCCAGTGAGCCTTGCCGGCCGGCTGTTCTGCTTGCAGTAGTCAGCTGTCTCGTGTGAAAAGCTCTCAGTTCTGTTTGGTGTGCGCTGAAGTGTGGTAGGTGCTCGAGTATTCGCGCGCGCGGAATGTCTTCTGAAGTGAACTGGTCGTGTTTATTAAACCTAACCTCAAATCGTATAATTTGTTACGCCTAGATTTCAATTCATGAAGATATATTTTACCTATTCGCAAAGCGGGTAAATGATATCTTTGCGTCATATTGTTTTGATTGGAAATACATCTAATAAGACAGAACGGAATCGGTAAGTACATTGATTTTGATGCCATGTTTTAGGTACTGTCGTATTCCAACCTACATAAATAATTTTCGTGTACCAGTCCACATTACAAGCTAGAAATAGGCTGACCTACTGAGACTATTTTGAGCTAACTTTTAAGAACAAAGGTACAACTGCGGTGCATTTCGTAATATTTCAGGTGACTGAAGTGGCGAATACTTGGCAGTTCCATGTGTTAAGAAATGGTGCTGTACTGACTTTATGTAGATACTCAAGCAGTTCACGTGCAGAATTGCTGAATTTCTTGCGAAATATTTTTCATAATAATTATATTGTTTGTGTTTCATAATAATTTTCAACAAATTTATAGAATGGGGATCAATTATTGAAATTATCTTTATTGTATGATTAACAGTTTTAGAAATCTTGCTGAAAACATTTGATGTGTTAGTGTGATGTTAAACCGTTTAGAAATATCCAAATCAAACTTTCAACACATTTGTGTATCTCTGGCATTCAATTATGTTCAAATAATGAGATAGTTTCCTAATAACCTGCGTGTATAAACAGCACATTTTGTACACTGTGCGCGTTAACAGTAGACAACCCACGTGTTAATCTCGGAGACGTCACTAGAATGAGGGCACGTGCGCGGAAGTTTCGTCAATTCGCACTTCAATAGTTCACTTGTCATGATATTTTAATCTTGTAGGAAATACGCCAAGTCATTGATTGGCGCCATTATTTAAAGTGCTATCTCCCGGCATGTGTTTCCGATAATCTGTCTGGGATGATGGTTGTCCCCGTCTGTAGATTCTTGTAGCAAGTAGGTTATGTAACACCTAACATGACGCACATGTATTGGCTTGTCATTATCATTTCATTACGTGTAATTTGCCTGTTGCATCAGATTAATGATATTTTATCAACCTCTTAGTTTCTTTATCGACGTATTTTTTATTCACCGTCATCGTGAATTTAATCAGCCCCGCGTGTTACTTCGTGATGATTATAAACCATGCGGGGGTCATCAAAGAATTAAAAAAAAATACTACAGTTAGGCTGTTACGATAAACAAATGTGGACAGCGGCTAGATTGGTGTAATTTTAGGCGATTTTGGACGGAAGGGGCGGGGAAGGGAAAATCCGAGGTAATGTTTAAATTGGATGTAGAATGACGTGTTCTTAAGACATTGTATCATCTTAAATATGTCCTTTTTACTTCAATTAATTGAAAATAATTTATGCAATTTGTACTTATTCATTTACTTTTGTTGTTGTTGTTGTTGTTGTACGAAGTAACAAGGTCAGTTTTTCTTGGGTTATAGTTAAAGATGATTTTGACATTAATTACGGATGCTGAAGATGGATTTAGTCCGGTTCCTTGGTTGAATGGTCAGTTTAGTGACCTTCGATTCAAATGGTCCAGGGTTCGATTCGCGGTCGGGCCGGGGATTTTAACTAAGTATAATGAATTTCTCTAGCTGGGGGCTGGGTGTTTATGTTCGTCTTAATACAAATTTTATTTTACATAGAGCACACCACACTACAAATACATCCCTCTACATAGGGTTGGCGTTAGGAAGGGCATTCGGATGTAAAACTGGGCCAAATTAACATCAAATGACGACCTCATTAAACTGGGGAAAAAGGCCAGCACCAGTCTGTGCAGACTCATGACTGGATCTCAACGTTCAAGGAAAGTCTTATATTTTTGTTTTAGTTTCGCCCTCCACCCTCACCAGAAATACAAAGTACTGCGAAAAAGGCACACTGAGTAAGAAGAAAATGAAATCTCGGTAGTGAATCCCTGCGCAGCCGGTTGATATTTAAGATTGCATAAATTGGATGTATCTTTCCCACACCTGGTGGAACTGTACGTGCGGACTAGGCCCTGTTTTGCGGTCGGATGCCCTTCCCGATCCAAACCTATGTGGAGGGATGTTTTCAATATTGCATGTTTCTGTGGTGGTTGGTAGTATGGCGTGTTATGTGTATGACGTATGTGAAGACGAGTTCATTGGGACGAACGAAAGCACTCAGTCCGAGGAATTAACCAGTTAAAATCTCTGACTTGCCCGGGAATTGAACCCGAGATTCTCTATATTATTATTATTATTATTATTATTATTATTATTATTATTATTATTTTAGAGGGAATGCGAGATAATGACCTCTTCGTAACACTGATCTGGCGGGAAAATGTAAGAGTCTGGAATGGAAGTATCGGCAAAAGAAACGGAAAGGTCATAAAAGGTGCAAAAGACGGAATACCAAGGGAGTTGGATATGAAAGATTAAAGTTCGGAGACTGGCACAAGTGAGTGAAAGCAACCCAGTCCTAACTCTTTCTTATCCCAGCCTCCCCGAAAACCTGTCTGTGTTCATGCGACGTTCAACAGAGGATCTACTACATAACATTTTTATAAAAGATAATAATGACATTTAATTCATGATAATTGAATGAAAGATAATTTGCTTTTTTTAAATATACCTTTTATAAAACTTTAGGATGCAAGTAGACAGATACAACCAAACCCCATGGCGCAACAGCCCCGAAGGACAGTAGCCTACGAGGCGGTCTGCAGATTACGAACTACCGTGTGGTCAGCACGACGATTCCCCTCGGCCGTTATTCTTGGCTGTCTAGACTGGGACTGCCATCTCATGGCTCCTCAATTGTAATCACGTAGGCTGAGTGCACCTCGAACCAGCCCTCAGATGCACGTGAAAGTCCCTGACCTGGCCGGGAATCGAATCCGGGTCCTCCGGGTAAGAGGCAGGTATGCTATCCCTACACCGCGGGGCCGGCATAATGTTTTAAAAGAAAAGAAAATACTGTATTGTAACAAAATAACGACGTCTTATAACATTTCTTAGACTAATAAATTATAACCGACTTAGGTGTCCGGCTCCATGGCTAAATGGTTGGCGTGCTGGCCTTTGGTCACAGGGTTCGATTCCAGGCGGGGTCGGGAATTTTGACCATTATTGGTTAATTTCGCTGGCACGGAGACTTGGTGTATGTGTCTTCGTCATCATCATTTCATTCTCATCACGACAAGCAGGTCGCCTACAGGTGTCAAATCGAAAGACCCGCAACTGGCGAGTCGAACTTGTCCTCGGACACTCCCGGCACTAAAAGCCATACCCCATTTCAATTTTTTAACGACTTAGGTGGCGCAGGGGAACCGTGGTCGCCAACCCACGTTCCCAAGTTGAGAGTCCTTCGTCCCCCTTTTAGTTTCCATTTACGACAGGCAGGGGTTTCTTCTGCCCCCACCCACAAGGAGGTGGAGAGCATGGCATTTCTTGGAGGAATGGTAGATAAAGGCTTCCACTATTCGTCATCTCGGCAGTACAGTAAGTGGGATAGAGTGGTTAGCTATATGTCCGTCCACCTTTATCATGGTGGTGTGATTACTGTTTAAAGATAAAGTACAACCAGGCAGCCATACTGTCTTAACACCAATCGGAGGGAACACGGAAGAATGAAGGAATCGGCATAAGAAAGAGAAGGGTATGGAGTTTGAGAAAATAGTCTTCCGAGGCCTCGCAATCCTAATACCGGTGGTATTGGAAGATAACAAGGGAGGTCGGACAAGAAAGTTGGAAGCCTGATGTAAGGGAGTGCAAGCATTACTAGACTGAGTTAGAGCCTCATGGTCGCTAACCCACGCTTCCAAGATGAATCCCCCTGAGGTTTCCCTTTCATTCGACTCTTATGACAGACTGGATATCGTGCATGTATTCTACTACCCACACCCACGGGAGTTACGGTCACCTTTGCCCCCAGGAATTACCTCTTACTCATTTTAGTTGTAAGCTGAGTGAACCTGATGATCTTGTGCCTCTCCAGAAGCGTAGGTTTATATCTTGTTTCTAAAATTTTTCGACTTCCAGACAGGGAATCGAACCCACGTCCTTTCGAGTGAACCGAGCATGCCTTTACCGTCTTGACAAGGCAGTTCATTCCGACTCCCTTGAGTCCTCAGCCCGAAGGATGGCGGGATTCCCAAGCAGCTCCATCATCAGCAATCAGAGGTAGCCTAGGCGACACTGAAGAGGCGTACTGGGGAAGTAAGGAATGTGGTAGTTTCGGTTGCTTTCCTCTCAGATCCAGATGTTCCTATTGCCTGTAAGCGACAACAAAAAATTGAGCAAAATCAGTAGAAGACGCCTCGGTGGATTACATTGTTACCAAGGCACTACTTTTAACTTTAAAGTGTGTAAAAAATATAACATACATGCATACATAATCATTATAGACTGTTATGCCTTTCAGCGTTCAGTCTGCAAGCCTCTGAGAATTTACTAAACGTCGCCACAATCCTCGATTTGCAACTAGTGTTGTGGCCTCATTTAGTTCTATACCTCTTATCTTTAAATCGTTAGAATATAAAGTGTATTTTTATTATTGGAGCATGTTGTTTATGTACGTATGTAAATAATAGCTTGTTTATGGTTCTTATTGTGTTCTCTCATCCGGTAAGAGTTTCTCCTCAGTTCAGGATAACTGCAGATCCAATAATATTTTTTTTTTTTTTGCTATTTGCTTTACGTCGCACTGACACAGATAGGTCTTATGGCGACGATGGGATAGGAAAGGCCTAGGAGTTGGAAGGAAGCGGCCGTGGCCTTAATTATGGTACAGCCCCGGCATTTGCCTGGTGTGAAAATGGGAAACCACGGAAAACCATCTTCAAGGCTGCCGACAGTGGGGCTCGAACCCACTATCTCCCGATTACTGGATACTGGCCGCACTTAAGCGACTGCAGCTATCGAGCTCGGTAAGAAATATTTTAAACAGCGTTTAGGGCTTGACAATTGAGATCATCACTGATCCGCATTTAGGGCTGTAACTCAGGTGGCAGATTCTCTATCACCCTCTGTGGGTGGGGGACGCAGATGGAGAATACACCCACGGTAACCCCCGCCTGTCGTAAGAGGCGACTAAAAGGGGCGACCAAGGGATGATGAAATTAGAACCATGAGAATAATTGTGATTAGAACGATTACGATTACGTGCGATTACGTGTTGCTTACGATAGAGTATTCCACTGGTCTGTTCCCACTGTGTTCAGAATGGGTGTGTGTTATGTATGAGTAGTACCACTTTATGAGAAACACCATGGGTTGACGTTGCGTGTGGTTAGTACTACTATGTGAAAAACACCACGGGTTTGGCTGACCCCCGTGATTAGTACCACTATTTGAAGAAAACCATTGGTCTGCGTTGCCTGAGAGTAGTACAATTATGTGAGGAACACCATAGGCTTGTGTTGTCTGTGGGCGGTACCATAATGTGCGATACACCGTGGGTCTGCATTGCCTATGATTAGTACCGCTATGTGAATGACGCCATGAGTATGCGTGGCCTGTGATTAGTTCCACTAAGTGAGGAACACCACGAGAATACCGGCACCCATGATTAGTCTCACTGTGTAAGGAGCACCATGGGCCTGCGTTGCTTGTGAGTTGTACCCCTATGTGCGGAACACCATGGGTTCAGTTAACTGCGAGTGGTGCCATTCTGTGTGACATTATTGGAATATGCAAACAGTGTTTGGGATCCTCACCAAGAACACCTAATGAAAGAAATAGATAGTGTGCAGAAGAAAGCAGCAAGATTTGTAACAGGGGATTTCAGGAGAAAAAGTAGTGTATCAGAAATGTTAGAGGAACTTGGGTGGGAAACTTTAAGTAAGAGAAGAGAAAAAAGTAGACTTACAGGATTATATAGAGCCTATACAGGGGAAGCATGGGGAGAAATCCGTGAGATGCTTCAGTTGGAGAATAATTATATCGGCAGAACTGACCACAAGTATAACATTAGAAGGAATTTTAGCAGAAGCGATTGGGGTAAATTTTCATTCATTGGGAAGGGCGTGAAGGGGTGGAACAGTTTACCAGGGGTAGTGTTTGATCCTTTTCCAAAATCTGTACAGATATTCAAGAAGAGAATAAACAGCAACAGAGAAAATAAATGAAATGTTAGAGGGCATTCGACCAGTGCAGGCTATTGTAAATAAAAAAATGTGTGTGAAAAAATTAATTCCATCCCCTGGTCCATGGAGTTTGGACAGCCAAAGTAGGGGACTGCCTGTAGGGGTGAAGTACAGTGGGGGCTTCGAGGGCCCTGGGACCGCTACGGTAGCTGTGAAGGCCCTTCAGGAACTCTGAAAAGTGGTGGCAAAAGGGGCTCTGGTTAAGACGCAGCAGGTCGTTATGCTACTTAGGTTCCAAAATGGGTTTTAAAAAAGTAACTAAATTCAATGCAAATTGTAATCTTATACCAGTTGTATAGTATTATTTGAAGTAATTCCACATACTGTATATAAGTTGACTATGTTTGTAAGTATAGGAGATATTATAAGTAGAATTTTGTAAACAATATAAATGTTGTAAGGATGAGCTGTTTAATAGAAAAAATTGTTAGCGTAAATTGTATATTATTGTATTCTAGAAAAATGTTCTACTTCTCTTGATAATTTAATATTTAGTGCTTGACAATAATGTATTTTAGTGTACCATTTGCCACCGAGGTACACACATCATTTGCAAATAAAGAGAATTTGATTTGATACCATGAGTCTACGTTACCTGTGATTAGTACCACTGTAGGAGGAACACCATGGTTCTGCTTTACTAGCGATTAGTACCATTGTGAGGGGCTGGTGACCTGGATTTTGGACCCCTTTAGATAAGTATCATCCCAGTACGTAAGGCATTGTGAATAGGATCCACTGATTGTTTTTGTTTCACAATCATCGCCATTCGTTTTAGATTTTAGTCAGTGGATACATTTTGAAGTTTTAATTTGCATTTCATATCATCATCAGGTTCTGTATCAGTTTTTATCTAACTTTTTGTTAAATGATTTCAGAGGACTCGGAAATGTATCGAACATCTCCCTTGGTAAATTATTCCAGTCCCTAATTCCTATTTCTGTAAATGAATATTTGTCCCAATATATATTGCTAGTGGCTTTACGTCGCGCCGACACAGATAGGTCTTATGGCGACGATGGGACAGAGAAGGGCTAGGAGTGGGAAGGAAGCGGCCGTGGCTTTAATTAAGGTACAGCACCAGCATTTGCCTGGTGTGAAAATGGGAAACCACGGAAAACCATCTTCAGGGCTGCCGACAGTGGGGTTCGAACCTACTATCTCCCGAATACTGGATACTGGCCGCACTTAAGCGACTGCAGCTATCGAGCTCGGTCAAGATTTTTTAATGGCACACCGACACAAAAAGGTCTTACGGCGATGATGGGGTAGGAGAGGGAAGGAAGCAACTGTGGCTCTAATGCCTGGTGTGAAAATGGAAAACCATATTCAAGGCTGCCGACAGTGCGGTTCGAACCCACTGTCTCCCGAATGCTGCGTGAACCAAACTTCCCGGCCACTTGCTCGGTCGAATCAAGTACTTGTGGTTTGCGTCCTATGCACTGGACCCATATTCTGTTTGGGGTCCTGCTCATTCGCCCCTTCTTTACATTCTTACTACAACTCCCAAATATCCTCATAACCATATGAAGAGATGTGTAACCTTTATTTACAAGCATGTTAATGTAATTACCCCAGTTAAGATATTTCCTTGTATTAATACCTTTAGTACTCTGCTGTCCATCTCAACATATTGTCAACGTCTTTTAGCAGTCGCTCACAAACTTGTAACTTATTTACTGCTCACTACAAGATAACATCGTCTGCAAAAAGTTTTGACCGTGGTTTCAGTTCTTTACTCGTATCATTTATATAGGCTACATAAGAAAACATACAGGTCCAATAATACTGCTTTGCAGGACCCCGTTCTTGTTACAGGATCTTCACCGTAGGTGGTGCTGTTATGGTCCCGTCATATGTTAATCAAAACTTGGAATGATAAATCAACTTTGACATCGGGTGGAATCCCAGTTTCTGCGCAGAAAGTACTGTATAATAGGTTCCTGTAATCCTTTTTTTCCGCACCGGTCGTAAGTGCTTTTTTTCTCTTACTACGACGGGGAGGGATCGAACCTATCACTACCTCTAGTGCCGTCCGTGCTACTTCACTAAAAGTAGTAGTCACTCATGCGTCCTAAGTCACCACTTCCGTCACTGTATATACTTTTCTGTTGTGAAGTCCAGTGAACCATAGAATAAGTAGAAAAATAGATGCAGTTATCGATTAAATATCTTTCTAAAATAAATGTGGCACGTGAAGTCTCGCTCTGAGCATTTGATCTCGTGGAGTAGCCTATAACATGAGCTCTCACTTCCGTTTACGTAGCGCAGCCCACTGTCGTGAGGTTCCAGTGCCAGTGAGACGTGGGAGGATATGCGTGTCCACCTATGAAAAAGTATATTGAGAAGGAGAGCGTGAGATAGAAGACGTTTTCATAGTTTAAGGTCAGATATCCCAGAGGTGTGCCCAGAAGGTACTGTATTTCGATCCAGTACCTTTAATTGAACACAGTATGCTTTCGGGGCATTTTACTTCTTCAGGTGCCGTCTCCATTATTGTAAGTTGGCTATAATCTTGGCAAAGCTCGTGCGATCATCTGCTCTTCTCATTAAGGTCTTAGATTCCAGTCCTGACCAGCCAGCCCTGCAGGTTCACCAGCCACGAGCGTCTTCTTCGACTCGACCTCGTCACTCATCAATTTTCCCTTGCAAGATCAATTTTAAGAGATTGTATTTTTCGTTTCTGATGATATGTCTTAAGTAGGATGTCTTCATTGTCTTTATTATGCTTGTTAGCTCTCGATCCTTCATGTGCTTCAGTACCTTTGCACTGAAGACATGTTCGGTCCACAAAATCCACAGCATCCTTCGGGAGATCCACATTTCGAAGGTTTCCAATCTCTTTATGGTGTTTTTGAGTTTCCATGTCTCAGCGCCGTACAGGAGTACTGAATATACATAACATATAAAAAGTTGTATTTTATCTCTGGACTGAGGTTTATGTCGCACAGTTAAGTTCCTCATAATCACAAAGCTGGCGTGAGTCATTTCTATTCGCACACGCATCTCTGCGTCAGGATTTAGATCTTCAGTGACCCAGGTACCTGTTCAACATGTGTGATCTCTGGATCTGCGTGGATCGACTTCTGCTGATGGCCATAACATTTGTCTTTTCGGTATTCATTCAGAGTCTGTGTGTGTGTGTCATCTTCGGTCACTTATCTTGTCTATCAGGCATTGCAGACTCTCAGGAAAAATGTACATCCTCACTAGTCTAGTCTGATATGTTTCTTCTATCTCCAGTTCAGATAATACTTGTTAGAGGCGACGCAATAAATAAAAATATAGGCTGATTTCACTGAGGGAAATATTTCCTATGCTAAAATCGGAGGAGGACCTTTTGTGAACCTCAATTTTAAAGCTCTAGTTGGTCAATGGAAATACGAGATCGTCGTAGATCATCGTTTATGTTGAGAAATGTTACGTAAAAGATTTCTGGGAACAATTAACTCCAGAAGAAAATATATTGCACACCAAGTGCACCTCTACCGCCTCAAG
The DNA here is from genome assembly GCF_040414725.1 of Anabrus simplex. Taxonomy (NCBI): domain Eukaryota; kingdom Metazoa; phylum Arthropoda; class Insecta; order Orthoptera; family Tettigoniidae; genus Anabrus; species Anabrus simplex. The sequence goes on from NC_090265.1 coordinate 1,295,502,116, forward strand.
GACAGTGTCCTGGAGCTTCAGACTCTGGGTCGGGGATACAACTTGGTAGGGTGACCAGTACCTCGCCCAGGCGGCCTCACCTGCTATGCTGAACAGTGGCTTTGCGGGGGGATGGTAAGATTGGAAGGGATAGACAAGGAAGGGGGAAGGAAGCGGCCGTGGCCTTAAGTGAGGTACCATCCCGGCATTTGCCTGGAGGAGAAGTGGGAAACTACGGAAAACCACTTCCAGGATGGCTGAGGTGGGAATCGAACCCACCTCTACTCAGTTGACCTCCCGAGGCTGAGTGGACCCCGTTCCAGCACTCGTACCACTTTTCAAAACTTTCGTGGCAGAGCCGGGAATCGAACCCGGACCTCCGGGGGTGGCAGCTAATTACACTAACCACTACACCACAGAGGCGTACATACGGCACATAAATAATTATATTTGTGTGTGCAAAAGACTTTCTTCAAACTTGTTGAATATTGGTTGGTTATTCCTTCCACTTCAGACGTTCCGTCATCTCAGTGATGTCCGACTCGTTGGCTGAATGCTCAGCGTACTGGCCTTGTTCAGAGGGTACCGGGTTCGATTCCCGACCGGGTCGGGGATTTTAACCTTAATTGGTTAGTTCCAATGGCTCGGGGGCTGGGTGTGTATGGCATATTGAGCATTATAAATCATCCTAGGTAGGGCCCTCATCTTCACAGACATGCAAGTCGCCTAATAAGCTCGCACCAGGCCTCTCCGGATGCCATACGCCATTATTATTATTATTATTATTATTATTATTATATATAATTCGCTGGGGCCATCAAGGACCACGTTAAGTCTTGTTGCATTTGACACTGAACTTGGCCTTCTTTAGAGACCAAATTTCCCTCATTCTTTGTGAGTGGGCCTGCTTACGCTCCTCTGTCCAAGGGGCACCGTGTCTTCTCTTCGGTGGCTCGTCTCGGTTTAGCCCGTTCGTCAATATTTTCTTGCGGAAGAGATCTCTGTTAAGGGCGTCTTCAGCTGAGATATGTAGCATTTGCAGGTCTTCTTTGGTATTTCTAAACCAGGGAATTGTGGTTTTGGGGTTTGAATCAAAAAAGTGAAAGATTTCTTTAGTTAACTTTCTTCCGTCCATTCTTTTCAGATGACCGTAAAATCTTGCCCGTCTTTTTCTGATTGTGTCGGTAATTTTCTCTATTTTGCTGTAGACTTCCTTGTTGGATCTCTTTTGATGGATTCCATTTCTGTACTTTGATCCCAAGATTCCTCTCACAATTTTGCGTTCTCTTTTCTCCAGTTCTTCAAGGAGTCCTTTGTTGGCATTTAGAGACAGGGTTTCGGCTGCATATAGAACTACTGGCTTCAGAACTGTTTCATAGTGACGAATCTTGGTGTTTTGGGATAGGCATTTTTTGTTGTAGATTGTGCGGGATGTTTGGTAGGCTATTTCCAGTTTGCGTACTCGCTCCTGAAGTGCTTCTTTGTCCAGTCCATTTTTCATGATGATCTCACCCAGGTATTTGAATTTGTCTACTCGGGTGATGTCCCCGTATTTTGTATGGAGTTTTGGTGGAGCCTCTTTGATGTTAGTCATTACTTCTGTTTTCTCAAACGATATCTGAAAACCAGTTTGTTCGGCAATTTCCTTTAAAATTTCTACTTGAGCTCTAGCGGTTTCTATGTCGTTTGAGAGAACAGCAATATCATCGGCAAATGCTAAGCAGTCTGTTGCGATCCCCTTGGATTTGGTTCCTGTTCTCAATGGACTGTAGTTGGTTTCCTGTAATCTCGCCCGCCAGGTTCTGATGATCTTTTCAAGAACACAGTTGAAGAGTATCGGGGATAGCCCATCACCTTGTCGGACTCCTGTTTTGATGTCAAAGGAATGCGAGAGACATCCGTGGAACTTCACCTTGGATTTTGTATCGGGCAGGGTGGCTCTAATTAATGCCAGCAGTTTCAAATCAACTCCAAATTCATTTAAGATGTTTAGCAGGACTTCCCGGTCAATGGAGTCGTACGCTTTCTTAAAGTCCACAAAGACGGACACATACTGCTTGGACCTTAGTGTACAATATCTGATGATCGTTTTGAGATTTTGATCTGTTCAGCTGTTGAGCGACCTTTTCTGAACCCTCCTTGGTATTCACCTATTTGATGTTCGACTTGTGCTTCCAAACGCTCCAGGATGGCAAGTGATAGAATTTTGTAAGTCACGGGTAGCAAAGATATTCCTCTGTAGTTGTTGATGTTCTTCATGCTGCCTTTTTTGTGTAATGGATGGATCAAAGCTATTTTCCAATCTTCGGGTAGGGTCTCCTTGTTCCAAATTTCTTCTATTTGCTTTTGCAAGATATCAAGTGATTCCTCTGGGGCATATTTCCATAGTTCTGCTACTACTGAGTCTTCCCCCGGCGCTTTATTATTTTTGAGACGGGCAATGTGGCGCTTGATTTCATCTCTGTCGGGTGGTCTGGAATCTGGGTACCTGAGTAAGGGTTCCTTGGTCTCAATGGCGCTTTGCGGTTTAGAGCAATTAAGTAAATTCTTGAAGTAATCTGCCAGAATGCTGCAATTTTCATTTGATGTCGCCAGTGTGCCGTCCTCTCGCTCAAAGGATAGAGATGGTGGTTTATAGCCAGTGAGTTTGCGTTTGAAGGCTCTGTAGTACTCTCTGCTTTCATTCTTCCTAAAGTTTTGTTCTATCTTTTCAATGAGAGATTTTTCGTATTTACGTCTCTCAGTTCTGAACACCCTAGCTGCTTGGGCACGTTGGGTTTTGTAGGTTTCCCAATCATTTTCTGATTTTGTAGAGTAGTATTGTTTCCACGCATTGAGTCTTTCTTGGAGGACTGATTCGCAGGTACCATTCCACCAGGTATGCTTTTTGCTTCTCTTGATTTCTGCAACGTCTTTGGCGGCCTCAACAAGGAGACTTTTGGCGTTGTTAAAGTCACGGTCATTTGGTCTAGCCTTCTCCTGGAACTCCTCGACCCTTTGCCGAAGTTTATCATTGTCGAAGCGTGTGATCTGTTTGGTTGTCTTCCTTGTGTTTGCGGGAATTGGTTTGAATTTGATAAGAGACATATAATGATCTGAGGCCACATTGATGCCTTTCTTTACCTTGACATTCATCATCTCAGGGCTGTTTCTCCTGGAGATTGCAACATGATCAATTTGGAACTCTCCGAGAGCTTGGACGGGAGAACGCCAAGTCATTTGCTTTCTGGGTAGATGGCGAAAGTGGGTCGACATGACCTGCAGGTTGTGATTTTCGCAAATGGACACCAGTCTTTTGCCGTTAGGATTGGTTCTTTTGTGAGCAGGGTAATTTCCTATAACTTTCTTGTACTTCTGTTCACGACCTAGTTGGGCATTGAAGTCACCCAAGAGAAGCTTGACATGGTGTTTGGGGATTTTGTTTAATTTTTCATCCAGTAGGTCCCAGAAATTATCAACTTCGTCTGGATCAGACTTGTTCTTATCATTTGTAGGAGCATGTGCGTTAACTAGGGCGTAGGTTTTGTTCGCGCATTTAATTGTGAGTATAGACAATCTGTCATTCACAGGTTCGAAATTTGCAACCGATTTAAGGATCTTGGTTCTAACAGCAAACGCGGTTCCAAGCATCACAGCTCCGTTGAGGATTGCTCTTTGCGCTTTGCTCTTGAAAAATCGGTAGCCTTCGGATTCAAAAATCTCTTCATCTGGGTACATTGTTTCCTGTAGGGCCATTATGGATATCTGATTTTCGTGAAGAGCTTTGGTGAGGGTTTTCAGCTTGCCAGTTTGTGTAAGTGAATTTATGTTGAAAGTTGCTAGAAAGGTTTTAGATTTTGGCCTGAGTTTTTGACTTTTCGGGGTACACCGAGACGCTCCGACTCGTCTCTTGCATGATGTCGAGTCTCCCCCAGAATCCGAACGAGACTCGTGCGCCGTGGCGTTCACGACGAGGGATTTATCCGAAGATTTACCCCCTGGGGTATGTTTCTTGAAATGTTGTGCCATCATGCTTTTCGACTTGACTTTGCTTTGGACGGGTACCCATCCTTTTACAACTAGGGTTGTTAGCCCTAGAGGTTGCCTCAAGATGTTTTCTGGCTTCTGGTCATTTACCAGTCTTATAAATGCAAACGGCAAGATATTAACAATGCATTCATTGACTCTAGATGCGCAACACGGAAGACCAATATACAGTACAACGCAAGTCAGAATTAAATTAATTGTTTAATTTAGAGATTCCAGAATGACGATCTACCCATCATCATGAAATGCGCATAATGTCGAAACTAGAACATATTATTGGGCTGATAAACGTGACAGGGAGCGTAATAGCCAAGTGGTGTTCTCTCTAGCCTCTCACCAAGGCGAAAGGACAAAACATGTGGGATTAAAGAAAAGATATTGCCGGGATGAGTGACTCAGACGGTTAAGGCGCTGGCCTTCTGACCCCAACTTGGCAGGTTCGATCCTGGCTCAGTCCGGTGGTATTTGAAGGTGCTCAAATACGTCAGCCTCGTGTCGGTAGATTTACTGGCACGTAAAAGAACTCCTGCGGGACTAAATTCCGGCACCTCGGCGTCTCCGAAAACCGTAAAAGAGTAGTTAGTGGGACGTAAAACAAATAACATTATTATTATTATTAAAGAAAAGATAGTCACATCCCCGTGGTTCGAATTCTCTGCAAAATTGGAGGTCCTGTGTCTGTGACCACGATATCAACAATCGTGTAAAACTTCAAGCGACCTTGCTTGGATAAACGTGACTTCCTTAGTCGGGGGCTAAGAACCCAACTCTACCACGACCTAGAAGCCGAGAAATGTTCTGCTCAATTCATTCTATGAATACATTTCTGAGAGAAGCGAGTAATACGAGGTACTTTTCCTTGAGAAAATGACGACAAAATTTTGCACCTCAATTTTGTTTTTCTACACAATTACTGCATTCTAAATCTTCTCTGATCTGTTTCTCATATTCATGCCTTGATATACCCTTACAGTTCTTACCCCGTACACTTCCCCCAGAGTGGCCATTCGGTTTGGGTCTCTAGCTGTCAGCTGTAGCTGGTTCCCCATTTTCACACTAGGCAAATGCTGAGGTTATGCCGTAATTAAGGCCACGGTCACTACTTTCCCTGTCCAGCCCATTCTCATCCCATCGTTGTTATAAGACCTATCTGTGTCTGTACGACGTACAACAAATACTAAAATAAAAACTAACTGCTCAAGTCCTGGGCGTTTCACGTTGTGTGACCTGTCTAACGATTTCTTCGTCGGCTTAAATTTCGCCAAATCATTCTCCTCTCACCTACGTGATTCATTGTCTCTGCATTTGTAATTCGATCTACCCATCTCATTTTCAGCATTCTTCTGTAACAAATTCCAAAAGCTTCTATTATCTTTATTTCCGTGGTAGTCATTGTCCGTGCTTCACTTCCATACAATGCCACACTCCACACTAACGTCTTCAAAAACGTTTATACAACATATATAAGCTGTGTATGTTCGCATTGAGCAAATGTATTTTCTTAAAAACCGCCTTCCTTTCTTGCGGTAGACCGCATTTTATGACCTTACTTCTGGCATCGTTAATTATTATACTGCTGTAGTAACAACATTTATTTACTTCCTTTAGTACCTCATTAATCTATTTTTTTCTGCATCACCTAACTTTATTCAACTGATTTCCACAACTTTTGCTTTGGATGTATTTAATCTTGTACTCCTGCTCCACAATTTTCGTGGTCAGAGTTTTATATAATATACATTGCTCATAATGGTATTTCTGTATCGGTCGTGTCCACACCAAAAAGGAAATGCAATGTTTAATTTTCTCTTATGTATGTATGTATGTATGTATGTATGTATGTGTATTACGAGAAAATGGCTGAACAGAACTTAATGAAAATTAGTATGTAAAGTCGAGCAATAAGGCAGTATATTTTGGGATATAAATAATTGTATTCACGCTGAGTGAAATGGTAGTTTAGGGGAAGGACTAAAATGTAATTTCCAAATATATATATATATATATATATATATATATATATATATTATTAGTGGTTCCATCGATAAATACAATACAGCAAAAGTTATAACTTAGAGATATTTACGATCATTTATGTCCTATACAATTTTACCGTACCGGCTGTAATAATAGATATTCATGAATTTAGACTTATCGAGCGAGTTAACCGCGCGGTTAGGGGTGCGCAGCTGTGAGCTTGCCTTCGGGGGATAGTGGGTTTGAACCCCACTGTCGGCAGCCCTGAAGGTGGTTTTCCGTGGATTCCCATTTTACATCAGGCAAATGTAATAACATACAGTGCTCATAATGGTATTTCTATATCGGTCGTGTCCACACTAAAAAGGAAATGCAGTGTTTAATTTTCTTGCGGCTGTACCTTAATTAAGGTCACGGCCGCTTCCTTCCCACTCCTAGCCCTTTCATATCCCATCGTCGCCATAAGACCTATCTGTGTCGGAGTGACGTAAAGAAAATTGTTAAAAATAAATAATTCTCAATTACGTAATGTTATTAATGTTCCTATCGATACATACACCTGTATTATAGACTATTATGCCTTTCAGCGTTCACTCTGCAAAACTCTGTGATCTTGTTAAACTCCGCCACAAGCCTTTATTTGTAACTAGTTCAGTGGCCTCGTTTACTTTAAAGCATTAAAAATTGAGCTTAACGATCGTCATCTTGGTCTCCCTCTACTTCTCTTATCCCCAATGACGGATTCCATTATTTTCCTAGGTAACGTATGCTCCTCCTTTCTCCTCACATGACTCCAACACCGAAACCGGTTTATGCGTACAGCCTCGTAGCAAATTTATAGAGAACACAATTTTCGAGCACTTAACGTCTTATAAAATTTTGCCTACTGGCTATGATAACAGATACTCATGAATTCAAACATTTATTGCTTAGTCCATATCAACGCCGAACATTGTTACCATGGAAATATATTCTTCAATCGTGTTAACTGTCGATGGGGGTGGTTTTTGTCGTGATTGTCTTAAGGTGAAAAACCACGTGGTCATCAGCCCATATCGACAAGGAAGATTTTGAAGACGACTAACAAAATGACCGGGCTGAGTGGCTCAGGCGGTTGAGGCACTGACTGGCCTTCTGACCCCAGCTTGGCAGGTTCGATCCTGGCTCAGGCCGGTGGTATTTGAAAGTTCTCCAATACGTCAGCCTCGTTTCGGTAGATTTACTGACACGTAAAAGAACTCCTGCAGGACTAAATTCCGGCACCTCGGCTTCTCCGAAAATGGTAAAAGTAGTTAATGGGACGTAAATCCGTATTTTTATTTATTATTATTATTATTATTATTATTATTATTATTATTATTATTATTATTATTATTATTATTATTATTATTATTATTTTGTGGACTTCCAAGGACAGCGCAGTCGGTGGAGGACACAAAGAAACGGTTTACCTCAAGGAAGAGTACTGGCACCAATCTTCTTTAATATATACACGAATGACCAGCCGGTAGCTCCAAATAGCAGAAGTTTCTTGTATGCTGATGATCTTGCTCTGGCAACACAATGTACAGACTTTGAGACAGTGGAAAGGAATCTAACCATCGCCCTCGAAAGTTTGTCATCCTATTACAAGGCAAACCAGTTAAGGCCTAACCCTATGAAAACACAAGTTTGTGCCTTTCATCTGAAAAATAGGGAAGCTCATCGTAAGCTGCATATAGTGTGGTCAGGTGTTGAGTTACAATACTGTGAAACTCCAAAATACCTAGGAGTGACGCTTGATAGAGCTCTTACATTCAAGAAACACTTCATGAACACTAAAATTAAAGTTTCCACCAGGAATCATCTTCTACGTAAATTATCTGGATCAGAATGGGGCAGTCAACCAAAAACTATTCGTGCTTCCGCCATGGCACTATCTTATTCTGCAGCGGAATATGCCTGCCCTGTTTGGTACAATTCATCTCATGCCAGACAGGTAGACATAGCACTTAATCATCATGGCAATCAACTAGCTAATAATGATGATGATTGTTGTTGTGATTGTTAAATAAGCTGCAAATCCGCTCGGTCGTTAGCCACCATGGATCAGGAAGATAATGAAGATAACTATCGAAGTAAGAAGGAAAACGCGATCTCTCGAAGAATGAGGGGGGGGGGGGGTTGCACTAATATCATCGAGCTCAAAGAAAACAAAATGTGATGGCCTACAATGTCCAACTTATCAACAATAACATTACATGGACTCACTATTGTAAACTGATGTGTTCTCCAACTTGACTGCCACAATTATGCGAACAGTAACCCGTCGACGACGGGTACGAAGGCTAAAACAACAGATAGGGCAGTCGCCCAGGTGGCAGATTCCCTAAATGCAGATCCGTATTGATTGATTGATTGATTGATTGATTGTCAGTTTCTAAATTTACCTTCCTAGGTGGATGGATACATCCAGTGCCATAGGGAGTATCAACAACATTCTTCAATGAGAAACTCTCACTTTTTAATGTTTATGCCTCATTTAATTTAATTTCCTCCGCCAGTGGTCCAATTAATCATCAGCTGGCTTATTTAGAACAGCTGTTAGTAGGGATGTCTGGACCAGATTTACCGCCAAAATCCGTTGAGGATATGGCACTTCCAGAAGAAGATTCTTATTTTTTTCGACCGCCTTTTCCACATCTGTGGGGTCATGGGTGCAAACTGTGTTCCGTATGTGAATTTGGCTCTATTTTACGAACAGATACCACCGCTATTTGGACGGATGTATTCACTAATGCTTGTTTCTGAAGTAGTTGGTAGTGTAGTGTGTTGCCTCAGTTGAAGAGGGGAATGTTGGGACGAACACAAATACCCAGTACACAAACGAGAGTAATTAACCAGATGCAATTTAATCCCCGGTGACTCTGCACTTCCTCTCAACGTTGACCATTCCGCCAAGGAATTGGACTAATCGAATAATTTAATGATGTATTTTATTACGAATTCCATAGCATCTTTCCCTATCCAAAGCACAAATAATTAACTACATAAGCTGCTACATCGCATAGTAACACGATACTAATGTATTTGATGACTACAGGAAATACGAAACCATAATTTCAACTGGTTTATTACAACACAAAGAAAGAAACGAGTGAGATTAACTACGTTTGATGATTCTCGACTAAATTTGCAATTTCAAGCGCTCTTTCATACATTTTAGCTAGGTTGTCACAGACAGCTTTTTATTCACATTTAGTTGAGGATACGCGGCACATGTTGTTACATGTAGAGCTAGCGTTACGTAAGAGGTCTTTTCCCCAGTCGGCGCGTGACCGGTATTGAGAGAGCGAGGACGTCGATCCCGAGACTTCAGCTTATACTGACTTGTGGCTTAACAAGTATTGTTCTGTAGTATATCGTTCCTCATTTGTACATCCTACGGATCGTGACCTCTTAGCCAATGTGTAGGCTACATTCAGGAGACGGGCAGTGTTGTATAACAGCCATACTCGTACTTAGAGGACGTGTCCTTCCTTTAATTTTTGAGGCCTCCCCTGTACTGATTTTTATGTTACTAGCAGAAGGAAAACTTATATTGAATGGACAGCTCTGTGGAACAGGACTACTCAACACAAAGGACGATACTATGTCTGCATTCAACCAGCTATCCTCCACAAACTATGATATCAAGACGTCATATGGGCCCAAGGCCAAGTAACTACCATCATTCGGATGAGGTTCAACCATGCTTCATTCCCCGCTCACCTCAACAGGATTGGAGTTCTCCAATCAGCACAATGTCCGTGTAACGCAAGAAACACGGGAGATGTGAACCACCTTATCTTCGAGTGCAGTAGAACTGTATCCTTTCGAAGAGAATTGTTCGCTACCCTTGTGCACCTTCGGGTTCTCTTACGCATATTCAGCTATTACTGGCAACTGGAGACTTGCGTGTGTACAGTGCAATTGCAACATACTTCACAAAAACTGGTGTGAATATCTAAAGAATAAGTCTTTATTTCAAGTGTGTTTTGCTTCCTTTTTTTGCTCTGTTCTAGGTCATTTCTGTTAATTTGTATGTCTTTTAATTTCTTGTCCCTTTTTCTTTCTCTTTTCTGTAACCTTTTTATCATTGCACATTATTGATGGCCAAATGTCCTATAGACGAAGGTCATAATAAATAAAAATTGAGGCTGTTACCTGTATTATAAGATAATGCCATACGATAAATCGTTATAGATTACGATAAAATGGTTCGAAAAAATGATCGAATTATATTAAATACTAGCTGAGGTACCCGTGCTTCGCTACGGAATTCTACGTTGTACACAGAATTCTAGGTTAGGTGGTGTACACGTTGTGAGTAAGATTGTAATACATTGCATAGCTTTTAACGTTACCTGTACCCTAGAAACGTGACGGAGAAGTCATCAAACGTCTTTTTTGTGTTCAAACTGGGATAGGGAATTTTCATTGTAATGGTAGGCCTTCTTGCCTACCAACAGTCACAATCAAGTTGGGGAATTTTCATTATAATGGCTGACTCTCACTCTCCACCTGCCTTTTTACATCCTCAGAAAGACTATCTTAGTGGTTTTCCCAACTGAAATCAACTTACTTCATTACAATGACGCCACTAGGAATGTCGCGATTAAAAGCAATGCTATCATATGAAATACTCGACCAAATGAAGAACCACACATTTTCTCACTTTTAACGAACAGTATTACGGTGCTGATCTAACAGTCCAAAGTGCCAGAGCTGGAATGTCCAGGTCGTAGACAGCCGTGAGGCGTGAACACTCTTTTATTTTCTGGAAAGTCCCAGGGCAAAAACTATGCTCTTTTACTCTGTTTCCTAGGAGTATCCGATGAGTTTGAAATACCCAATTCACTATACTGGAGGGAGAAAATATGACTTGGAGGAAAATTTTTCCTCCAAGCCAGAGGAGAAATCCTCTCTTGGCTGCAAAGGAAAGGGAAGGGCGCGCAGCTGTGAGCTTGCATCCGGGACATAGTGGGACGAGCCCCACTGTCGGCAGCCCTGAAGATGGTTTTCCGTGGTTTCCCATTTTCACATTAGGCAAATGCTGGGGCTGTACCTTAAGATCACGGCCGCTTCCTTCCCACTCCTAGCCCTTTCATACCCCATCGTCGCCATAATACCTGTGTCGGTGCGACGTTAAGCCAATTGTAAAAAAAAAAATATATCATGGATGAGACTGAGACAGGTCAATGAAAGTAACAAATTTGTTCTACCCCATACCAGAAAATGTAGTACTCTGTAAATTTCTCAGTGATCTCTTCAAAGTGTAATTCTCTTTACTATTAAAGCGGTAAACTCATGAAAATATGAAAAGAACAGACGATCACTGTAAATACAGGCGAACTAATCGAGCTGCTATTTCGAAGATCTCCTTGTCTGTCTTTTCTTGATAGCGTTACGAATAATACGCTGTTTGGGTTATCGTTCTAATTTATTTCTAGGATGACCCAATAAGTACATACATATTCATATACACATACAATTCTATTCAACCATGAATGACTACACACCTCTAATTCTTGTGTTTTACAAAGTCTGTCCTCCTCACAGCAGGCGATCCGTTTCGCCAGTATTACCTGTGAGACGGTAATCCTGCTTGACAGGCATTTCACTTTCTCTCTTGCAAGCTCTGTCCCTTCACACATAACAGTTGCACGCAGACAGCTAGGTTTGAACACAGGGCTAGTGGCTACACCACACGGCGACTGTTTCTTGGTTCGACCCCAGAGAAAATCCACCACTCTCCCGTTCAAGCACAGTAAACTACTCAACACTGACATGTAACAGCGATCACATAACAGCAACAACTGAAGAGTGCTAGCCAGAACTACAATATTCTCAAAACGACAATTAACACTGCTCCAATTCTACTTACACCAACTGTTCCATATACAGACTCGAAGTTGGCCTACAGTCCACGATAACACACACACACACACACACACACACACACACACACACACACACAGAGTCATCCAAGGCAGTACTCTGCTCCGTACGCTCTGGTGGGACACAGAGCGATCGGCGTGTACTGAGAGGACTACACGCCGATACCGTGACACCGGTGGGACGCTGACGGCAGCCACACTACTGCCGCCCCATTCCAACTACCGAACTCCCAACACTCCGACACAACAACAACTCAGACTCCGGTGGGACACTACGACAGCCAGAACTACTGCCATCCCAGTTCAGCTACTCCCATTACTGACTGTTCGCGGCTAGCCTCCTTTTTATAGCCTGATGATGGTGTAATAGAAAATTCCTGCCTCGACTAGAGGTAGAACATTTCTGTTCCATGTTCCAGAAGGTGCACGGGGAAACGCACGAAGAAAACAACAGAGGGGAGAGACTGTCAGTACGCCCTCAGGCTGGGAGCTCTCTGCTGACTCACCATTTCCTTCCAGGCAATACCGAAGGGTTCTACTAGAGGGTTGGCACGTAACAATAGGGGAGTATGGGATCGCAACCTTATCAGGCAGGGCAAATGTTGGAAAGTATTTGACTTACAGTATATTGTATTCATTGGCTTTAAAGCACGGACTTAAGGTGATCGGTTAGGTTTGAAGAAAACTTGGTGCGGTACGGATAGAGTTGATAGGAGGAATCGAAAGGAACAATTTTTGCCATTGAACCGTAACCGGAATGTTCTAGTTGTATGCTTTGCGACCTTGAAAGATCAATCTCACTAGTGGGTCTTAGAGAGCTATTGTATTTACTTATGTCATACGGTAGCCGATATTCTTTGTCCAGCGCTATGAATGCTAAGTTTTACAAGCTCAAAATATGATTGCATTCGACCATGCCAGCAAATACTGCTTGTTTCCTTCCTGCGCTCGGTCATCCGCCTCTGTCGCCAGGTACAGTAGAGCATTAGTCACTTGGCCAGTCTTTGGTGATACAGTGATTCCTTGCGCTCTAACGCCGGTAGCCTCTAAATAATAAACACACATTGCATTCTGAATTCGCTCTATTTGCAGTACTCACAAATTATTCTCTAAAATTAATCTTGTCCTGTCTGTCGGTCATGCAAGACTCATATGATGACTACTCGGTGCACTGGCGTGCCTGCTTCTCAACCTGCCATCAGATGCGCGTTCTTGGCGGAATGTCCCACTTCACATGTTTGCGATAATAGGTATCAACAAGCGCGCCCACAGGTGGAAGATATCTCCTTCACCGAATAGTCCGGTAGCTGTCCTGGCTTGTTCATAAAATATCCTTATCCATTAAGGTAAAACGGGTACCGAGAATTTTTTGAGTTGTGTAAATGTTTCATCATTTTTCAGTGACCTGTTCAGAGTACTGATGTCCTAGTTTTGGATTAATATATCCTAAACTTTTCCATTTGGATTTTATCAGACCAGAACTGTCTCGGACGTGTGACTAGTCTGAACATAAGTGGCAGAAGAGATCTATGTGTGTAAACTAACGACCGACAAGAGGTCAAGGAATATGTCTCGGGGAAAAGAGAACTGGATTCTTTTTTTTTCTTGCTATTTGTTTTACGTCGCTCCGACACAGATAGGTCTTATAGCGACGATGGTAGAGGAAAGGCCAAGGAATGGGAAGGAAGCGGCCGTGGCCTTAATTAAGGTACAGCCCCAGCATTTGCCTGGTGTGAACATGGGAAACCACGACTGGATTCTTTGGTGATGTCTTCGGTTTTTTTAAAAATTAATTTAGTAAAATGAACAGTATGGAGCAGAGAACATTTTCCCCGGAAATCTGCACTGTATCCTTTCCTGGCTGTCTGGAACAGTTCCAACGTTGCTTCCTGTCTTGCCAAAATATTTACCTAAGGCATGTTTTAAATGAACACGCTTATATCCCTCTTTAATTTCCCAGGATTATTTATGCGCTATATAGATTGTTCTAACATGTTAAGATCTGGTCGAAGCACACTTGCACGTTTGTATAGAAGTGTCCTGCGGTCGATTCCAGGCATGGCCAGTAATATTTGCAGCGTCTGGTTAATTCTTCTGGCTCGGTTGCTGAGTGTTCATGTTCATCTTAATACATACCGGAACCTCATAATTTACCTATAATACACCACACCACCAACGAACACAGAGACATGCAATAGTGAATACTTACCTCTACATAGGGTTAGTGTCAGGAAGGACATCCGGTCGTAAAAGTTGGCCAAATATACACGTAATGCTGACCCCGCGTATAGTCTCTGCCATGTAAAGATATACACGAAGGGTACAACAGTACTCTTTCTGCCCAGTTAATACTGAATTAGCGATTTATACTTATTTTCTAACTGTTGGGTTCAATTCAGTGTCGCTAACCATACTTGCCGATCCCCCTGTGGGTGGGGGTGGTAGAATAACACCCACGGTATCTCCTGCCTGTCGTAAGAGGCGACTAAAAGGGGCCTCAGGGGTTCTGAACTTTGAAGCGTGGGTTAGCGACCACGGGGCCCTCAGCTGAGTCTTGGCATTGCTTCCACTTACTTGTGCCAGGCTCCTCACTTTCATCTATCCTATCCGACCTCCCTTGGGCAACTCTTGTTCTTTTCAGACTCCGGCGGTGTTATGTATGGAGGTCTAGGGAGTCTTTCATTTTCATGCACTTGGTGGGCCTTGTCTTCCTTTGGCAGGTAACTTCATATTTCGAAGTGTCAGACCCCTTCCATTTTTTTCTCTCTGATTAGTGTTATATAGAGGATGGTTGCCTGGTTGTACTTCCTCTTAAAACAATAATCACCACCACCACCACCCTACTTGCCTATACGACGTCTTTCAGTTACTATTAATCTTGCAGGTAGGCGATATGTAGCCATGCGAGATTATAAGTAATGCCACTGCCATATCGTGAATATCACTACTGTTACATCTGCGAGTCTAAGTAAACATCTTTTGTTTTTCTGTAGGATTGTAAATCTAATTGTCGCATGTTCGAATAACGCATTTAATAATGCAGTGGTGTTAAGTGATGAACGCAGCATTTTATTAATGCGGTCTTATTTCTTCCAATTTGTATGTACAGAATTCAATTAGGATGTATAAGAAGCAAACAACATCTGCAAGAACTCCTCCGAAAAAGGAAAGCAACGTTACCTCCTCTATAAAGATCAGTTCAGTTTGAAATGGAAGGAAATATCATTATCAACGTACCCTAACCTAACATTGTCTTGTCACGACTTTCGTACGACATATTTAGCCTTTGTATATTCTTATTGACTGACGGCATATGCACATGTAATAGCAAGTAGTAGCACATTTCAAGAAGGGGACTGAACTATTTACACCAGGCAAACACCGAAGAATAACGCCATAGTAATGCATATATTAGCAAAATAAAGGCAGAAATATACAACATAAAATTAAATGAAAGTGAGAGAGAGTGTCTATGTATTTCCTTAATTCCTCAATGTGCTTGAAAATATACTTAATTATGAATATCTTGCTTGATCATCTACTTTGGTAAGGGAACCTCTATTATTGATACTTACATTGAGGTTACGTTGATGGTGGTTATGTCTCGTGATTTCAGTATGTATCGAGTCAAGTCGGCAACAGTGATGTGCTATTAAAAAAGAGAATAGGGCGGCGAGATTTGCTTTTAAGTGTATAGCCTTACGTACCGAGTACTGTAATTGTGAAAAGGTCAGCAAGGCCACGGCCGATTCCTTCCCAGTCCTATATATTTCCCATCCTTCCGTCGCCTAAAACCTTGGATGTGTTAATGCGACGTTAAACAAATAGCAAGAAGGCCAGCAAATAATGAAAAAATTGCAGTGTGGCTATAATTATATGGCCCAGTATTCCAAGAGAGAAAATGAGTATGTAAATTATACTAACTCATCATCTGTATTGTGTGGTGGTGAGTGTTGTTTCTTGCTGTAAACCACGAGATCATCAGCTCCTCTTAATATTAATCAAACAAAAATTAGTTTCGGCACCTCGGAATGATGGTTTTGACTGTACACTTAAAATTGTTGACTTATACTTCATTTTTAACTCTGATTATGTACACAAAAGTCTAAAGTAGGTTCAGTTCAGTTGTCTTGTGATGTTTTGAACATCACAGCATGTACATAAACTGATCAAACTGTGGAATTAATTGAAAATATGTTTATATTTAATTTGTGGTAGGTTATTCTAGTTTATTATGCGTAGGCATATACTGTATGTTGGGTTTTTAGTCATCTATTTCACATTATCATCTAATTCCTTTGTATCACGGCAATAACGAATCTGAACGAGTTAAGTCTTGAGTAAGGCATTACAACATCACCCGTATTAATAGTTTGCAAGCCGGGCTGAGTGGCTCAGACCGTTAAGGCGCTGGCCTTCTGACCCCAACTTGGCATTCGATCCTGGCTCAGTCCGGTGGTATTTGAAGGTGCTCAAATACGTCAGCCTCGTGTCGGTAGATTTACTGGCACGTAAAAAGAACTCCTGCGGGTCCAAATTCCGGCACCTCGGCATCTCCGAAAACCGTAAAAGAGTAGTTAGTGGGACGTAAAACAATTATTATTATTATTATTATTATTATTATTATTAAATATCTTGCAGTAAATTTCCAGTAGCCCGAGGTCAGTCGACCGGACAGGCCATGCTAATTTTAGCCCTTTACCAGCAAAAGGACACCATCAAGATTACAGATTTAGTCTCCAACATATTCTGAAGAGGCAGTTAGAACTTGTTAACTCCTACTTTTCGAACTTTGTTGGATGACGCTTACAAAGCCCGCGAACTTTCAACCTATGTGAATGGACGTTATGAAACAAGATGTTCGATATACAGCGATGGAAAGAAGTGATAGAACATCAGATCTTACTGGACCATGATATGGTAGATGGAGGGATATTTTGGAGCCTATGGTACTTCAACGACAAAAGCTTGTGAAGGCCTTAATAGGAGAACGTCTTAACGTCTTAATATCAGAACATATTAACCGGAGCGTCTGAGGTCGTAACGTCGTAGCTTCTGAAGGCCTTACCGTCTGAACGTCTTAACGTCTGATGGTCATGATGATAGAGGAAGAAGGTCTTTCTCATCGTTCTTATTATCCGAGAGAAGGCAGGGAAGACAACAAGAGGAGGTTCTCCATTCCGTTTACAGGTTCATTTCACATCTGAGTAGAGCACTACTCAAAGTTTACTCTCGTTGAGAACTGGCGATCTCAACGACGAGAGATAAAGTTACCGAGAGACCGGATTTTGACTTGCCGATAACAGGATATAATTTTGTTATATCTTTAGTTACACTACATTTCTGTAATAGGAAATAATACAAATGTATTCTCTCCTTGAACGTAACCCAAGGGGGTTTTGATATTGAAATTAGGGCTCATTACCACATTATGTAATGAGTATTATTAGAAAGTGTTAAGGTCAGGAAAGTCGTTGTCCAATTAGTGGGCAATGCACGAATTGGAAATAGGACTGGTACTTACTACGAGAGATGACAACGGCAGTACGAGAGTTCCATCACCGAGCTCGATAGCTGCAGTCGCGTAAGTGAGGTCAGTGTCCAGTATTCGGAAAATACTGGGTTCGAACCCCCACTGTCGGCAGCCCTGAAGATAGTTTTCCGTGGTTTCCCATTTTCACACCAGGCAAATGCTGGGGATGTACCTTAATTAAGGCCACGGCCGCTTCCTTCCCACTCCTAGCCCCTTCCAGCCCCATCGTCGCCATAAGACCTATCTGTGTCAGTGCGACGTAAAGCAACTTGCAAAAAAAAAGTTCCATCATGAAACATTTCCCACATCCAACGTGTCCAGATACCAGAATCTACAAATGGTGAGCTAATGGCATAAATTACTGCAAGTCTCTGCGTAACCGTTCATTTTATTACATTTTATTTCATTCAGTTTCCCTTTTGTTTCTGTTAAGTTCAGTTTTCGTAAATACGCTGTCTCGCCCTTTATCATCCTAATGAATCGTTATTTTAATTGGTACTTTCATGAATTCTTATCAGTGATCCCTTGTTTTCTAGTTAGCGTGTACTTAATGGTTAGTGTTCTGTCACCCCACCTCTGGGAGTATCTAGAGTATCATTACTTGTTACTATTAATTATAAACTATTGCCTTCAAGCCATAAGTTTGAAGGCTGGTGCCCAAGATATATTGTTTATGAAGAGGGAAATATTAAAATTAAAGTGACCGGGCACGTCAGTCTGTCCGTTTGTTTTTTAAGACATCACGGGAAACAGATCATATCATTTTTCAAAAAATTGTGTACAGTTTGAGGGATAGCCGGGTATTGTACTATGCTACATAGTATTTGATTAGTATACAGTGGCGTAACAATAATGAGTGGGGGGACAAGGTCCTATGGCGACGATAGGATAGGAAAGGCCTAGGAATGGGAAGGAAGCGGCCGTGGCCTTAATTAATGTACAGTCCCTGGTGTGAAAATAGGAAACCACAGAAAACCATCTTCAGGGTTGCCGACAGTGGGGCTCGAACACGCTATCTCCCGGATGCATTCTCACAACTGCGCGCCCCTAATCGCACGGCCAACTTGCCCGGTCGTAACAAAAGTAGTAACTGCTATGTCCGACCATGCATACATGTATGTTTAGTCCTCATCCCGAAGGCTGGTTGGATCCTCAACAGCTCCGCCATCAGCTGTCATAGATGGCCTAGGCATCACTGAAGAGACGTACTAGGGAAATGAGGAGTGAGGTAGTTTCCCGTTGCTTTCCTCACCGAGCCAGAAGTTGCTATTACATATCAGTCTGCCAAGCCCACTGAAATGCATGCACCAACCGACCCTATGAGCAATATTTTCACACCATTCATAGCAGGGAGTGGCTGGAGAAGGAATGGCATTACTAGCATCACTCATACCTCAGTCACTTTCATTTTGTCAAAGCCAAGGATAAAGCTGAGACAGATCTATGAAAGTAACAAAATTGCTCTAGCCCATACCAGAAGACATAGTGCACTGTAAACACTAGGTCCCGCCAGCAAAGGCACCAATGCATGCCGTAAAAGCCATGATTTTTAAAAAATCCCACAAATGAATAACTGCCGCGAGAAAGAAGGCACAGCCCTCAGGTTTGGACGAGGCACTTACTAAAATCGGAATAAATCAATTAGAGATCGGAGCACTCGGGCAGTGCACTGTCCAAGAAGGGCAAATATAGGTAGAGCCCTGCGCGGATATACAAAGTATTTTACGCATCTGTTCCTCATCCGCACTTCCTTCATCCGCAACCGCGTCCGCGAGTGGTTATCCGCGGATATTGTAAATATTTAATAACTGTATTATGTTACATCCAAGGTACTGAAACGGATAGATTGTTAACCTGATGCAGTGGGCCTGATGCCTGTCACCAGAACCCGTACAGTCGCAGGTTCATGAAGGATTTCCCTTGCGTCAACTACCGACGTATTGACTTCTGTTCCTTCCTTTCATTAATTGCGGGCAAGAGCCAGTTAAGCTTAGGACAAGTTTTCGGCTTTATGGTCTCAAGGATAAATCCGCGGATATCCGCATCCGTAAGGGGTTGAAATATAGGTTCACAAAATACTCATGCATTTCCCAAACACAAATTGGATTATTTTACAAGATCTGATATCTGATATCACACGATACAAGAATCGGTTACATAGTAAAACCAGGCCTTCTTGGGGATAGAAGGTCCCCAATCGAACAGAGGCTATTCCCATACTACAGTGACGGGTCGAAAATGGAAGTTACAGCATTAGCTTAAATAAATTCACAAAGCTCCCCTGTACTATAGAGTTGCAAAAAAGCAAATGCTATGAGTCAAAATGAAGGGGATTTCGAGAGTAAAACACAGAGAAATCGTACCTTAGCTGCACAACTCAATAAATCCTAAAGGACCATAGCTAACCCAAGGACTAATGTTGTCCTAAATCGACCGAGTAAAAAACTAAATCCAAACACAAGAAAGTAATATATTTAGAAAAGGTCCCCCCATTAAACTAAAGGCAAGAAATTTCTAGAGAAAGCATACCAAATCCCAACTCATCATACTTCACATGAAAATATCCTACTAGGGCAGAACTGCCCAAACCCACAGAGAATGAGCCCATACTATGTTTTAACGGGAGAACACGTAAGAAAATAGAAATCAGGAAAAATAGAGAGATTTTAAAAACGAGCAGTCAAACAAAAACCGAGTATTTCGAGGGAAGTACTTTCGAAACATCCCCACAAATATCACAAAGCATCATATTTCATCCCAAAACTCATTGGGCCTATTCGAAGTCTAATCGGGCACAACATATCAACTTTTCACGATGAACTTCAGATCTAAAAGGAAATGTATCCCATACCGCGAGGGATGGAATGAGAAGCCTAACTGCCAATAGTTTTCCATCGTACAGACGAGGTTCATGACTGCCTCGGTCAACCACCACTCGTAAAAGACATCTCCATTCCACACGCTAGCTAGTGCGCAGGCGAGCTTGGTAGGGCCTACCAGTAGATACCATCTTGACATTTTTCGGATTGCCAACTTAGATAATTACTTTTATGGTTAGTTCCAATGGCAGACACCAGATGACGAGAACGTCCCCTTGGTATTTATAAATGGTGCAAGGAGTTGGGGTTTTAGAACATAGGCTCGACTGCACTCCATTACTTTTGTTTTTGTATGAAAGCAAAACTTTTTAGGAACCTCATCAATTCAAATAAAATAAATGAAAATAGAAATTTATGTACTTTAATATCCTTTTGTAGGTTTGTTCTTGTTTGGGACATCAGTCCATATACTGGTTTGATACAGCTTTCCTTGCCAGCCTATCCTGTGCTAAGCTTTTCATTTCTGTGTAACTATTACATCCTACATCTATTGTGATCCGTTTGTCATAGTCATACCTTGGTCTACTCCTGCTGTTTTTTCCGTCTACACTTCCCTAAAAATATAAGTGAATAAGTTCTGAGTATTTAAGATGTGGCCTATCATTCTATCTCTTCTTCTGGTCAAATTTCTCCAAATCGTTCTCCTTTCACCAATTCGATTCAGTGTCTCATTTGTGATTCGATCTACCAATATGACCTTCAGCATTCTTCTGTAACACCACATTTCAAAAGCTTCTATTCTCTTTCTTTCTGAGCTAGTTATCGTCCAAGTTTCACTTCCATATCACGCCACGCTCCAGACGAAAGTCTTTAAAAACGTTTCTAATTCCTATATCAATGTTCGAAGTGAGCAAAGGCCTACCTTGCTTGTGCTAGTCTGAATTTTATGTCCTCCTTACTTCTGCCATCAGTAGTTAATTTACTACCCAAGTAATAATATACATCTACATTTCCTAATCTAATATTTCCTGCATCACGTGACTTCATTAGACTGCACTCCATTACCGTTTCTTTTTTGTATGAAAGTAACATTTTAGTATCTTCATTCGTTCAAATAAAAATAAATTACCTACGTAAAAATTTACAATAGCCGGGCTGAGTGCCTCAGACGGTTAAGGCGCTGGCCTTTTAACCCCAACTTAGCAGGTTCGATCCTGGCTCAGTCCGGTGGTATTTGAAGGTGCTCAAATACGACAGCCCCGTGTCGGTAGATTTACTGGCACGTAAAAGAACTCCTGCGGAACTAAATTTCGGCACTTCGGCGTCTCCGAAGACCTCAAAAAAGTAGTTAGTGGGACGTAAAGCAAATAACATTATTATTATGAATTTACAATAAATATAAATTTGAATCTTGCCTAAATATATCATAAGCTAAATATTTTCAAGCAGATAAAATTGAAATCCGCCTCTGTGGTGTAGTGGTTAGTGTGATTAACTGTTCGATTCCCGGCTCTGCCACGAAATTTGAAACGTGGTGCGAGGGCTGGAACGGGGTCCACTCAGCCTCTGGAGGTCAACTGAATAGAGGTGGGTTCGATTCCCACCTCAGCCATCCTGGAAGTGGTTTTCCGTGGTTTCCCACTTCTCCTGCAGGCAAACGCCGGAATGGTACCTAACTTAAGGCCACGGCTTCGTTCCCTCTTCCTTGTCTATCCCTTCCAATCTTCCCATCCTCCTGCAAGGCCCCTGTTCAGCATAGTAAGCGAGGCAGTCTGGGTGAGGTACTGGTCATCCTCCCCAGTTGTATCCCCCAACCCAGAGTGTGAAGCTCCAGGATACTGCCCCTTAGGCGGTAGAGGTGGGATCCCTCAGTGAGTTCGAGGGAAAAATCGACCCTGGAGGGTAAACAGGTTAAGAGAAAGAAGATAAAATTGAAATTAAAAAAATATTTTTAGTGTGTATAAGAAATTATATACACAATATTATTTAAACCTTCGTAAAGGAAAATAAAACATTGGACTATTACTTATGCAAAACATATAGCATTACTCTTTCCTGTTCAGGTTAATATTTCCTATCCGTCGATATATTCTGAATTAATGACGCGCAATATTTGATTATTTGATATCTTGGAACTTCAAATAGATAGTACATCTGTACGATGAGGTAATTTTGTTGGCCATGAACTCTTTTTGAAGTAATATCATGGCGCGGTATTCCGCAAGCAGCTCACCTTAGAAGGAATGCTGTTCAGGCAGTAATGTATCTTAGCCCTGACTCATTTTAATGATACAGTCCCGTACGTCGTTTCCCCTTGCCCTTATCTTGAGCTACGCAGTAGAGAATTAGTACAAAGGGTAGCTTTGTACTCTATTAACTTGAGGCATGTAGATTATAAGAAGTCAACATTTCCCATAGTGGCATTTAAAGCCATCCTTCTATGGCGATTCTCCATAGGGTTTTAGATTACATAATCTGTCAAGACGTCCAAAAGGCATCATACTTTTATAGACTGGGTTTTATGTTTGGTGTTCGGCTCCATGGCTAAATGGTTAGCGTGCTGGCCTTTGGTCACACGGGTCCCGGGTTCGATTCCCGGCAGGGTCGGGAATTTTAACCGTCATTGGTTAATTTCTCTGACACGGGTGCATGTGTCGTCTTCATCATCATTTCATCCCCATCACGACGCGCAGATCGCCCACGGGCATCAGATCAAAAGACCTGCACCTGGCGAGCCGAACATGCGATCGGGCACTCCCGGCACTAAAAGCCATACGCCATTTCATTTTTATTATGTCTATTTATAAAGAAAGTCACTCTTGTTGGGAAATTTGGAAGTGCGAAAACGAAATAGACCATGCTAGCACGAAGGACGCGTTACTTGCCCTTGAAAATTAATTCTGCTCCGAAAAGCTGTGATACGATTCCATAATGGAATAAAGGATGGTATCCCGGTATTTACCTCCCTTACTTGACGAAATGTACTAACAGCTCACGGTACTTCAGCTGATATGGCAATCTGTGTAGCGCAGTTGACCAAGAGCTATTCTTCTATGCTCAGGGTTGCGGGTTCGTTATCTATCATGGTGATGGACTAAATAACAACTAGCTATCACCAAATAAGGGACGTTCACCTATTGATATCGCCATGGTTTTTATATACCGGCATGTATAATCGTCTATTTCTAACACTTATTATGAACACATTGGAATGGGTAGCACAACACAAACATCCGTAAATCGCAGTAAAAGAATACTTTGACGATGTGCGTGGTTTCACGCAACAATAATTCATGCGAATAGAAATTAAAAATCAGTGTCATGCATACTTACCGCGGATTTTCTGTCTGTCAAAATGCTAAGATGCGCGCCTCTACGTCTTACAGTTTCATATTTCGTACGTTCCCTTCCCCTTCCCTTGATGTTCCAGTGCAGTCAAGTTTCAAAGAACTTCGAAACCAGTGCGGATAACTATCACTAACGTTCGCCCGGAGAAGGAACAATCAGCCAACCAGCGGAGCGGAACATGCGCGGTTCTCAAACACCCAGACCAATCAGGACCGTTGGAGTCGTTCTTGGACCAATCCCGCCTAGTGCAGGCGATATGGAACACTGTTCTTTCGGAACAGGGTGTTGCTAGACTAGAGGTGGACTAAACTGTTATTTTCCAATAACATGTTCCAAAACTCCAGTTCCACCGAGATACCATGTTCCAGTAAGATGTTATTTTTATAACATGTTCCAAAACTAACAAAGCATAATGTTACTGAACGAAATTTTCGCTAGAAGGCGCCAGATATTTTGACGGGTGAGTCAATCTGCGCAATCTGTCGAAGGGGTGGGATTTCTTGAGAATCATTCATGTGCAGTCCATCGCCATGCGCCTCTGACAACACAGCCACGTGTATACTACGCCGACAGCTGAATGAAACGAGTGTGGAAAAGACCAGAAATGCCTCCACTGATAGCCGCGACGTGACGGTTTCGATTCATTCCTATCGACAACAGTGTATCATACAGAAATAGGACAAAACTGAATCTAGGAAATATTTTTTATGTACCCGGGGCTTGCCCTTTTCAGGAGACCATCTATATTTCTGAACTGAATTGAAGTAAATAATAATAATAATAATAATAATAATAATAATAATAATAATAATAAATGCAGTAGATTCAAAAAGACAAAATGTAGATGTACACAAACAATGATAGGTTTCCAACGTAGCTGTGTGTCTGCATTCGAGAGGTCGTGCGTTTGAACTCAACTGTCGAGAGCCCGGAAGGTCTTCCGTGGTTTCCCACTTCTACACCAGGAAAATGCCGGAACAGTATGTAAATTAAGGCCATTACCGCTTCCTTCCCACTCCTAGCCCTTTCCTATCTGATCATCGCAGACCAATCTGTGTCGGTGCAACGTTGGGCCAATTAAAAAAAAAAAGAAGAATCTTATATAAAATCAGTGAACATAAAACGCACTGGCATAGATTGCGAATTGTTATAAATACCTTTTATCATGAAAATCAGGTCTCGAAATAATACACAAAACAAATAAGTTGGAACAATTAAAGAACTTACCGCACAATATGGGTAACCAAGCAGCCAATACCACTATAGTACTAATTAATATTATAATAAAAGAATCCTTACCAAAATCCAAGTAATATACATAATTTCAACTCCCGTATGCCATTATTCACGCAATAGCTATTAATAATGCTACATCCCCAATTCGATTAGATAAAGCTGTTAACAAACCCGCATTATAAGATTTAACATTTTGGTAGTAAATAACTAAACACTAAGAAACAAGCCCCAATCCATCTCATCCCAATAAAATTCTAATTAAATTTGGTCTAATAATTAAGAATATTATTGATAATACAAATATTAATACCAAAATAATAAATCGATTAATAGTCAAATCACCATGCATATATTCATCTCTGTAAAAAATTACTAAAGCTGAAATAAATAATACAAATCCTATAAATAATAATGATATTCAATCAAACAAAAAGGTTATAACAATTGAACTTCTATTCAAATTTAATACTTCTCACTCAATAAAAATTACTAAATCGTACATAATAAAATAGAATCCTATAATTACCAAAATTATTGCTACAATAAACAAAAATAAAAACTTAAAAAACAAATAGACAATGACCATAAAATGGTTTAAAGTAGCTATCTACATCACTGGTATCACAAACCAACATTTTACTTTAAACTATTTAAACACAATCACAATATACATAAATCTCCCTTCAACACTAAAATATTTAATGGTAATCAATGAAGCAGAAGTAAAATAAATTCACGACTATATCCTCTTGAGCAAGAATAAATTCCAGAATATATTATACCATGTTGGCTATAAGCATATAAGTATAAAGTGTATACCGCTCTAAAAATGACAACAACATTAATATAACTATAGATACTCATGATCAAGCAACCAATCTATTAAATAGACTAATTTCACCTATTAAATTTAAAGAAGGAGGCGCAGCTATATTAGAAGAACTAAGGAGAAATCACCACATAGCCATTGAAGGCATAAAATTCATTAAACCCTTACTTACCAACATTCTTCGTCTTCCAAGACGCTCATACGTAATATTAGCTAATGCAAATAGACCAGAAGAACATAATCCATGAGCGATTATAAGTGTATAACTTCCTCTAAACCCTCAAACACTTAATGTTATCAGGCCCCCTAGAACAATCCTTATATGAGAAACCGAAGAATAAGCAATTAAAGCCTTTAAATCCGTTTGATATAAACATACCAAACTGACTAACACTCCCCCAACCAAACTAATAGCAACCCAAACATAATTATACTTTAATCCCAAAGAAACCATTATTGAATAAACTCGTAACAACCCGTATCCCCCCAACTTTAACAATACACCTGCCAAAATTATAGATCCAGACACTGGAGCTTCCACATGTGCTTTTGGTAATCATAAATGAACGAGAAATATTGGAATTTTTACTAAAAAGGCCAAGATTAAAACCAGGTAAAACATAACATTAAACAAATTTACATTTCTCAACAAGCTTAAATCCAAATTACCATAAATTCTATACACGTTAAACAACCCGACTAATAAGGGTAAAGAAGCCAACAAAGTATAAAACAACAAGTATACTCCGGCTTGTAGCCGCTCAGGTTAATACCCTCAACCTAAGATCAAAAACAAAGTAGGAATCAATCTACTTTCAAAAAGCAAATAAAAAGAAAATATACTCATTCTTCTAAAAGTACAGTATAACATCAATAATAAAAACAAAACATAAATTTGAAATAATTGATTATAAAATTTAACTCGATAAACCGTCTCTCTCGCCGTAATCATTAATGCACAAATTCAAAATCTTAATAAAATAAGCCAATAAGATAAAATATCTCCTCCAAAACAATAACTTAAATTACCAAAATCACCTGATAAGATGCAACCCATAAAAAATATAAAAGTTATAAAATATATCAAAGACTGAACCACCCATCAATAATTAACTAAAAAACACAGAGGGATTAAAAATACAATCATAAATATAAACTTCAACATTGTAAAACTCTAAATGTTTGAAAAAAAATCGTTACCATGAGTCCGAATTATAGAAACCAACACAGATAATCCTAAAACCCCTTCACAAACAGAAAATGTTAAAAAAAACAATACAATTCATAATCAAAAAAATTTAGATATAAATATAGCAACCCAAATAAACTCAATACAATAAATTCCAAGCTCAACAATATAGACAATAAATGCTTACGTTTAGAACAAAAAGTTCACACCCCTATTAAAAACACTAAAATCAAGACAACTCAACTTATATTTATTACCATTGTTTTAGTAGTTTAATAGAAACACTGGTCTTGTAAACCAATATTAAGATTTTCTTCTAAAACTCAGAGGAAAGAAAAATTCTTTTCACTAATCCCCAAAATTAATATTTTATACTTAAACTACCCTCTGAATCTTAATTTAAGAATTCTTGTCTTCAATCTTCTTAATAGTATAATTTTTCTACAAGCTAATCACCCCCTTGCTATGACCCTTATTATTATTGTACAAACATGCATTATCTCCATACTGTCGGATTAATATCCTCCTCCTTTTGATTTTCCTACATCCTATTCTTGATTTTCCTAGGAGGTATATTAGTTCTTTTTTTCTACATCACCAGTTTAGCTTCTAATGAACTATTCTATACTTCTATAAAAACCTTCGTCATTACTTTATTATTAATAACTCTAATTTTAATAATTTCATCAATAAGAGATCCATATTTTACCAACATACTTACCAAAAATATGGACCTTACATCAATTGATCTAATATATAACTCTTTAAATACAGAAGCCACTCCCCATTTAATTAAACTCTATAATAAACCCAACCATCTTATTACCTTAATAATAACTTCTATTTCACTAGACAACCGTACATTAAAATCACATTCGGTGATCAGTAAATCAAGAAAGAGAAGAAAACACAAAATATCACACACTGGAACAAGACCATGTATATTAGGAAAATATTTTTCAGTATGAATGTTACAAAGAAAAAAAAACGGATGTAAGTTTCCCTGTGTAACGTTGTGGTGATTGAGATGACTGGGTTTCGCCTGTGAATATGTTGGGTATAATGCCAATGTCTGTTCTAGCATTTTCATTTCAAACTGACGGCATAGTAGGCCCTAATCGATGTAGAGTCGTCTTCGTTTAGAGAGTGGCGGCGATTAGTGGGGTGGGTGGGAGTGGGAAGAGTCGCTCCACACTTTGCGAAGAAAACACATTTTTATTCCATTTTAGCCACCTGAAACTAGCAGTTATTAAAAAAAGCAATTTTTACAAGCCCGGTTGTCTTATCTAATTAGTTCTTTTATTTTGTTTAATTATGGAAATATGTCATTATATAGGCTAACCTGTGTTCGATCTTTTATATTTATTATAAATCTGAGCGGAGATCTTTCAAAACGTTACGACTTCACAGAATAACGATACGCTTCAAGTATTACAATGCTGTGGCTGTCACCTGGCCGTAATACTCGATTGTGGTGGAACAGTGTTACACAGAATAACACAACGGAACGTATTAGGAAACACACTACCGGCGTTACCTCAACAGAACGTTCATTGCGATGGAGCACTGTTCTACCGAATAACACAACGGAACGTATTAAGAAACACACTACCGGTGTTACCTCAACAGAACTCTCCTAGCGATGGAACGGTGTTTCACAGCGCAGAGGCTGTTATCTCGACAGAACATTCATTGCGATGGAACAGTGTTTCACAGAATAAGATGACGAACGCAGCCATGCTACATCATAATGAAATGAAATAACTTCAGTGATTATCAAGTAATGTAGAATGACGAAATGACTAATGAAATAATGAAGGGTTGAGAAAGAATTGCTACCTGTTACAAATATAACAGTGTAAATTGAGTAACATGTTATTCTGGTAACATGTTAGCAGGCTGGAACACTGCTATCTTAACTGTCACGTTAAATACCGCCCATCTCTATGCTAGATCAGTCCCGCCGCGTGCAGGCGATACGGAACACTGTTCTTTCGGAACAGGGTGTTGCTAGACCAATCCCGCCGAGTGCAAGGTCCTGTTTCATAAAACATTTTCACTAATATTAGTAGTAAGAAACCAATAATATTATGAGTATTACGTTTCATAGAGTTATTTAGGTAATAACGTTAGTTAGGCCTAATAGTTCGAGTAAAAATTAGTAACAGATATTCCTAATAATATTTGTAAATTATTTCATAGACAATATGACAAATAAAAGTTACTCATATTATTGAGATTATTTCCATGAATGTGTTTAGACTCGTAATCTATATTACTTAGTGAAACTAAAGTGAGTGGTATTTTGGCATAAAATTGTGAAGATCAGCGAAATGGTTGACTCTGATTCAAATAGTGATGAGGGGCGAATGTATATTCATTGTCCAATAAATTTTAGGCCAAGAACAGCCTGCACTGGTAGGGAATAAACATATGAATACAACGAGCGATTTAGGTTAGATTACATAACATTTGAATGGTTATGTAGACCAAAGGTATCTACGAAATGTCACTGTAATATTTGTCCCAAATGGAACATAATCATTGCTTTTAAACAGATAAAGTGAAAAATCTGTGGTAAATTAAGAAATACCCTCGTTACTAGAGAAATATCGAGAAATATGTATACGTACTATACGCGAACCTTTTCTTGAGCCCTGAGCTCCCTAGTGCTGAATCGGTAGACCTCGGTTATCTTCGACATCCATATTGGCAACCTTTGAAACACAAACTATGCATCGCTGTACGACATCTGGCGTACACTTTACGAACTAGTACTGATGTTGTTTACACAGCAAAGCCAAACTATATAATTCATGCTAGGAACAAGATTCGCATCGAGAAATGTTATATAATGTTAAATGATGTATGTGTGACAGAGTTTTGGCGTAAGGTAATAAATGTTTAGAAAATTCATATCGATCGATCATATTATCGATTCAGTTCAGATTTCATTTCCAGCCAGTTGGCAGTATAACCTGAACCGCCAGCGCTCCCTCCTTACCCCTCACCCCGTAAAAATCGGGCTCAAGAAAAAGTTCGCGTATAGTACTTACGGGCTGTGACTCCCTTATGTTGTATTCCGCTGTTTGTGCCGTCTTTTGTTTCTTTCTAGAGGTCCAGGCAAATATAGTAGAGACAATATGCGACACTTACGGATTTAGCCTTGTTAAAATCGGAGACAATTCGACGGTGGCGCTCCTAGTGACCTGACCTGAAAAGTCGCGCTAAATTCAAATATCAGTGGAAATGCATGTACGAAAATGGGTAAATAAATTACGTCCAGAAAGAAAGTAATATTGAGATATTAACTTCGAAGTTGCTAAAGCAATTCTGGATAAATGAATTAAGAATTATTTAAAAGGTTATTATTTAAAGACTGAAATTAGACATATAAACAAGATGTGAAATGGACTGGTGTGAAATGGGTTGATCTTTCATTTATGCATTACTTTTTTTGCTTTAGCATTCTTGCCTGAACTTTTACGGTTAGATTTGTCTTTTTTCTCATTTATAAAACATTGTATCATCACATTAAGACACTTGTCAATTAAAATATCGGCACATTCCTTACACACATGATGCAATGAATTAACATGTAAAAGCTGGACAATTTTCCTCTTAACATGAAGCCTACTAACAGTAAGAAAATCTATAAAATTCCGGCTTTAATCTGAGAAGAGGGATAAAAGAAAGAAAAGTATGAAAATGTTGACGATAGTGATGCTTTGAGGAATATTTACGTACAGTTATGTAACATACCCTTGGCTGTATAGTCGAGGATTTTTAAAGTCGCTGGCCTGGAAATGATCTGAACAGATCTTATAATTCTTATATAAGCGTAACGTCCCTTCTTTCTTGTACACCTTATCCAAATCACTTCTGTGACATTTCAAAACCCACAGATCCCACCTACAACAACAACACATCGGTATTGAAGGTTAACTGCTGCACTATACAATAAAATATGCGTATTATATTTTTTTTGCTAGGGGCTTTACGTCGCACCGACACAGATAGGTCTTATGGCGACGATGGGATAGGAAAGGCCTAGGAGTTGGAAGGAAGCGGCCGTGGCCTTAATTAAGGTACAGCCCCAGCATTTGCCTGGTGTGAAAATGGGAAACCACGGAAAACCATCTTCAGGGCTGCCGATAGTGGGATTCGAACCTACTATCTCCCGGATACAAGCTCACAGCCGCGCGCCTCTACGCGCACGGCCAATTCGCCCGGTTATTATATTTTAACCCAGTTAAAATATGTGTCGAGCAGGTCAGAAGATTATGAAGAAACTTACTATAAAAATCTCTTTGTCACTGGAAGAATGAAATGAAATGAAATGTCGTATGGCTTTTAGTGCCGGGATATCCCAGGACGGGTTCGGCTCGCCAGATGCAGGTCTTTCTATTTGACTCCCGTAGGCGACCTGCGCGTCGTGATGGGGATGAAATGATGATGAAGACAACACGTACACCCAGCCCCCGTGCCATTGGAATTAACCAATTAAGGTTAAAATCCCCGACCCGGCCGGGAATCGAACCCGGGACCCTCTGAACCGAAGGCCAGTACACTGACCGTTCAACCAACGAGTCAGACGTCACTGGAAGAATATACACTGACTGACAGAGCAAATGCAACACCAAGAAGGAGTGGTTCGAAAGGGATGAAAGTTGGGGAAAAAACAGAGACGGCACGGACGAATAATTGATGTTTATTTCAAACCGATATGCAGGTTACACAATGCGCACGGCATCGACTCAGTAGGATGTAGGACCACCGCGAGCGGCGATGCACGCAGAAACACGTCGAGGTACAGAGTCAATAAGAGTGCGGATGGTGTCCTGAGGGATGGTTCTCCATTCTCTGTGAACCATTTGCCACAGTTGGTCGTCCGTACGAGGCTGGGGCAGAGTTTGCAAACGGCGTCCAATGAGATCACACACGTGTTCGATTGGTGAGAGATCCGGAGAGTACGCTGGCCACGGAAGCATCTGTACACCTCGTAGAGCCTGTTGGGAGATGCGAGCAGTGTGTGGGCGGGCATTATCCTGCTGAAACAGAGCATTGGGCAGCCCCTGAAGGTACGGGAGTGCCACCGGCCGCAGCACATGCTGCACGTAGCGGTGGGCATTTAACGTGCCTTGAATACGCACTAGAGGTGACGTGGAATCATACGCAATAGCGCCCCAAACCATGATGCCGCGTTGTCTAGCGGTAGGGCGCTCCACAGTTACTGCCGGATTTGACCTTTCTCCACGCCGACGCCACACTCGTCTGCGGTGACTATCACTGACAGAACAGAAGCGTGACTCATCGGAGAACACGATGTTCCGCCATTCCCTTATCCAAGTCGCTCTAGCCCGGCACCATGCCAGGCGTGCACGTCTATGCTGTGGAGTCAATGGTAGTCTTCTGAGCGGACGCCGGGAGTGCAGGCCTCCTTCAACCAATCGACGGGAAATTGTTCTGGTCGATATTGGAACAGCCAGGGTGTCTTGCACATGCTGAAGAATGGCGGTTGACGTGGCGTGCGGGGCTGCCACCGCTTGGCGGCGGATGCGCCGATCCTCGCGTGCTGACGTCACTCGGGCTGCGCCTGGACCCCTCGCACGTGCCACATGTCCCTGCGCCAACCATCTTCGCCACAGGCGCTGCACCGTGGACACATCCCTATGGGTATCGGCTGCGATTTGACGAAGCGACCAACCTGCCCTTCTCAGCCCGATCACCATACCCCTCGTAAAGTCGTCTGTCTGCTGGAAATGCCTCCGTTGACGGCGGCCTGGCATTCTTAGCTATACACGTGTCCTGTGGCACACGACAACACGTTCTACAATGACTGTCGGCTGAGAAATCACGGTACGAAGTGGGCCATTCGCCAACGCCGTGTCCCATTTATCGTTCGCTACGTGCGCAGCACAGCGGCGCATTTCACATCATGAGCATACCTCAGTGACGTCAGTCTAACCTGCAATTGGCATAAAGTTCTGACCACTCCTTCTTGGTGTTGCATTTGCTCTGTCAGTCAGTGTATATGCAAACACAATATTACATTTTCTTATCACGAGGGTAGCGAAAGAAAGACCGCGCATTCTTCTCTACTTCATAGTTACTGCAGCCAAACACAGCACATACCTTTCCCCTCATGTTGAGAGGAGATATCAAGGAATGACACACGCTACTATTTAGTTATGTCAACTCACTGAAAACGCATAAATAACACCAAAAACTTCACACACAAATACACGTGCTCTTATGACAGAATCAGTAGACTAGTTTTCAGGTCTACCCGCTAGAGAGAGCTCTAATAGCTGTCCCTCGATATCTCGCTGAGTGTTGCGTATTGTCTCTACTGTATTTGGTCCAGGGCTAGCACCGACGAATGGGAGTGCTATGTCTGTGAATTCTCATTATCTTTGTCCATGACTAGCGCGGGCAGTTCAAACAGCAAAACAGCATGATCCCTGGACCAATAAATATATTACTTTTCTTGTTGAAAGGAAAATAGCATGATTCCTGGACCAATAAGTATAGTTTCATTTAATGAATGAGTTAGGACACAAAACGAATGAGCAACATGAAGAAAACGACACCTAATTCATTCAAACAACTTCAGTGAGCAAAGACATCACACACGAAAGTGTTAGACAAACAAAACACATACGGAAGAGTTGCAACGTAGCAGAAAAAATAGTTGTAAGGTACTAAAGTATGTATCCATATTATTCTCTACAACTAAAATATTTAATTTACCGCAGATTTTACACTTTATTTGAGTAAAAGCAATTATTGTCTTCCATTTGGGACAAATATTAGTGACATTTCCTAGATACCTTTGGTCTACATAACCCAGCAGCTTCAGATTGCACTCAACTGGTTAGGTAGTGGTACACAGTATCATTGTGTTTCTGCAAGACCGACTCCAATCCTCAGACCGTAATATCAAAAAACATGGCGGCCGAAGTAGCCGGATTGCTGGTATTGGCTAACACGAAAATATCACGTACATATTATATAAACGGCGCCAATTTAACACGATAAAGGTAACATCATAGGGAAAATCACTTTTACACGTATGAAAACGCTTCGCCAACAAGTACGCACGACATATAATCAACTAGAATCACGTATGTTCTACTATGAAAGAGATCAACAAGGTGATTATTTAGAAATTTCAATTAGTCAACTAACGTTTTCTCTTAGATTTCACTTCGCTAGATAGAAGAAAATACATGGTAAAACTGTTAAAATGATATTTAACATCATTTTGAATGTTTCAAAATAAATTAAGGTGCGAAATTCCTCGATGTATTCGCTCTCGTGAGAACTGTGAAACATAATTTGTTACCTTAGTTTTGAAGTGGTGGACAACGTCTTAAATTCAGCATCCAATGAATGGGAAGTACACCTGAAATAATAATTTTATTGGCTTTACGTCCCACTAACTACATATTTTTACGGTTTTCGGAGACGTCGAAGTGCCGAAATTCAGTCCTGCAGTAGTTCTTTCACGTGCCAGTAAATCTACCGACACAAGGCTGACGTATTTGAGCACCTTCAAGTACCACCGGACTGAGCCAGGATCGAATCTGCCAACTTGTGGTCAGAAGGCCAGTGCCTTAACTGTCTGAGTCACTCAGCCCAAGTACACCCGAAATGATTGTTAACCCAATGAACGGCCCTGGTAATGTTAGCAGCATAATGTTGACATACGGCATAGCAGCACTTCACACAATGGTAGTAACCTTAGTAATGAAATGTTTAGACACTAAATTTATAATATGTTTTTACCCATTAAAGAACATGAGTGCAAACACTCTATTGACTAAACATTGATATTTAACCACATGGACGAGATTCAGTTTAGCGTTGTCTGCTTGATAACAGATAACCACAGCATGAATCTGAAGGTGTTGGTAGTGTAAAACCCTACGTTACAAACCCAGCTAATCCCTCAAGTCACTATTTCTTCTGTCCGACTCTTTAGGTGAATGGTCAGCGTACTGACCTTCGGTTCAGAGGGTCCCAGGTTTGATTCCCGGCCGGGTCGGGGATTTTAACCTTCATTTGTTAATTCCAGTGGCCCGGGGCCTGGGTGTTTGTGCTGTCCCCAAATCCTTGCAACGCACACACCACACATAACACTATCCTCCACCACAATAACACGCAGTTACCTACACATGGCAGATGCCTCCCACCCTCATCGGAGGGTCCGCTTTACAAGGGCTGCACTCGCCTAGAAATAGCCACACAAAATTAATTAAACTATTTCTTCTATGTAACAGTATACAGATTGCTCCATCTGTCACACTTATAAGTTTTGTTATACTCCAAGATCCAGCCAAACATTTCCGCAGGCAAAGCACAGATTATTGTAAAATACACATGCATCTAAATCACTCGACATTTTGAAGCACATAGACACTGGCGGAATAACACAATATCAGTTATATTCTATCTAAATTAATATTTTTCGAGGAACACGAATAGTTTGAAAGTAGAGAAATGGCTTCCCTAACCTCAGACTTGTTCTCAAAAGGATGTATGCTCGCTACAGTTTTCTCATGGACTTCAAAATAATCTCCTAATCCATTTCTCTCTTAATGTTCTATTCCGTAGGAAACTTAAGAATAGTTGTATGAGAGGCATTGCCATAGTTAGACTAAAACCTGGTCCACCTAGTGCACTCATGTTCTTTTGATCAAAACAAGCACATTCTCACATTACTGTGTATAATTACAGATCCTATGGATGCACTGACCCATTTATCGCGTGGTCACCAAACCACGCTTTCAACTGCAGAATTTACTAAATTTACTAACATTTATCGTCAACTTTCATAAAATTACACTGACTACATACGATAATAACAAACCAAAACAAACCCACTTTCCCAACAATTCCGGCTACTCGATTTGCCATCTTTGAACGATCGAGAGTAGAATTGAGGTCTGAGGATTGGAGTCGGTTTTGGTTTCTGATATACATGGTATTTCAAACGCGATAGTCTGCAGAGTTATGCCAGCGCCAGATGGTACCCTTCTTCATGATGTCGCATGTTGGCTGGCTGACTATGGTAAAGTACTGCATTTGTCATAGTCACTGAAGTTGGCGGTATTCCTTTAGTTTGTGGAGTACTTGATGGAACGCTAAAGATTTATGCACCAAGTGCGTATGAACCAGCATTTGCAAATCGATATGGGAAACATTCTGTGAATGAAATGCTCATGTGTGGACCAAATTTAGAAATTCTGCAGTTGAAAGCGTGGTTTGGTGACCACGCGGCTCTTTCCTGAGTCCTGGTATTGCTTCCACTTACTTGTGCTAGGCTCTTCACTTTCATCTATCCTATCCGACCTCCCTTGTTCAACTCTTGTTATTTTCCGGCCCCGACGGTATTAGGTTGCGAGGCTGACGAAGTCTTTCATTTTCACGCCTTTCGTGGCCCTTGTCTTCCGTTGGCCGATAACTTATTTTTCGAAGTATGTGATCCCTTCCATTTTTCTCTCTGATTAGCATTATATAGAGGAGGGTTGCCTAGTTGTACTTCCTCTTAAAACAATAATCATCACCACCACCACCACCGTTTAGAATTCTATTATGTTTGTGGGAATTGGCCTGGTAGTGTCAACGATGCTCAAAGGCTAATTAACTTGAACAATAACATGACTAATGGTTGGAGACCTTTCCATGGTGCAGTTCTCCTCGGAGACTCAGACTATCATTTTATGTTTCGCTTATACCACCAGTAAACCGAGATTATGCTAGTCCATCACAGCAAAGATTTTTAAGAGCGCACAAAAAAACAAAAGAACAAGAAGAGTTATTTATTTATTTATTTATTTATTTATTTATTTATTTATTTATTTATTTATTTATTTATTTATTTATTTATTTATTTATTTATTTATTTATTTATTTATTTATTTATTTATTTATTTATTTATTTATTTGACTTGTGGCGTGGCTCAGGCTATGAAGCCTGCTGTTATGCCAAACCATCTCATATGTACTACATTGTATAAACTACAGAGTATTAGGATTTCTAGTTAAATATAATGAATTATAGAGTGAGTTATAGAGTTATGAGTTATAGAGTGTGCAATAGGCTGCAACCCAAAATCTGTCCGCAAAGAACATTTCTTCTCTCGCATTACTTTCATTTCTTTTACCATACCGATTCTCCTATCTACCCAAAGTCAGAACAACGAAAATAACAAGTGAGCCTATTGAACACATGAATTAATAGCCAGTTGTAGTCAAGCACTAGCCTACTGCTGGGAACAAACACAAACCAGAACATATGCAACAAACAGATTCTAACCTCCAATTGGATCAGCTGACTAATTAACGAATATTATGAGTGAAGATATTTTATTAGTCATGTTACATCTTTATGAAACAGAATTTGGTTAACCAATAAATATTTTTATGAGTTCTAATATTATTAGTTTTATGAAACAGGGCGATTCAGAACACTGTTCTTTCGGAACAGGGTGTTGCTAGACCAGTCCCGCCGAGTGTAGGCGATACGGAACACTGTTCTTTTGGAACAGGATGTTCCGGCGTTCTGTTCATTTAAAGACCAGTTCCGAGTCCGGAACATTTCCAAAAATAACTGTTGTTATTTTTTGCCCATCCCAACTTTACAGAATACAAAAATTAATCTCGAATTTATATGGCATCCTGTTAAATTGGAAACAAATCCACGCTGGTTCGTATTCAGTTGTAATTGAGTTTTCAAATCGAGATATGATCGTTAAATCATCCTTCTAATTATGGAATAGATTGTTATAGGAAGCCAGGAAGATAAGTTATTAACATATTCTTTTCCCTGGCAAATTAGAACGATTCGACCTGGTCTAAACTTATCTGGTACACGGTGAGAAAACAGCATAATGTTAATAATTAAAGCTATACTAGCGTAGATTTGGAGTTCCCTGACCGTTCTTAACTGTACATAACCTGGACCGGCAGAAGTGTCCAAAGACATATATTTAATTTTTTTCTTTTTTTAACGTTGTTTGAGAAAAATTTAGAAATATTCTGCTTTATGTCGCTAGCTACACAGTCTTATGTGACATTTTCATTAGCGGTGCCAAATATATTCTGAAAACTGGCCTCTATTTCACTCAATGCAATTGGACACCTTTTTGGGTTATCTGCGTCCTTTTAATAAACAATTGCTCTGTTATAATTATAGTGAGCAACTTCATACTCACATCTACCTTGGTTTCTTTACCTTCAAACGTTGGAAGATCTTGGAGGGTTAGGTGAGCTCTTATGATTTATAGCTGTTTACGTTGTTTCCTTATTCGGTAGTAACGATTGGCAGGGTGTTGCAGACTGGTAATACATTTAGAGTTGGCTTCACACGGAAACTTAAGAGAACCAGAAATATTGCTAATAAAATCACCAGAATCGAATTAAGGGAGCTGATAATGGATTTTTCATCTTGAAAGGGAGTGTGTAAGAACAGTAGGAAGGTAAGACATGAATGAGACAAACATATTAGAAATGAATGTTGTGATAGTTTAGAATGTAAACACAGAGTTGCAAGGAAAGCTTCATTAAATCATTCGATGAATTAATGACCTGAACACCACCACCAGCAGCAGCAGCAATAACAACAACGGCAACAACTTTATTCTTAAACTAGCAAGATACCCGTGCTTCGCTACGGTATTATACTGAAATTTATAATTGAATGCTTATTGTTTTATATATAATCCGCCAAAATTCGCGATCTGACTCGTTTTCTAATAGATTACGGCAAGTTTCCTACCATTTTTCAATCTTTCTTTCCAGCAATCGATTTCGTACTTCCCGGGCTAGGTCCAGGTATTCCACCCGGTCAGTTGGGTCCCTAAATCTTTGCCATCTTTTCCTATAAGAATTTTTAATATGGATCAAATCCTTGAGAAGATCCGGCGTGGTTTTCTAATAGATTACGGCAAGTTTCCTACCATTTTTCAATCTTTCTTTCCAGCAATCGATTTCGTACTTCCCGGGCTAGGTCCAGGTATTCCACCCGGTCAGTTGGGTCCCTAAATCTTTGCCATCTTTTCCTATAAGAATTTTTAATATGGATCAAATCCTTGAAGATCCGGCGTGGTGTCCCCTTGGGTGCCTTGGCGGTACTGAACCCGCGGCTGGACTGCATTCTTAGCCACTACCCGTCCAGGACCCGTTTCCAGCGCGGTCCGCACATTTGACGACGGTTCAGAACATTATTATTATTATTATTATTATTATTATTATTATTATTATTATTATTATTATTATTATTATTATTATTATTATTATAGATGTTCTGGACCCCATAGCAAGATGCAAGACCGCTACTTGGCGGTAAATTACATCTGCTGCCACTGTCATTGTTAACAATGTGACCAGCACCATTGTTGCGCGTAGCCAAGTGTGCGGGATTTCTGGTGATACGAATGACATATTCCGTGCATTGTTGACCTTATTATAGAGGTGAACAATTGGACGGTCAATCTCATTCCTATCGTTTATTTCAAAGGTGTTTAAATTTTTATTTATATGCCAGGAGAATGTACTGTAATCTAAGAACGTTCTCCGAAGAAAAAGATGGCTCTTGAAAACGAACCCAAGAAAGTTAAAAAATGATCGGTTTATGATCAGAATAAGTACATCGGAAATCTACAGCCTGTTTCCAGTCATTCGACAGGGTCAGGAATGAATAAAGCCCCCATCTGGCAGCGGCAATAGGAATTCTGCCGGCTGCCGAAGCCTGTAGCACTCCTCTGGGGCAATGGATAATGAACGACAAATGAAATGATATTGGACAGTGTTGCTGGAATGAATTATGACAGGGAAAACCCGCCTCCGTTTTGTCCAGCACGAATGTCTCATGGAGTGACCGGGATTTGAACCACATAACCCAGCTGTGAGAGGCAGGCGCGCTGCCACCTGAGCAACGGAGGCTCCTTATAAGTACATTATGAACAGTAAAATCAACTATTCTCACCTCCTTTTACACCCCACCGCCGTTAAGTTTTTACCCCTCCCCCTCCACAAAAAATAACAGAAAGGCATGTTTCTTTATGTTTAAAGGAGATTCCAAACACCATTGTTCACGTCTATTACCTTCAGTTTTGAGATATAAATATCCCCATAAAAAATAATTCACTTTTTCACTTCCTTTAACATCCCCCCCCCAATTGAATTTTCCGGCAAAAACCTTGTTTCTTTAATAGTAAAGGATCTTCTAAATACCAATTATCACGACTCTAACTTCCTCAGTTTTTGATTTGTGTGAACTCATGAAAGGAATTTAACTCCTTTTCAATCCCGCCCCCCAAGATGATTCCCCCCCCCCCAAAACGCGTTTTTCTTTGTTTCTAAAGGAGATCCAAATACCAATTTTCACGTCTGTAACAACTTTAGTTTTTATTAGACGTAATATTCTCATACAATTAAGTCAATTAATTATTCAATTCTTTCACCTCCCCCCCCCCCCTTTCATTGGATTTTTCGAGAATACGTGTTTCTTTACTTTAAAGCAGAATTAAAATATCAAATTTCACGTCTGTAACTACTTCATTTTTGAGATATCAGTAGCTTAATTAAAATAATTCAACACCATTTTCAGTCACTTTACCCCCCCCCCCCAGCCAAGTGGTATTTCCGAAAACTAAAAATACACGTTTCTTGACTTTTAATAGAGATAAAAAGTACCATTTTTCACTTCTGTAACATGTTAAGTTTTTCAGATATACTGTAGAAATTCTCATTTTAAAATTTCACCCTGTTTTTAGTGCCCCTTAAATGGAGTTTCCAAAACAAATCACCTATGTTTCTTTACATTTACAGGAGATTCCAAATAGCACTTTTTACGTCTGTAACATTTTACGTTTCTCAAGTATTCTGTAGATATAGTCTTTCAAAACATTCACCCCAATCTGTCACTCCTGTTTAACCGCCAGTAATTGAATTTTCCAAAAACAAAAAATACATGCTACTTTATTTTTAAAGGAGATCCCATGTACAAATGTTCAGTTCTGTAATATCTTCAGTTTCTGAGATATATGTATCCTCATTAATGGCATTCAACCCATTATTCACCCTTTTACACCCCTCCTATTGGGATTTTCCGAAAACAAAAAGTACATTTCTTTATTTTTAAAGGAGGTTTTAAATACCAATTTTTACATCTGCAAACTTTTCAAGTTTTAAGATGTAGATACACTCATTTTAAAAATTCACCCCACTTTCCACCCCCCCATATTTGGACTTTCCAAAAACGAAAAAATACCTGTTTCTTTATTTTTAAAGTAGATCCCAAATACCAATTTTCAGGTCTATAATATCTTCAGGTTCTGAAATAAAAGTAGCCCCATTAAAGGCATTCAACCCATTTTTCACCCTTTTCCACCCTTATTACAGTATAAGGATTTTCCGAAAAAAAGTACGTGTATCTTTATTTCTGAGGGAGATTCTAAATACCAATTTTTACATCTATAATCTTTAAAAGTTTTGAGATATAGATACACTCATTTCAAAAATTCACCCCCCTTTTCACCCTCCCATTAATTGGATTTTCCAAAAATAAAAAATACGTGTTTCTTTATTTTTAAAAGACATCAAAAGTACAAAATTTCAGGTCTGTAATATGTTCATTTTCTGAGATAGAAGTACCGGTATCCTGATTAAAGGCATTCAACCCCTTTATCTCCCTTTTTCACCCCTCCTATTGGGATTTTCTGAAAACAAAAAATACGTGTTTCCTTATTTTTAAAGGCGATTCTAAATACTAATTTTTACATCTGTAAACTATTAAAGTTTTGAGATATAGATACAATCATTTTAAAATTTCACCCCCCCCTTTTCACCCCCTTAGCGATGGAATATCCAAAAATCCTCTCTTAGCGAGCACCTATATGTTAATATGAATGTATCCCCAAAATTTCATTTCATTATGTCCAGTAGTTTTGGCTCGGCGATGATGAATCAGTCAGTCAGTCAGTCAGTCAGTCAGTCAGGACAAGTTATTTTATATATATAGATTATTATCTCAGGTAAAAATGATCTGCCAAACACGTCGCTTTTGTGAATAACCTCTTTGGTGTATGAACTCAACCTTATTGATCACATTACACTGGTTTGATTGTACTGAGTAAAGCGATTATCTAGCGGATTACTTTGATCAGCGGCATCCACCATACAAAGTCGAGCTTCTGCCATCGTATTTGCGTGAGTCTGTGATAAGATTTTTATAACAAACTATAGATTCCTTGTCTCCTTCCAGTAATATATTAACGAACACCAACAGTGAGGAGGGAATCACGTTTTAGTTATAGACGTAAACCACTTATTTCTTGCCGCACTTTGTACTCCTTCCTCTGCGGACGAAATTTAATATTTACTTGAGTCAAATGACAGCCATTTTTTATTCTACTTATGCACTCTGTAATTTGTTCCATCAAAGTGATACCGAAGTAGCCTTCTTCCGCAGTGGCGCGTGTCAAACTTATACTGTCCTATTGCCGCATGGAAGAGTTGTTCGAGGAAGTGGAAAGTGGCTGTCTTACACTTAACCACTTTCAACAACATTATTTTAAAATGTAAAGATAAAAGTAAGATATAATAATTCTACAAAATTGAATACTAAGGACAGATACACTGAGACTAGGTTACAAATCATTTAAGACAATAATAGTGATGATACTGATAATAGCACATATAGGCCTAATAATAATAATAATAATAATAATAATAATAATAATAATAATAACTGAAGAGTATAGTAGATAAAAGAAAACCCATTCACACAAAGTTCGATAACTCAAACAACTCGGTTATGTGTCCAGGAAAAACCTTCGGCAGGCAGATGTGAATGTATGCGAGGAAGTAAATTGCCGAATATCCATTGGGAGTGTATTCGAGAGTCTCGATGCAGTAACTAGAAAAGAATGACTGTAGGGATTCGTAAGATTTAGTGGAATTTCAAGGAGGGAACCAGAACGGGTACTAATTTCATGGAATGAGGAAAGAAAACAAAAATTAGAAGATAGGTAAGTAGGAGTGTTCGTCGAAAACAGTAGGTAAACAAGTGTCATTAGATGAAAATTCCTTCGTTAGTTTATACGTAGATCCCAAATGTTTTGAAATATAAGGTAACATGAGCGTTATGTCGCAGTTGGAAGGCATATCTTATGCATGAGTTTTTGTGTTCGTTGAAGTCGCCCAGCTTGTTCGGCATTTAGATTGACTAGTACCGTAACGCAGCAGTCTAAAATTGGGAACAGGAGTGCTTGGATTAATTTTAATTTAAGGATTTGAAGAAAAGCATCTTGTGACGTTTCAGGGGATGTAGAGCAGCATGGACCTTTCTAAATACATTAAAGGTAAGGTAAGGGTGTATTCTGCCCAAAGGCAGGTCCAAACCTCCGCAGAGGTGTGCCTGAGCCGGAGTTTACGTGCGGTAGGGTGGCCAGTTCCTTTCCGCTCCTC
This sequence comes from Anabrus simplex, assembly GCF_040414725.1. Lineage (NCBI taxonomy): Eukaryota > Metazoa > Arthropoda > Insecta > Orthoptera > Tettigoniidae > Anabrus > Anabrus simplex. Next base: position 1,295,545,449 of record NC_090265.1, read on the forward strand.
CATTCCCTTACACCCCCGCCCCTCAACAGCGCGTGGCAACCTATCCAAATCTTGACCACGCCCAACGTTGCTTAACTTCGGAGATCTCACACGATCCGGTGTTTCAATACGGCTACGGCCGTTGGCTCTAAATACATTCGTTAAGTGTTAATTCCAGGTCATATTCTCCTTGATGGAGATTGCAAGATTAGTTACATTTTAAGTCCGCCTCTGTGGTGTAGTGGTTAGTGTGATTAGATGTCACCCCCGGAGGCCCAGGTTCGATTCCCGGCTCTGCCACGAAATTTGAAAAGTGGTACGAGGACTGGAACGGGGTCCACTCAGCCTCGGGAGGTCAACTGAGTAGAGGTGGATTCGATTCCCACCTCAGCCATTATGGAAGTGGTTTTCCGTGGTTTCCTACTTCTCCTCCAGGCAAACGCCGGGATGGTACCTAACTTAAGGCCACGGCCGCTTCCTTCCCACTTCCGTGTCTATCCCTTCCAATCTTCCCATCCCCAGCAAGGCCCCTGTATAGCATAGCAGCTGAGGCCGCTTGGGCGAGGTACTGGTCATCCTCTCCAGTTGTATCCCTGACCCAGAGTCTGAAGCTCCTGGACACTGCCCTTGAGGCGGTAGAGGTGGTCCCTCGCTGAGTCAGAGGGAAAAGACAACCCTGGAAGGTAAGTAGATTAAGAAAGAGAAATAAAGTTACATTTTAAGGTACAGTAAAGCAATGTAATTGGTGATGATTAGAGGAGGATGGATATTGCTTCTTATTCTTCTTATTAATCAGCTTACCCTCCAAGGTTAGTTTTTACCTCGGACTTAGCGAGGGATCCCACCTCTACCGCCTCAAGGGCAGTGTCCTGGAGCGTGAGACCTTGGGTCGGGGGATACAACTGGGGAGAATGACCAGTACCTTGTCCAGGCGGCCTCACCTGCTATGCTGAACAGGGGCCTTGGTGGGGGATGGGAAGATTGGAAAGGATAGGCAAGGAAGAGGGAAGGAAGCGGCCGTGGCCTTAAGTTAGGTACCATCCCGGCATTTTCCTGGAGAAGTGGGAAACCACGGAAAACCACTTCCAGGATGGCTGAGGTGGGAATCGAACCCACCTCTACTCAGTTGACCTCCCGAGGTTGAGTGGACCCCGTTCCAGCCCTCGTACTACTTTTCAAATTTCGTGGCGGAGCCGGGAATAGAACCCGGACCTTCGGGGATGGCAGCTAATCACACTAACCAGTACACCACAGAGGCGGACATATTGCTTATTACGAATATACTTTAGAGTTGCCTATGATTATACTTTGTGTTTTATGAGGATAGAGAATTAAGCGGTTGTTTTTAGATTAGGTGTAGTACCGTATCCTGTCTTAATTTCGGCCTAGCCCAGGGTAGAAGTGCGTGGTGCGTTAGGATATGGGTAATAAATAACTAACTACTAAGATATACCAAAGAATATGGACAGATAATACATACATATAAATCTAGTGAATGAGACCGCAGGTAATCGGGTAAAATGGATTTATTAAACTAAAAACATGCATTAATACTAATAAAAAAATAGAGAACGAAACGAATAATCGACCCTTGGTTAATCAAAGGAAAGTGACATACACTTATACATAAACTAACATTATTAACAAAACATTTACAAATAAAAACGGGTAACGAACCCGAAAAATTAGAAAGACATTGTTTACATGGAATATGTCTGAATTACGTTTTATTTCGTTACCTTGCCTGGCTCGTTAAGTCCCTGGTTCTTTGCCTGAAGGCTCGATATCTAACCGTTCATGAGATGGGATAGTAATGTCCGATACACTAGTAATTGACCTAATATATATACATTCCGATCACTCGGACACAAATATATTATAAAACACTTTTTCAGGATTGCGTCTAAATTACCCATCCAAAATAAACACATATTCTAATCATATGGGTCCGTACCCATGAGCACGGATAAGGTCAAAATTAGCCATCGGGCTACCCGTAAATCAACAAAAGACAACACAGAAGTACATATACTGGGCACAACAATACACAGCACAACATATATATATTAACCACACCTGCCGAATAAAACACAAACAGAATATACACACTGAAGTTGATAGAGGTATCAGGTCTAGAACCCCACATATTCGGGCACGGAACATTGCATCTCTCACACATAGACACAGCACATCAGCATAATTTGACACGACAGGGAAGATCAGTTGGTTAGCAACGTAACATCAAAATAACTGGGCTTTGTGGTCAGGCATTTCACGCAGGTAACGAGATCATTCGTATATAACCTTCACTTTTCTCTCTGCCCTCAGCCTACAGCTGAGTCAAGGAGCCTTTCTACCTGGGTAAGAACAATATCACGTCGGGGCCTGGCCGACATTCTCAGTGCTTCAGAATGACACGCAGTTCTCACCGTCAAAATATAACTCACAGCCTTACATATTCCCATATAAAACAGCTGGCTTACCGACTCATATAAATCATAACTCCAAATATAACACCGTGGCTTCCATCTCATATCTCTTGGTATTTCAGCCCCGCAAATACCTATCGACAGTTCTCTAGCCTCACATATAAATGATCCTCGGTTTGACGACCGCTACATTGACGAATTTGCCTGCCACCATATTTAAAGACCCTATTCTACTTTCGACGTTGTAAGAGCTCCCGTTGCGTCTCCCAACAGCTGAAATACATGCATCTTGCAAATAAAACATCCTAACATATGCTGTCTCTACTCTAATTCTCCTTAATATTACGACGCTGATGGCGAACGGCCCATTAGATTTTATGAAGAATCCGCCCGAACAACTATCTAAACTGAACACACACTGGAATAAAATACTAATAACTATAACACACAACTATATCTAACCTATTTTATCCCTTATTCCCATCTAATTATATCATTTAGCTCGGGGACTTGACATGAATACAGCCCTGAACTAAAATAAGCAACACAAATGCCACTCTGGCTTACATTTAAAGATTAATTCACTTGTTTTAGTGTGCACTCACTAGTGCATCTAGATATCACTTCACATGCTTATAGAACAAAAAGACTTGGCAGCAACTTCTCCACCAGCGACGAATCACATAACCGCTATGTCATGCGTGCTTATCCCATGACGACGGTACACAGCACAGGGATGAAGGACCTCTTTTCGACTCCGGCATACTTCATGGTTGCTGTCTCCTTGATGGCGGTCGTATCTGGAACTGTTGAGTTTCGTTAGAAACATCTACTTCACCGCTTAGCGTGTTCGAATACACGATTACAACCTTAGTATTGGCTACTATTTGACTATAGCCTCCGCGCAGATATAAGTTCAATCCTTGCGGCACTAAATTATGGGAACGGGCCCGGTTTCAATCAGTCCTTGACAGCGGTTATATTTTAATCGACCCGCACACGTTAATAACACAGTTCGAGTACGCGTTTAATAATACTCATAATTTTATATCGACACTATACTGAAATTCAACTCAAGAGCTTAGGAAAAGTATCCTTCCGCACGTGAGCACGTCCCTTGTTCCCCCTTCCCGTCTCCGTTCACCATCTCCGCCACAACCAGCTTATAATTAACGCCGTGCGTCTATCTGACAAGTACTTCATTCTGAAATAGTGAATCATCAAACGAGATCACATCCTTTCACATAGCTGTACTTTGATTATATACCATACCTATTTATTCCTTTACTGACCATGTAAACATACAGATTACTGACGAATACCGTGGCAAGAGAAGCAAGGTTTATTTTTATTTCATAATGCAATCTGTGTGAGGCACTTGGGGACTTACAAAATAATTATACGATTCCGCTCTCGTACTACGACTGTCAGTGGCAGTTTCTCACATTTCAAAAAGCTAAAAAAACACCTGTGAGTGGGATTGCAAAATACGATGTTTCCAGGAATGTTGTAAATATTGTAGTCTCGTCATTCGGACGGTAAAAACGAACTCATGAACCCCTCATGACAACATTTCTGCATGTAGAGGGCGATTACGAATATAAAGCAAAGCACAAATTATTATTATTATTATTATTATTATTATTATTATTATTATTATTATTATTATCGAATACGCCAAGGATCCTATTCCCATACCGTGTTAAGGCCCTTCCTGTTTTATTTACGGCGAATGCTGAGCTGACACATCGACCTTTCGGTGGAGACATGGGTTTTCCGTGGAGTTTAAATTCCTCGCGAGCGGCATAAATGTTCACAGAAACGCCGGTCAGCTGCGCGGTGTTTTTCACCACGTCTTTCACAGTCCACAGCGGATTCTCATCTCGTAGGCTACTGTAAACGTTTAAAACAATTTGGTTTAGATTTCCTACTTAATTTTTCTCCACTTTTGTTAGCTTTAAAGTATTTCACAGGGGACTCAAGCGTCACAGCATCACACACGTTTTGCTCACCGCGGCAGCCATTATGAATACTGAACAAGCTGTTGTAGCCAGTATTGCCAATAGTTTTCTTGGATCCATCTTCAACGTCGCACATATTATGCGAACTTATCAGCAATGGAATGAACTCGAACAAAGCTAACTAAGTACACAGTGCAATAAGATATCAATATCATATTAAATAATTATTTTGCTACATGCACCACTGAGAACAATAACTGTTCATAGCCATCTACGTATGAAATATAAGAGTTGGTAACGAACCCGAATAACATACAACCTGTGATATATTTTCCATATTTATACAGGGCAATTTTTTTTAATTCATCAAGTCAGTTCACCAGAATATCTAACCAAACTGAAGGAAGCTCCTGACTTCAGGAACAAGTAACAAACCTAGGAAACTATTTGGCGCTGCGGAAGCCTTTTCACCGACCAGAAGTCTGACTAACATCAAAGGGACCGCTAATGTCTTGAGTTGACTCTCAGTATAGCTCTTGTGAGCTAAATCACGGCCATTGTACTTCAGTTTAACAAAAACTTCACAGAGAAATATGTCTTGTTGGCTCACGAATTACGACACGTCGCACTTGGCGTTTCAAATCAGAAGGAGCCAGTGGACATGAGACAATGAGGGCCCTTTCTTTCCCTCCGCAGATTTTATAGCCTCTAGAGGACGCTAGCTTCGAGGGTAACCCCCGCCAAACAGTCCTTTTTCTTTGTAAGAGCTAGCCATATGTTAACGGCCGCTCCCGTAAATACGCATATATCTCAGTTGAGCACAAGTAAATCATATTATCGGCTCCTGTTACTCGATAATTCTGATCTCAACCATGTCTGGTGTAAGATCTGTGAAATTTATCATAGTGGCGGATTAATCGATTGAAGTTCAGATGATTCCAGCCCTGGAAAAGAGAAGTTTGTCAACCTGTGACAATTGTTCTGTACATCCCCTCGTTTAAATCTCACCCCATCCAGGTTTGCTGGGCTTGGGTACGCCGATATATAGGGGTCTAAATTTTTTAAATCACGGCTTGCGGGCTCAAGTCCAACTAGAGGAATTCGTTCCTGTCGGAGCGATACGGGGTTCTCACAGCCTATGACACGGTCATTCAGGGTTCCTTCCTTCACTCCCCACGACTATATTGAGCGCTTAAATAAAATCATGCCACAGGGTTATAATAAATAAATTGAAGCATATTATGATATGGTTCTGTGTTGAGCCTTTCAACATCTGACTTAATTTGTTGGACAGTTCCATATAAATGATTTATAGGGATGTGTTTGTATATCTGCAGTTCATCAGCATATAAGTGGTAGTTACAATACCGAAGTGTGTACGATATGTCATTAATATCTCAGGCGAGCAATAGGGGCCCTAGAACAGTCACTTAGGGACGCTAGTTGATTTTACGGCCGTTTTTGATTGTTTATAACTACGCACTAGCGACTATGAAAACTATCGGGCCGATATGCAGAGAGTGGAGCTTGGATAATAGTACGTCATATATCTATATTTACCGGGTCAAAAGCACTAAGTCAAGGAGTGGCAGTATCGTCACCTGCTGTTTGTCCATTGCTAGTCTTATGTCATCCTTTACCCGAAGAAGAGCAATCGTAGTTCTGTGTCCCTTTCTGAAGCCAGATCGCAAAAGTTTCTCTTCCTTCTGGATCAGTTCAGTCCTCGTGAAACGTCCGGTCATTTGGCAGCGAAACGTGATGACGTCAGCAACTTTTTCAGTACGGAGCACCGCTGAGAGCGACTCGGAAAATTACAGCCAAAGTGATGTGGCAAATTCTACACAAGACATAACAATCCCTTATCCTGAATTACACCATACCATTCAAGACCAAACACCAACAGATCGACCAATTCCATCACCATCGTCATCCCATACTGCTTCAGCTTTTGCGTCAGGATACACTACGAAAACAGGCTACAAAAGGCGATTAACACCTCAAGTCGTGTTTGCGAAACAAGTTCTTGATTTGGAGAAAGAGAAGCTTGCGCTAAGGAAGAACAGAACATCTTATCAGACCCAACGATGTGAATGTAGGTTTTTTCCAACTCTCTTTCTTCCTCGCGTGAACTTGCTTTCCTTTAGTAACAACCGGCTCAACATGGAAGCACATTCACTACATTATAACACAATAGCAATGAACATCAACCTGGACCATCTCATCACTACGAACCTCCGTATACCTGGGCCTGCTACACCGGTTCTGAAGAGACTTGATAACAAAAAGCATGAGTTGTAGTGTGATTTACAATTAACATGTCCTAAAACTATTTTTCCTACAATTTGAAAATAAAACATTAATACATCTGTATATCCTTCGAAAATTAAGAATACATAGTTGCAGTATTAATTCAATATATTACTGAAACTAAAGTAGAGATATCATTCTGAAGATCATAGTAAAAAGTTATTCCCTTGTGTAAATTGAAAACGTAAAAAGTAAAAGAAATGAGTTCACTAACCTTGCTGAATTACATGTTTACATTACATTTAAACATAAATATCTATATTAGATTCTTACATTATTGTCTCGACCAATCTTTCCTCCGCTAGAATTAGGTTTGTGTGATAGCTATTGTATTTGATAGTGCCGAGCTGAGTGGCTCAGACGCTGGTCTTCTGACCCCAACTTGGCAGGTTCGATCCTGGGTCAGGCCAGTGGTATTTGAAGGTGCTCAAATACGTCAGCCATTGTGGGTAGATTTACTGGCACGTAAATGAACTCCTGCAGGACTAAATTCCGGCACCTCGATGTCTCCGAAAATCCTGAAAGTAGTTAGTGGGACGTAAAGCCAATAATAATATTATTATGTATTTGCAAGTATCCATTTTCGATTCGACATTGCTGTATATATAGGCTACCGGAACGTCTCAAGGGACATATTCGTGTACGAATGAAATCTGTTCGGATTGTGTTTCAGTTCTTCAAATAAGTTGTGGTGAGCCTCCGTGGCTCAGACAGCAGCGCGCCGGCCTCTCACCGCTGGGTTCCGTGGTTCAAATCCCGGTCACTCCATATGAGATTTGTGCCGGGTACTCCGGTTTTCCCTGTCATCTTGCATTCCAGCAACACTCTCCAATATAATTTAATTTCATCTGTCAGTCATTAATCATTGCCCCAGAGGAGTGCGACAGGCTTCGGCAGCCGGTACAATTCCTATCCTTGCCGCTAGATGGGGGATTCATTCATTCCATTCCTGACCCGGTCGAATGACTGGAAACAGGCTGTGGATTTTCATTTTCAAATAATTTGTGGTATTCTCCCAACTCCTGCCTTCTTTGATTTATAGGATGAACACTCCACTGACGGCTTTGAAAGTAGCCACCATCGTGTGCTTAAGCATAATGAATCACTGTCTTCACTATCAGTTGAGTACATGATTCTATAACTGTAATAGCCCAAGAGAGTTTCGGTTTACGCGGTCTGCCATCTAGTAGGCCTAGAGTAAAACGGAACGTCGAAATTGACGAGCAGACAGCCAGATGGCGTCAAATTGAAATGTCTGCACACGGTAGCTGAGGCCATACGATTATTATTATTATTATTATTATTATTAATAGCACAACACTGAAAACTAGCGAAGAAAATTTATTTCCTAATGTGAAGACCTAAAACATATGTAGGCCTACTGACAGACATCTCGGAACACTGAAAGGATAAACCTTCTTGGCATGTTCATCCGTCGTCGACCTAGACCTCGACGTGAACATCGACCGCGAGCAGCGATGCATCTTCGGCATGTTCGTACCCTTAGTGTTCAATTTATAGCAGTTACTTTCCGTTAAAGTTCTAAGTACTCTCCATTGTTGAGGAAGAACATGCATCATTGGTACTGATGGCCTGGTTTATGTTGCTCGTTAAACTGAAATGTCACACTTCCATGCAGGCTTGAAATGAAGAGATTTTATTCCACGGTGACGTCAATGATTACTGTCATTGCTCAACGCAATTCCGCGATTATTAATCTTCTTCTTCTTCTTCTTCTTATTCTTATTATTATTATTATTATTATTATTATTATTATTATTATTATAGAACGATTATGTTGATGGCAAAGTGTTCTTTAACGCGACAGTATATTCATTCAAAACATGACTTGCATTGAAGCATCATTAAATGCCGGTGATTTTGCTGCAATTCGATCCCTCCACCTTGAGCACTGTAGTCGAGCACTACCCAAGAGCGCTACATAGCTACATATCTAATATTGATTTGTGTGTTTGTACGAAAGCTTAAGCAGCTAAATTTCATTCAACGAAGTTCGACTTCATGAACCCCAAGGCTTTCGTTAAAATCTGTAGTTGGTTTTATGTCAGTATTTGTTAATGTTTACTTCATGCGGTATGAAAGAAGAATGAAACTTCTTTTTTGTATGTACGAATTGAAACTAGTACTGATGAATAAATAGTGTAGAGTCATATTTAATAGGATTGCTAGGAGAGTAGATATATGTGCCGTTTGAATGCTGGAGTCCCATCCGCCAAGATTTTTTACGAAATGAAATCCAGGACGACATTTGAACAACCATTTTGCTAAACGTTTTGAGTCATAGCGTTGGCTTAATTAATGCTTTGTAACACATTTCATTTATAAAGTATGACTGTACATTTGTGTGGTGGATGTCTACAAAATGAGAATTTATTAGTCTCGTTACAGACAGCATTTAGGAGTTAATCGGCGTTTATGATGTGTGTGTGTGGGGGGGGGGTTCGACTGAGTAGCTCATCTTATATGGTCAAGGTTGCGCCGACGACGACGACTACTACCACTACTACTACTCAGATGTTTTAATTCCTCCCCTGAAGGGGGGAGGCGGGCCTGTTAGACGGTGATACCGTCTCTCCGGCCGAGAGATTTGTATTGGAGAAGATTTGTAGTGATGGTGAGAGGATTGGCGGCCGTGACCTATACTAGGAACTGTCCTGGCATTCGCCTTAGTGCAGGAGAATGGAAAACCACAGACAACGACTCTCAGGACAGCCTACGGTGGGAACGAGCCCCTCACCGTCTCCCGAATGCATAGTGCGGCGTCTAATCTTGACTCAATCAATTGGTATTTAAGAGTGCACATGCCGGGTGGTTATACAAGCACTTTCAAGTCAAAATTCAGATACTCCATTGTCTCTTACCATCTGTAACAATTCAAGGGATGTTACGTTTTTATTATGATTGATCAATTGCATAGCATCGACACCTTTATTCGGATGGTTTAGCTGTACGTTCATATAAAGAAGGACAATGCAACTTGATTGATACGGTGTTTCTCTTTAAGAAGTTTGACATCTTGTCCTGAATTACTGTCGAAAGTGATAAAGCTTCTCGACTAAATGAGATCGACCATGAAGCATGAGAAAATGAAAGGTTTGATGAGTGGTTGAAAATCGAACTGAGCACAAGTAATAGTGAGTAGAAGCAATGTCAGACTACATAGTTAGGGGCTGTTTATCATCAACGCATCCTCGCCATTGATGAGTACCTAGGGAGGCAAAAGAAAAGCGCTCCGCCTTCCATATAGTAAGGATTTCTGTTTGGAAAAGGATATAGGTAACTTATGACTAGTTGGGATCTTAAGAGAAGTGAAATAAATAACCATGAAGAGTCGAAAAGGAACCTTTGTAGAAGAGAGCATGCGACATCTAATACAAGAAGAAACAATCCTCGACTCGACTCGAGAACGAGTTTCAGCAGTTATAAACTCTTTTGGGGTGCTATGTGTATAGACCTGTACTACTCATCAAGATAACTTGGTAAGTGAGGAAATGTGCATGGTATATAGGAAGGAGGCGAGATTCCTTGAGAATCAAACGTATTCATTCGGTACACTTCGTACTCTCTCTCTCCTTTGGCATGCATGCACAACATGTCCGCGCTGATAGTTGTACTTCGCTATCTAGCCCCCTCTCTACTCATCAACCCGTCGAAATATGTGAAGGCAAGTAAAGTAGCTATATAGATACTAGAGTGCTGTGAAAGTACATAAAAACTTAATCGATTAATAATCACAGGATATCTTAAGCAGCGATACGAACACATAATCATAAATTCAGTATCGCAGCGTCGTCGTATCGCAGGTTCGATATGACTCGAGAGTAATTCTTCTGACGAAAATGTGATCATGCGCCGAGTAGATTATGCAACGTGCATAGCACCTTTCTAGGGAGGAGACCCGAAGAAACGAAGCAACAATCTGACCAGTAACAACACTTCAAATACAAACTGAAACTGCTAGCTACAGAAGCGGTGGCGGTTGGAGGGGTTACGAAGCAACAGAAATGTAATTATGAATCACGTTTTTTTGCCAGGGCTGATTTGGGCTATGACTCCACATTTTCTGCAACTGCTTGAGGAGCCGCCGCATTCTACCGAAGAAAAAAAAAACGGCTGCATATGAATTCGGCCCTAGCGAGAATGGTTGGGAATTACAGGTTGTCCTAGTTCGGTCCCAGTACATTTACTAACTTGGCACTGGCTGTGTTGACGAAGTTCTGAATTTCGTTTTGCATACACAAACACCTAACTTGAATCGTTCAATAGTTTGTATTAAGCAACCCGAAAGACCATTGTAAACCGAGCAAGTGGCTGTGCGGTTTGGATCGCGTAGCTACCAGCTTGCATTTTGGAGATAGTGGGTTCGAACCCCTCTGTCGGCAGCCATGAATATGGTTTTCCGTGGTTTCCATTTTTTACACCAGGCAAATCCTGAGGCTGTACCTTAAAGCCACGGTCGCTTCCTTCCCACTTCTAGCCCTTTCCTATCCCATCGTCGCCGTAAGACCTATCTGTGCCTGTGCCATAAAGCAAATTGCGAAAAAAAGACCCTTGAGAGTGGAACTTTTTTGTGATTTTGAGAAACAGTTCATGTAGATACGTCCACTGCATTTCTTTATATCGCAGTTACAGAATGTCGCTTTCATTTATGTCAAAGTTGATGGAGAAAAAAGTGCAGCAACTACTTTTGATAAATGACTATAAGAGAAACGACTCGGAAATCAGTACATTTCTGCTCAAGTTCGAAAAAATGGCCGACGGTTCACTGCAAGCATTAGACGCACCACAAACAACCGCGAATCCTTTCATTCTAAACTCAGTGGGATGTGTTATTGTCCTTTAAGTGTGTTGGTGTGTAGGATGAATAAACGCATTCATAGTCACAAAAAATTTATTCACAACTACAGAACATAAAGAGAAGGAGGTCGGTGTTCAAAACCCTCCCATACCAAAGATTTTTTTCTTAGATTAGTACAGATTTAGCAACATCGCCTCCCAAAGCACATTTGAATTTGCCCGCGAAGCGATTTTATTCACTAACTTCAGCAGCTGATAAAATGTCAACGCCCCACTGTCGGCAGCCCTGAAAATGGTTTTCTGTGGTTTTCCATTTTCACACAAGGCAAGTGCTGGGGCTGTACCTTAATTAAGGCCACGGTCGCTTCCTTCCCAGTCCTAGTCCTTTCCTGTCCCATCGTCGCCATAAGACCTATCTGTGTCGGTGCGACGTAAAGCCAATAGCAAAAAAAAAAAAAAAAAATGACAACGGGCCGAGACATCGAATTTTTTCTCAAATTATTTATCAATATGACCAACTCTCTAAAGCTTATATACGCGGTTCACATTGTTTCCGACCACTCTGTATAAACAATGCATTACACTGCGCATGAGAGTGCGTGTGGTTCTGAACGCGCTATCACCCCCCACCCCCCTCCTTTGGAGAAGGAAAATTCTCAAATCGAACGGACGACCAAAGCGAACTCTACGTCCTGATCACGTTGTGTATACTCGTTGGATAGCGATGGTGTAAGAAAAGTGCTAGGTGGATTGGATATGGTGAGACTAGTAGATGAGCCAGGAGTGTTGGTGCAGCTATGAAGAGCTATGTTGTGTCTATGTATGCCGGCTTTATGCTGTGTGTATTCGCTACTACTTCCTTGTTTCCAACCACGATCGTCAGTATCTACTCATTTCGGCTAACTACTGAGTAGGGACCGGAGTGTGGTGGCTGTAAAGGAGGTTGTAAGTTACGTGTTCAGCTCTTAAAAAATCACGAGAAGCCGTTGCCAAGTCCTTGTAGATGAGGACTTTCGCTTGACGGTGGCGAGAAGCAGAAACAGTTCTGAGGTCAGCTATTACCTTTCTTAGTTGAGTAGCGAAATATGAAGTGTCAATTGAAGTGGAAGAACTAGGCGAAGAAGAAACCATTTCTCCAGGAAGGCGTAGCGTTTCCCCAAAACTAGATCGGCGGGAGATGGTTTCAGAGCTTCCTTTAACCCCGCATGCATACCAAGCAATACTAAGGGTAGGGTTTTAATCCACGTTGTACCAGGACACAACACGGAAGCTTTTTGATTATCTATGAAGAACGTTGGCCATACCGTTGGCTCATGGAAGGTAACTGGTTGTACGGATTTTCGTCATGCCGAACAGTGTCATGAGTATGCGAAAGAGGGCAGTCTCAAGTCGTCTTCCTTGGTCAGTAGTTCTATAGGTCGGAAGACCAAATCAAGATAGCCATCTCGCGGACCAAACACACTACCCCCTGTGGGTGGGGGACGCAGACGAAGAATACACCCACGGTATCCCCTGCCTGCCGTAAGAGGCGACTAAAAGGGGCGACCGAAGGGATGATCAAATTAGAACCATGAGACTACTTGTGTGCTTTATACCACCATGCGGGGAACACAATGAGTTGCTTTTACTTGTGCGTAGTACCACTATGTTAGGTACCATATACTGTAGGTTTGTGATTAGTAGCAATAGAGTACGTTGGTGGCTTCTACAGTACCTGTGATTCGTACCCCTATATGAGCAACACCATGGGATGAGCGACACCATGGTTCTGCCTTGCCTATGCTTAGTACCCACTATGTGAGGAATACCCCGGGATGCGCGGGTCTCTGTGGTTAGTCCAATTTTGTGAGGAACATCATAGGTTTGCGTTGCATATATATATATTTGCCTTGCCTGTAAATAGCGCCGCAATGTGCGAAACACCATAGGTCTGTATTCCCTGTGTAAATTTCATTACCTGTGTTTAGTACCAACTGTGTGGAATGCCGCGAGTCTAAGCTACTTTTGATTAGTACCGCAACATGACAAATGCCATGGTTCTACTTTCCTAACGATAAGTACCATTATGAGAGGCTGATGACTTGGAGTTTGGACCATTTTGGACTAACAACGTTGTCGATTTAGTATTATGCTATAGACGCAGTCCCTTGGTTAGTAATACTATTGTTTCACGTCAGTTTTTGTGAATGCTAGACTTTGCCTATCGGATCCACTGATTGTTTTAAATTCATCTCCATCCTTGCATTCTTCGCCCTCACGTTTTGAATTCTAGTCAGTGGAGGCTTTTGGACTTTTAATTTGTCATTTCATTTCGTCTCATTTCGCACCATTAGGGGCCGATGACCTCGATGTTAGGCCCCTTTAAACAACAAGCATCATCAAGATAGCCATCAACTTATTAACGTATCAGCTGTTTCTTCGGCAGTGATGTTGCGCGAGAGCTAAGCCCCTGGACCAGCGGGTAAATTTGTCCCCATCGGTGAGAAGATAGTGACAGCCTTCACAGTCGAGCGTGGACCAAACGATGTCCGCCTGAATGTGGCTGAAACGGCCGCTTGGTACTACGAAATTCTTCAAAGGGGAGCTATTAAGCCTTGTCACTATGTTGCATTGACACATCAAGCAAGCGCAAGTCCTGGCACTACTGTTTTTCTGCATAGATTGACAAACGGATCTGTACGAAATCGAGGAATGGCCCGAATGCCTGGGTGGCTCAATTTATAGAGCTTACCAAAGAAATTACGTTGGGAAGGAAGTGTCAGGAATGATTACCCATGATGGTAGTCGTGGTGCTTGAAAGAGTTAATGTCAGCGACGTACTGCCGCGTAATAAGGCATTGCGTTCGTCGTCATTCTGCTATTATTCAGCCAACACGGTATAGTCGTCTTCTAATGAAATCGTTTCAGTACGGGACATCTTACCGGCAATGACATTATTTCTTCCCTTTATATGCTAAATATCCCTCGTGAACTGGTATATGAAGCACAACTGATTAAAATGAGTTGGACCGGGGGGAGGGGGGGGGGGTATTCTCTGGATTGAGAAAAATGTTGAAACCTACACAGAGGAACCTCCCATTTTATTGGCAGAAACAGAAACAGCCCTTAAAAATATGCTCGATGGGAAATCCCCAGGATTCGATGAAGTCACCACGGACATGTTTAAAGCAGCATGAGCCCAGGGTTTACATTGGTTACACAGGGTGCTCAGTGCAGTTTGGAAGGATGACAAGATACCTGCTGATTGGAGCAAGGGTATCATTATCCCCTGGTTTACGAAAGGAAATCGCCGAAAATGCTCCAACTACCGGAGAATAACACTCCTTTCTCATGGGTTCAAGATTCTCGAGAAAATCGTAGAGAGCAGATTGCGAGTCATCTTAGAGCCACAGTTAGAAGAGGAACGGTATGGCTTCAAGCCTAATAGGTCCACAACAGTCCTAATCTTCAGTGTCCATATGTTACTGGAGAAATGCTGGTAAAAACGCAAAGATCTGTTTATAGTTTTCCTTGATATTGAGAAGGCATATGGCAGCATTGCAAGAGAGAAGATATGGAAAGTCCTGAGAAAAGGGAATGTACTGGAGGGTCTGGTGAGGAAAGTTCAGATGCTGTATGAACACTGTACCAGCTGTGTGCGATTAGGTGACGGACATTCATCCTGGTTCCAGACCAAAAGTGAAGTCCAGCAAGGTAGTGCATTATCCCCATTATTGTTTGTCACCATCATGGGTGACTTAATGAAGAACATGAAGAAAATCTCTGGTGAGCTAAATACAATGTATTTCGCTGATAACGTTATGATCTGGAGAGAAACTGAGGAGCAAGTACTGTTCAGGCCCAATGAATGGAAGGTTAAGTTCCAGAAATTCAGTCTGAAGATAAGCGCACCCAAAACAGTAGTGATGACAATAACCAGAGAGACGACCAGCGAACATCACACTAGGAAACCATCCACTGGAAAGTGTGGAAAACTTTACATACCTCGGTAGTGTAATATCTCGATATTTACTAGCAACAAAGGAGGTGGCAAACAGAGTGTAGAAGAGCTCTCACTTTTACCAGCGAGTACGAATTCTCCTCTGGGATTCAAAGTACCGACAAAATCAAAACTGGTGTTGTTCGATCAGTAGGCCTACTTCATACCAAACTTAACCAATATTATCGAAACCTGCATTGCCACTAAGGACTGATCAAGGTTGCAGGCAGCTCAGATGAAGTTCCTTATGTCCAATTAAAAAACAAAACTGAACAAGTCTAGGAATTACGTGGTTAGAAAGGAAGCTGGGATTGAGACATAACTGTTAGATCGGGTCAGCATGTCCAGAATGAGGATGGAGCCAACAAGGACAACTTATGTTAACTTGGAGAGACATGTGGCAGGAAAACGGATGATGGGAAGACCAAGAACCACTTGATGGAATCGTAAAGATGGGCATTGCTGATCGGAGAAAGATAATGGAGGAGGTCATTAACAACAGAACGTATCTCAGTAAGACAGTGGAAGAGGCTCGCCAACAGTATCCGGGAAACTGGAACTGTAAAACGATGATGATGATGATGATAAAAATGCATAAAGCAGTGGCTTGTGATCTGTATATATGGTGCAGTGTTGTGCTTCCAGTATTTAGCTGAAATGCTGAACAGCCTCATACATAGCCAACAGTTTCCTGTAGTCGGCCGGTCAGGTTGACTGACGCACTGAAAGCTTTTTGCTGAAAAATGTTAGAGGATGCCAATCATACCCAACTTTCTGTTTGCTAACACACTCCGACTTGAGTGCTTGATGAATCTGTAATAAGACCTAGGGGTGTATTTGGCAACGGCTAAGAAAGCTGAGTGGTTTGAGCTAGGCTTTGTTTGCATTCATGGGAAGCACGTTCCAATTCCGGAGTCCAAGGAACAACGCGTAAACTATGATTGAAAACTCTGGCACGGATATTAACTTTCGGAATATCACTTCTAGGGGTATCATATATATTGTCTTTGTGGCTGAGTCGGTAATGCCGGTCGCCTCTAGTATCTGGGTATCGGTCGTGTACTTGTTCGAATCAAGCCTTATGAAATTTGTGTTTTGTTAAGAAGGAAGACATTCTTTTTTAGTCTGTAACTAATGACAATTTCAAGTTTGTCAGTCTGTCGAAACTTGAAATATAACAGGACACTACAACATACCTATAACGAAAACACACTTATTATTAAAAATTAATGGCATATTTCGTTCTACAAGAACATCCTCAGATTCGATCAAATCACTTTTAACTATGCGTATATATTTAGGGCCTGCGGCGTTTTTACGTTGCGTAAACTTGTCAATTAATGGGAATTGGTGATATGAACAAGTGAGGCAAATTATATGAACGTAGAAGTCCGTTATTGATAATTTAGTAACGTTTAGAAAGGTTTCTTTACCGGTACTTATCTTTAAACAAGCTTTTCGTCCTTTACGTCTAGCAACAACTACTAGACTGAATCGTGGTCACTTGCTTCGACTATGGCTAGGAGAACAACTTTGTTCAGTGGAGATGGGGGGAGGGCTACGTGGCTATAGTCTAAGCTATAGTCTATTTGTCTTGACGTGTATTAGAAAATGACTTCTTGGTATTTATTTTATTGCTGCACATTTACTTTCCAAAGTCATTATCATGCATTCGTTTAAGGAGACTAGCTGAGGCCATGATATCACTGGGTGAGCTATATGGGTCAGGCGGCTCTTGCATCATCTACTCGCCCAGACACGGCACAGGACATAACCGGCAACTCGGCTGTGGCTCGCACTGTATCACCGGCGATCGCTATGGCTCTGGTGATGGTTTCCTTGGGTCGGAGAGTGGTTTCTATTTACGCCGATAGCATGCAGGTGCTCCGTTGTAGGTAAACAGTCTTCTAAAATAAAAGCATGATGACATAGGTTCTGTGGCGAAACACACGTGGATAGATTATGCACTTAATGTCATGATTTGTGCTCTAGTTACAGGTTGCTAGTTGCTTTACGTCGCACCGACACAGATAGGTTTTATGGCGACGATGGGACAGGAAAGGGCTAGGAGTGGGAAGGAAGCGGCCGTGGCCTTAATTAAGGTATAGCCCCAGCATTCGCCTGGTGTGAAAATGGGAAACCACGGAAAACCATCTTCAGGGCTGCCGATAGTGGGGTTCGAACCTACTATCTCCCGAATACTGGATACTGGTCGCACTTAAGTTACAGGTTGATGTGGTACGAAATATATCAGTATCTCGTCGCGGCGACACAAAAATCAAATAGTAGTAAGCAGTTTTCAGCAAATCGACTATTGTGAGCGTTGTTTATCGTCTTTAGATACACGAAGGCTTTGTAGTGGACCGTATTAGACTGATATTTTCCAGCTCGGTCGGCGGTCACCAGTTACAGTTTTAGTGTGTACAATTAACCAGATGCAGGTGCCTTTATATAACCCAATGAATAAACGCAGTCACAATAGGCTTTTTTTTACCACAAAACACACACACACACACACGCGAGACAATAACCGATCTGTTACAGTCACGTCACCATCTTTTAGAACAACAGTCTCTTGAGTATATATAACCAGATGCATTATACTGCGCACGAGAGTGCATTCATACATGTTGTGCGTCCAGTTTCCGAACACCGCCACATCCTCATCCCGACTTATTAAGGTTATTGCAATTTTGAAAAGTGTTTAGTGCGAGACATATGAAAATGAGGAATACAAAAATAATCAGGAGGAAAACTGAAGAAAGGAAAGCATTCAATGTAAAAAGTGCTAGATTGAAAAACGGCACCATCAGCTGGTAGGCTATGACTACGTTCGAAATGTGTCATCAAAATGTCTTCCCAGAATTTAACAAAATTTATTCAACACATTTTCAACCGACTTTTTAACAATACTTCAAACTGACCTTCAGACTGACGTAATTTAAAACTCTTGATTTGAAAAGAATTGCCGTCCCGTAAATAAGGCCTGGCTACAGGTAACGGAGAATTTAAAGCTATTTCTCACAAATTTCTTATGAATTTATATGCGATTCCTCTTAGTTATGTTACGCTACTTGTATGTCATATTTAATAGTGAAATCTCTTTGTTTCTTGTGTTAATGTATTTCCTTTGTTATCGTGAAATGTCTTGTTTCGATATAATTTCTTGTAATATTTGGTTTTCGTGTAATTGTTTGTTGTATTTTTGTTCTTATGTAATTTGTTTTAATTTAATTTCGTTGTTATACAACTGTAAGTAGGGCCTAAGCATTATCACCGAGATATCTCCTAATTGCAATATATTTAATAATAATAATAATAATAATAATAATAATAATAATAATAATAATAGGATAGTGCATTGCCAATTACTGCTCTTCGCAGGACCTACTGTAATCCCAAAACCAAACCGCATGTCTCAACAGGCCTGATGGGCCATGGCCTACCAACCGACCGCTGCTCAGCCCGAAGGCCCACAGATTACGAGGTGTCGTGGGTCGACACGACGAATGTAGACAGGGGCCGCTATCTTACCGTCAGATAGCTCGGTTGTAATCACGTAGGCTGAGTGGACCTCGAACCAAGCCTTGGATGCAGGTAAAATTTCCTGACGTGGCCGAGAATCGAATCGAACCCGGGTCCTCCGGGTAAGAGGTAGGCACGCTATCTCTACACCAAAGGGCCAGTTCCCTGCTAAAGTACATAGCTGTAATCGTCATATGAGTATTAGTATCTGTACTCACACGATCCGTATACAACAGTGCATGTGTCAACTTGATAACCTTATAAAAGTCCTCGCCATTGCTTCTTCCCTTCGGTTTCTCAGGAAACTGCTGCTATCATGTCGCACATCACACGACCTATTTTCAAACAGTAAAATACTACAGATAACAGCTACTTTATTAGTTGCCAAGTTGTGAGCACATGTTACTAATTGTTATTCCTCAGAAGCTGGTCATTGGAAAGGCGAAATACGTATTCTGTTACGTGCTGGAAATAAGATAAACATTATTGCTGTGATAGTGTGTCTGCCTCCGGATCCCAGCAGGTTCAAACCCCGCTGAGGAAGCCGAATGTTTGAAGTACGGTCCATTCGAATCTTCTGGTGCCGTCTTCTGACTGAAGGTTGGTGACCGTCATGGAATTTTTTATTTTCTTCCTAATTTGTGTTTCCCGTGTTAGAGTTGCCGTATCGTTGATGTTAAACCTCTTTCGGAGGTTTCGCGTCCATGATAATCCTCTCTGCCGAGTTCCCACGTCCTCGCTTCTGTTCTCTCTTTCCTGAGGTCACTCAAAGTGACAGAAGAGCTTTCCAACATTGCAGCAGACATCCACAAAAGACGACTGAAATATTATGGGCCCGTCCGCAGACTGCCGGCAAGTAGACTAACACACAAGATTCTCACCTGCATAGAACATCTAAAAAATATTCTATGGGTACTGGAAGCTAAGAAGGATCTGGAAAAAGCCCAGATGAACTCAAGTGACACCGCGGACAGAAACCTTTATAGGAAAAAAAATAATGGATGGAAAGTGCAACCAGAGAAAGAAATGAAAAAAAAAAAAAAGGCTGGAGCAAAGTGGACAAAAGAACGAAAA
This sequence comes from Anabrus simplex, assembly GCF_040414725.1. Classification (NCBI taxonomy): domain Eukaryota; kingdom Metazoa; phylum Arthropoda; class Insecta; order Orthoptera; family Tettigoniidae; genus Anabrus; species Anabrus simplex. Next base: position 1,295,565,521 of record NC_090265.1, read on the forward strand.
AGGATCCACGGAGAAAGGATGAGAGCTGTTTGGCAACTCAGAAAACAGAATCGTTAGAGCTTTGCGTGATCCATTGGGTCCATACACACATAATAACAATAATAATAATAATAATAATAATAATAATAATAATAATAATAATAGTCGTGTAGCTGTGAGTTTGCATTCGGGAGGTGGTGGGTTCGAAATTAACTGTCGACAGACCTGAAGCTGGTTTTCCGCAGTGTCCCATTATAATAGGAAAATGCTGGGGCTGTACCTTAATCAAGGCCAATGTCGCTTCTTTCCCTACCCCTATCCGGCTCCATGGCTAACTGGTTAGTGTGCTGGCCTTTTGCCACAGGGGTCCCGGGTTCGATTCCCGGCAGGGTCGGGAATTTTAACCGTCATTGGTTAATTTCGCCGGCACGGGGATTGGGTGTATGTGTCGTCTTCATCATAATTTCATCCTCATTACGACGCGTAGGTCGCCTACGGGAGTCAAATCAAAAAACCTGCACCTAGCGAGCCGAACATGTCCTCGGACACTCCCGGCACTAAAAGCCATACGCCATTTCATTTCCCTACCCCTAGGCCTTTCCTATCCCATAGTCGCCATAAGACCTATCTGTGTCGGTGCGGCGTAAAGCAAATTGAAATTATTATTATTATTATTATTATTATTATTATTATTATTATTATTATTATTATTATTATTATTATTATTATTATTATTATTAAGTGGTTAGGTTGACGTAAAAACGTGGAAGTTAAGTGCTGCTAAATTTAAATATAACCCGTAAGAAATGGTGGTACTACAGTGTCAGGGGTAGACCGTAGAAAGGATTCTCAATAGCTCTACTATTGGCAGTCATAGATTACCTAGGCGTCACTGACGAGGTGTTCAAGAGAAACGAGGAGTGATGTAGTTTCCCGTTGTTTTCTTCACGGTGACAGAATGGGCTGTTACACATGTCTGCCAAGTCCACTTAATTACACACACTTACATGCCATTCATAACAGAGACTGGCTGCACAAGAAATGAGATTTCTAGCACTGCTCGTACCTCAGCTGGGCCTACTTTCGTAGTTTCTAAGCCAAAGAAGAGACTGAGATAGTGAGGTCAATAATAATAATAATAATAATAATAATAATAATAATAATAATAATAATAATAATAATAATAATAATAATAATAATAATAATAATATATAATAATTATTAATATAATTATTATTATAAAATTCCGTGTGGTTATTGGTAGCCTGGTACAAATCTTCCGATGAGGATGGGCGGTATCGGCCGTGTATGGGAAACAACGTGTTATTGTGTTGTAGGATAGTGTTCTGTGTGAGTTGCGGCGGTGTTGGGGACAGTGCAAATACCTCGCGCTCGAGCCAGGGGGATTAATTATATGGTTAAAATATCCGACCCAGTCGGGAATCGAACCCGGGGCTCTCTGAATCGAAGGCGACTACGCTGACCATTCAGCTAAGGAGCCTGACAGTCAGATCAATGAAAGTAGATTTGTTCTAGACCATACCAGATGACATAGTGCACTGTATAAACATTATGTCCCAGCAAAAATGGATCTGAGCTCTGGCATACTGAAATGATGATAAAACAATTTGGCTAATTGATCTGACTTAAGGAAAAAGTAGTACATACTGTGGGTCGCTTTGAGGCATCCAGATCTTGTTTACAGCGTTAGTGGAAAGTGTTGCAGTGCAAATGTATCGGGACAACATATATAATGCCCCGCTTCATAGGTAAATGGTTAGCGTGCTGGCCTTTGGTCCAGAGGGTCCCGGGTTCGATTCCCGACCGGGTCGGAGATTGTAACCGTAAATGGTTAATTCCAGTGGCTCGGGGACTGGGTATTTGTGTTGTCCACAACATGCCTGCAACTCACACACCACACATAACACTATCCTCCACCACAGTAACACGCAGTTACCTACACATGGCAGATGCCGCCCACCCTCATCGGAGGGTCTGCCTTACCAGAAGCGTAATGAATTTGATACGGTTCCGCCTGCATGAAGCAATATTGGGCCCCGTTAGAGCAATTGTATAAAACGCCTCAATAACACATACAGCAGAGAATACAAGAAAATCGTCCATGCACTCTATTGCATTTCCCATTAATAATATACAAAAGACTTGCTGTAAGGTCATAACAACTAATGAATGGGTTTTACTTTTAAAATAAAATTGTAGTGAAAAATCTACCCTATTTCTATCTCTTGTTGTTATTATTATTATTATTATTATTATTATTATTATTATTAATCTGTTTACCCTCTAGGGACGGTTTTTCCCTCGGACTCTGCGAGGGATCCCACCTCTACCCCCTCAAGGGCAGTGTCCTGGAGCTTCAGACTCTGGGTCGGGTATACAACTGGGGAGAATGACCAGTACCTCGCCCAAGCGGCCTCACCTGCTATGCTGAACAGGGGCCTTGCGGGGGATGTGAAGATTGGAAGGGATAGACAAAGAAGAGGGAAGGAAGCGGCTGTGGCCTTAAGTTAGGTACCATCCCGGCATTTGCCTGGAGAAGTGAGAAATCAGGGAAAACCACTTTCCAGGACGGCTGTGGTGGGAATCGAACTCGGGTATCCGGGAGTGGCAGCTAATCACACTAACCACTACACCACAGAGGCGGACTGTCTCTTGTTCTTGTAATGTTATAACTTCACTGTACTCAGTCTAATGAAACTGGACCATGCGGGGTGTGCTTTCTGGTATGGATGTATTGATTATTTTACTTACTTCAGTGAATTTAGTCCTTTTACATTCGATGCTATGGAGACTCGGTTTATGGAGTCTGTCTTGGGTCATACTATTTCGTACATAATTCTAGTTTAGAAAACGATCGTTCAGTGGAAGAAACACTAACAGGAAGAGTCAGAAACATGTAGCCTAAACCCTGATAACACTTACTGTACATCTGTGATTGAGTTATCTACTAATAGCTTTGTTAAGGTAATTTCCTTTTCCAGAGTGTTTTGTGAGAGAGCGTTCCGCTCGCGTTGCGAGGTATGGCTGCGCTAGGCTTAAAATAATAATAATAATAATAATAATAATAATAATAATAATAATAATAATAATAATAATAATAACTGTAGCCTGATGTAACCACCTGAAAATTCCACTATTTACAAATGGTAAAAACTATATTTTTCAACCTATTCTACAAAATCATCCTGATGTAGCCTCACTCCCATGCAGAATGACATTCGACTAAAATGTTTATTTATTTATGTATTTATTTATTTATTTATTTATTTATTTATTTATTTATTTATTTATTTATTTATTTATTTATTTATTTATTTAAAGTCTGCGTGCCCCCTTAAGCCCCCAGGCCTGCCTCCATTGCAGGTCTTGCAGGCTCTAAAGTTACACCACTGATAACAACATATACATTGGGAAGTTACTACTACTGTTTACTTTACGTCCATTAACTACTTGTAAGATTTTTGGAGACGCCGAGGTGCCGGAATTTAGTCTCGCAGGAGTTCTTTTACGTTCCAGTAAATCTACCGATACGAAGCTGATGTATCTGAGCATCTTCAAATACCACCGGTCTGAGCCAGAATTGAGCCTCCCACGTTGGGGTCAGAAGACCAGCGCCTCAACCGTCTGAGCCACTCAGTCCGGCAGAGAGGTTCATCCTGATGAATGTTTAATCCTGCAGTAAGAATAGATATACCGAGCTCGATAGCTGCAGTCGTTAAGTGCGGCCAGTATCCAATAATCGGGAGATAGTGGGTTCGAGCCCCACTGTCGGCAGTCCTGAAGATGGTTTTCCGTGGTTTTCCATTTCCACACCAGGCAAATGCCGGGGCTGTACCTTAATTAAGGCCACGGCCGCTTCCTTCCAATTCCTAGGCCTTTCCTATCCCATCATCGCCATAAGACATATCTGTGTCGGTGCGACGTAAAAAAATATATATATTTCTGAGAATCAGTTCGCTCTCGAAAGAAACTGCGTCTTAACTTGTCGTGCCAGACCTTCCATTCCCACCATATAATTTCATCTTTGATCTTGCACTAGGATGAAGGATTTGCTCATTACTTGCATGGTCTGTCCATGTAACCTTAAGCACTTCCTAACGAACACTTAATCTCACGTCGACCTTGCATTATTAGAGAGATGCAGTAGCCTACATTATGGAGCACTTACCTTGGGAAACATTGAGACTTGAGCCTTGAAGTCAATAGCGCCGAAGTCCTTGAATACCTTTCATCGAATACACGTTTAGTGTATAAGGCTGATCTTTAATATGTTTTGTTACTACAACATAACATGTCGACTAATGTGTTTTGCCGTAGAATACGTCTGTAGTTTCGGGACTGTATTTGGGCTGGTGAGTGTTACAAAAACATGCAACTTTGAACTGCGAAATAATTTCTAGACAACACGGTGCGACGACAGTATTCAGTATCTCATTTAAAAATTGAGTGACCAGGGTATCTAGCAACAAGAGTTGTCGGTATGATGTCACTGAATGACGCAGAAGTGCTGTCATCTTGTGGTAATAAAATCAGTGCCGCGCGGCTAATAGGGTAATTAGTGTAGTTATCGACTCTTGGTGGTGGGTTATTATTGTATTAAGAGGAAGTACAACTAGGCAACCATCTTGTAACACTAATCGGAGAGAAAAAATTAAGAGGTCCGGCACTTCGAAAAATGAAAGTATCGGCAAAGAAATAGAAGGGCCACGAAGGGCGTGAAAATGAAAGACTCCCTAGGCCTCGCGACCTGATAGATTAAAGTGAGGAGCCTGTCACAAGTAAGTGGAAGCAATATCAGAACTCAGCTAAAGGCCCCATGGTCGCCAACCCATTTTTTTTTTCCAAGCTAAGAGCCCCGGGGCACCTTTTATTCACCTCTTACGACAAGCAGGGAATATCGTGGATGTCATTCTACTGCCCCCCACCCACATGGGGTGATCTGGCGTGGTAGTCCGTCCTGTTAGGTGACATTTGATTCATCACTGTGATTTCTGCACGTATAAGACAAAAAGGAATCAAATAGTGAACATTTGAGAAGTGCGAAAAGAAAAAAAATTATTTCGTAAAATGTCGCGACATGTGGGCAACGAGTGGCTTTACAACTATCGTAAAGACATTCGAGATAATAGAGCGACTTCTCAGAATTCCAAAAGGTCTGGAATCACAAATGTTAAGCGTCACATGGCGAATCGAGTGTGTCTTAAATTTAAGGCAGCCGAGCGTTGTAATGAGAGTTCCGCGCTGCTGGGCCCTAACCGAGCACATCTACTACTCCAGCGGGGAAAAGCCTGTTTGAAACTTATCTTGAAAATGTTTTAATTCGCTTAGAATTAAGAAATAGAATGTCAACAATAACATTTCAACCCCATACTGACTAGATACTTTATTTCGATTATACTCGTTCTTATCACACGGTACACATTCTATGTCGAAACTTTCAGCCGTGTTCAATTTTTAAACGCATTTTATGATAGTACGCTACATACATTTTAATGTAATTGTATGGGGAAACAAATGAACTCATCCTACTAAAGATGGTATAGAACAGCGGGCATATAAGTGACGAACATCACTAACAAAGAAAGAAAATATTCCAAACCTCATCGCCGGTTATGAATGAGCATAAGCGGCGTTGGAGATCCATTGCAGGATTTTTTTCCCCGTCTAACAAATGACGATTTGTTGACATGTTACCACTCCATTTAATACAGAGAGCGAGGTGGTGATTGGTGGAGATCGTTGTTATACTACTAGGCAACCATCCCCTCTTAACACTAATCGGAAAGGAAGACTGAAAGTGGTCCTACCCTACGAAGAATCCGGTATCGGTGAAACAGAGGTAAGGGCTTTAGAAGGCATAAAAATGAAAAACTCCCTAGGCCTCACAAACCTGATAACGTCGGGGTCGGAAGAGAACTAGAGTTGAGACGGGGAGGCCAAGATGGAAGTAAGGGGCCTGGCACAAGAAAGTGGAAGCAATGTCAGGCTCAGCTAGGGGTCCTGTGGTCATCAACGCTCGTCCACTTCCTCTTGCAATGGGCAAGAGAGAGGGTGCACCATGGTTTTAGGGAAGAATAGATTACTGTGTATAATCATATTAGTAATTTGTTCTTTAAAATTATTTATTGATGACTTTTTCTTTCCTAACTTACAAAATAAATGGGTGGCTTACCTCTGCAAAATTTCAAGGGTGTCATAGGATGTAAGAGTAAAACGAACTTGACCGTAATATAGCTTTAGTTTGATCATTTCATTTACAGCCTCAATTTGTGTGTTACAGGGAAATATGAACGATAAGAATTGTTATTATAAAGAACTTAAAGTTGAATAGCAACGTCCAAAAATAACTTGTACTTTTCAGTGAGTCGACGTTTTGTAGTTCAGTGTTTGGGTGAATAATGAAATATTGCCGGGCTGAGTGGCTCAGACGGTTAAGGCGCTTACCTTCTAACCCCAACTTGGCAGGTTCGATCCTGGCTCAGTCCGGTGGTATTTGAAGGTGCTCAAATACGACAGCCTCGTGTCGGTAGATTTACTGGCACGTAAAAGAACTCCTACGGGACTAAATTCCGGCACCTCGGCGTCTCCGAAGACCGTAAAAGTAGTTAGGACGTAAAGCAAATAACATTATTAATAATGAAATAAATATAAATGCACTTACCCCCCCCCCAAAAAAAAAGCTTTAAGAGAAATACAAGAAACTGAGGATTTACAAAAAAAATAACAGATGAACATCTTCTAGAAAAATAACACATAATGCCACTCACTCATCTTTTCTCTGAAATATTTACAACTTAGTTTTACGGCTCAGAATACTAAACATAATATTGTTTCATGCCGTGTGAACGAGACAAGCCGCAAGAAAACTGAATATTTCGCAAAAAATCTCGTTCCGTTTCCTCAAAAGTAAATCGCAGCTGTTCTGATGAAAAAAAAATCTGCGTAGATTAGAGAAAGTTTGTATTTGTGTACCCTCTCATTTTCTGAGTATTTTCTTGTAACAATATTCTTCTTTCTTTCTTCAGTTCCTTGGATTTGTTTAGTTACCTCTGCAAATGCTTCATTTTTTGTGTTTTCTTTTCTTTTTTACATTACTGCGTTTAATTATGTTAAGTGTCTGTCATAGCATCTGGGCTCCAACTGAAAAGCACAGTAGCTTTACCACACCGAAAATATGACGTATAAACGATCTCTTAACGATAACTGTCAGAAGGCGGAATGTAGAACATTTTCCGTATGAATTAAGAAATTGGCACAGTAGCCGAGTGTCTTTATAATGGTTAGTGTCTTGGAAAGTGTAAGGGTTATTTATACAGTACTTTACAGTAATTCTTATATTTGGGGTTATTGCTGTAAGCTAGGGTCCTATTATAATGAACCAACACAGAGTTAGTTGGTACATTAGTTATATTAGCCACAGTAATAGCTTAGAATCGTTTTCAATATAACTTGGGAGTTTTTTTAACTTTTTCAGAAGTTTTCACTCCCCACCCTGAAGGGGTGGAGTGGGCCACGCCTTCTCCTTGGCCAAGAGATGCGGGAGGATTGGGGAGATGTGATAGAAGAAGGAGGTGGGTAAATGGATGTGAAGGAGAAGGTGGGACGTGTTTCTTGGGTAATGTTTTATAACTTTATTTGTTTGTTTGTTACAATAATTAAGTGAAATATTGAATGCTTGGACATACAGACATGGAAACAACATTTACTATCTATCTATCTATCTATCTATCTATCTATCTATCTATCTATCTATCTCTCTCGATAGATAATAACATGTCCTGACTGACTGACTGACTGACTGACTCATCATCGCCGAGCCAAAACTACTAGACATAAAGACATGAATTTTTTGGGATACATTTATATTAGAGTAGGTGATCACTAAGGAAGGATTTTTTTGATATTCCGTCGCTAAGGGGGTGAACGGGGGGGGGGGGGGGAGTGAATTGTTTAAATGAGCATATCTATATCTCAAAACAGCGCTATATGATTTTTCACGAGAGTTTAATCCTGATGTAAACAAGGCATGTCCACGCCTCAGCCAAAGAAAGAGTTGTGATTCGCTGAGCGTGTAGTATCGACCTCCGCCCCGTCAATGTCTCGTGTTCGGACATACAGTGCTGCGCATATGACCTAAAATAGACGAGGAACAGTTTTTGAGCTGTGTGAAACTAAACGGAGGGGTTTGAAGGGACATCTACTGCTGAAGATTAAGGCCTACGTTATTTATTTATTTATTCATTTCTGAATATTAAAGAAAGCTATCGTAGGCTAGAACACAAAATTACACGCGTAGGAAAGTTTATCTTTGGACAGCTGTTTGAAATGTCCGCCCGGTAGACTGTAACCTAATAGAATACCAACTTTCGAATTGAAATGTATATCTCTTATCTTGTAGAGTTCCTATCATGATAGAGCATATAGCATGATTGGACATGTCAGACGGAACTGTTGATAATTCTGTAACAACATCTATCGAAAAGAAACAACTCAAAAAGACAATACAATAGCCTCCCTATCCATTAACAAAGGTTTACGTTCTCCTTTAACATTTAACAAACTGGAACCCTATGTCCTTCAAAAGTCTGTACAATGTAGTTAAACTGAAGATGGGTAAAGTTTTATCTTTATTCACACTGTCTAATACTTTGCGTAAAGTAGGTGGTTCATTCCGAAAAAAAAAAATCATGAATTTTCGTTCTAATACCACTTTTGACGATATCGTCGTACTTCTCGATTCTTTGAGGTCGTTTACGTTCCTTTCCCGACGTTGTTAATTTCCCTGTCTTTCTAAACTCTGTCCGCATGTTATGAACCGAACTAGCCGACACACCACACAACTCTGCACTTAGTTTCTCTACCTCTTTTACTGCTAAACCTGGATTCTGTTCACTTATTTTATTAAAAAAAAAAGCACAACGCACTGCCTATGGTCACTTCTGAGCGGTTTTCCTCTTTTGTGTTTCACTATTCGGGATGGTCCTACCTCTTGCTCCATTTCTCTCGCTATGAATACTGACACTGACAGCTGCTGCAAGATGCAACACCTTATCTCCACGCTGTACAGCTTGGGACTTTCCCTCACTATGAGAAGACTTCCTGCATTACACCACGCCTTGTGCTTTCATATCTCGTTATTTAATCACTGTTTTATTTTTAAAAAACATATAGATATATACCGGTATATATGACAACCATATTATAATTTGATTGGGTACTCTTTCAGACTATCTAAATGTAATAAACTAAGATAAAATTAAATTAATGCGACGTACTGCTCTTCTTCGAGCTCGCATACAGTCGAGTGAGTGCGACGGTTGCTTCTCCAATCAACTACGTCTATGTCCACGTGCAAAGCCAAGGTGCTCCGCCTATTTGTTTACATCAGGATTAAACTCTCGTGAAAAATCATATAGAAGACATAATCAAAGCCGCAACCTCCACAATAAACGAGAGAAAGGCAAAGAAATGGTTCGATCAACAATGCTATACAGAGAAAAAGAGAGTCATATCGGCCCTTCACGTGGCCAAACGCACTCAAAATCAGGACGACCTGATCACATATAGCAGACTCAGAAAAGAATACAAAAACCTTCTAAAGAAGAAACGAGACGATTTCACAGAACTCGAGGCTAGAAGAATGGTGGAAGAAGCAAAAGAAAACCCCTACATTGCTCTAAAGCCACGACAGTCGCATACAGTGGGGAAAATAGAGATACCAATCTGGGAGGCTCGCTTCACGAACATCCTAAACCAACAAAGGGTCAACGAAGCTCATGAAATAACAAGACAATACAATGACATCAGAATATTTACAACAGAGGAAATTAGAAACACTATATCAACATTGAAAAACAAGAAGGCAGCAGGCCCGGATGGGATATTTAACGAGCACATCAAAGCAGCCTTGGAAGTTTTAATCCCAGCAATCACGAACATGATGAACTTATGTCTGTATAAAGGACAAATCCCGGTGAGCTGGAAAACCTCGAAAATTAGAATGATATACAAGGGAAAAGGAGAGCCACTTGACCAAACTCGTACCGGGGAATCGCGCTAGAGAACAACTTTCTCAAAATTCTGACGAATCTTGTGAAGATAAGACTAACAGAGGAAATCGACAACAAGATCCCAGAGGAACAATTTGGATTCAGGAAAAGCCGAAGCACCCTACATGCAGTCAAAAACCTCATAGACGACATCGAGGAGGATATAAGATTCCCAAAAGGAAAATTCCACGCAGTATTCGTCGATTTTTACAAAAGCGTTCGACAATCTCAACAGGACCTTAACATGCGTCAAACTAGAACAGATGGTGGAACAAAACAAGGAACTAAGCGTCTTGATACACAACATCCTGAGTAAAAACACCATCATAATTTCAGACAACGTAACAACCTCGCAAGAAATTATACAGACAAACGGAGTGTTACAAGGAGACCCCCTTAGTCCCCTTCTGTTCAACGTAGCCACACATGACGTGGTCCAAGCAACAAGAACTTCCGCTCCGTCCCTCAAGATTTATATATACGCAGACGACATGGTGATGGGCTCTCACGATACTAACGGACTCCAGAAAGGAATAAATGCTCTAAGAACATGGGCTGAATACAACGGCCTGCAAATAAACGCAGAAAAGACAGTACACATGGTTTTCAGGAAAGGAGGACGCCTATCTGCAAGGGACAAAATTTACCTCAAACATGAACCTCTACAAACTACGAACAGCTTCAAATATCTGGGCGTAACGGTCCAGACAACAGCACACTCATTCAGAATTCACACAACACAACGAGCAGCTGCCGCAACCAAAGCCATCTACGACATCATGTCATTAAGCAAACTTTCCATGGATACAGCTTTAGCCCTCTTTGAAGCCAAAATCGTTCCTATTCTAACATACGGAATAGAGATAACATGGGAAAAGTTAAGCTATAAAGACCTAATACGAATGGAAAAAGTGAAAGCCAGATTTTTGAAACCAGCCCTCGGAATTTCAAAGTACATCAAGTCAAGACTATCGTACGAACTCGCGAGAGAAACAGTTCTAATAGAGGACCTGAGATGGAAATTCAATCTGCCCTGTACAGACAACTGGAAGAAACTGTGGTTAGAGAGGGAGAAGAAAAAGGAGATATGGCCAGAGTTCTACTCTTCAGAGGCCATGATGAACAGAGCATGGACCGGCACAAAGCAGGAGCTGAGACATTTTGTAAATTCCATGGCAGTCCATGGCTACCATCACAAAATCTGTAGGTCGAAGACATACCACGACCCGGACTCGATGTGCATATGTGAACTCTGTGGTAACCATTATGACCGATATCACGTACTGTCGTGTAAAAATCGTGTGAAATCAATCATAGACCTCTGTATTGATTAATGTATCCTAATACTGCACAACTTGTGCGCAATAAAGTTTATATTATAAAACGTTTATAGACGTAAAAATTGGTATTTAGAATCTCCCTTAAAAACACAGAAACACGTATTTTTTGTTTCTGGAAAATCCAATTCATGGAGGTGAACAGGAGTGACAAAGGGGGTGAATTTTTAAAAAGACTATATCTACAGTATAACTTAAGAAACATAAGTTGTTAAAGACGTGAGAATTTTTATTTGGAATCTCCTGCAAAAGTAAAGAATCATAAATAATTTATTTTCGGAAATTCCACTTAAGGGGGACTGAAAAAGGATGGGAAGTTTTAAAATGAGAATATCTGCAGAACATCTCATAAACTTAACATGTTACAAACGTGAACATTGGTATTTTAATCTCTTTTAAAAATAAACAAACATGTATTTTTCTTATTTCGGATTTTAAAAAACTTAAAGGGGAGGGTTAAAAAAGACTGAAAAGGTGGTTAAATTGTTTTATTAGGACAGTGATATCTCAAAAACTGAAGATGTTACAGAGGTAAAAATTGATACCGAGAGTCTGCTTTAAAATAAAGAAATACGCATTTCTTTGTTTTCAGAAAATCCACTTAAGGGGGTGAAAGACTTGAAAACAAGTTGAATTCTTGGTATGAGGATATTTATATCTCAAGAACTAAAGATGTTGCAGGCATGAAAATTATTATTTTGAATCTCCTTTAAAAATAAAGAAAAACGTATTATTTTGTTTTCGAAAAAATATATTTAGGGGGTGAGAGAATTGAAAAAAATAGTTGAATTGTTTGTATGAGGATATTTATATCTAAAATAATCTAAAGATGTTGCAGACTTGAAAATTGGTATTTGGTATCTCCTTCAAAAATAAAGAAACACGTATTATTTTGTTTTCGGAAAATCAACTTAAGGAGGAGGGGTTAAAATAATTAAAGGAGTTGAAATCTGTTTATGAGGATACTTATATCTCAGAAACTGAAGATGTTACAGACGTGAAAGTTGGTGTTTTGAATCTACTTTAAAACCAAAGAAACACGTATTTATTGTTTTCGGTAAGTCCACTTACGGAGAGAGAGGGGTGGAAAGAAGTGAAGAAGTTGATTTTTTATGAGGATACTTTTATCTCAAAATCTGAAGATGTTAAAGACGTGAAAACTGGTATTTTGGAGTCTCTTTAAAAAAAACACTTTTTTTGTTTTCAGAAAATCGACTTAAGGGGGTGAAGAGAATTGAAAAAGCGGGTAAATTTTCACATTATATGCCTTTGCTGGCGAGATGTAGTGTTTACAGTGCACTATGTCTTCTGGTATGGGCTAGAGTAAATTTGTTACTTTCATTGCCCTGTCTGTCTCATCCTTGGCTTTGACAATATGAAAGTGACTGAGGTATGAGCGATGCAATACCATTCCTTATGCAGCCAGTCCCTGTTATAAAATGATGCGAAAATATCGTTCATAGGGTCAGTTGATGCATGCACTTCAGTGGGCTTGGCAGACTGATATGTAATAGCAACTTCTGGCTCGGCGAGGAAAGCAACGGGAAACTACCTCACTCCTCATTTCCCTAGTATGCCTCTTCAGTGACGCCTAGGCTGTTTATGACAGCTGTTGGCGGAGCTGTGGAGGATCAAACCAGCCTTCGGGCTGAATACCCAACATACATACATACATACATACACACATACATACATCAGTACCGGCAAGGGCGCCTATGTCCGGGGGCAAGGGAAGGCCGTCCCGCCCCACCCCTAGCTCTCAGGGAAAGGAAAAATCTAATGTAGTCAGGTGTTTTCCTTTCAAGAAAATGATTTAAAAGTCGGTATTACGTAGAAGTGGTAGCACCCCCCCCCCCACTAACAGGCAGGGAATACCGTGGGTGTTATTCTACCGCAGAATACAAGTCGCCATTCATCTTCCAAAATATTAAAAATACCACATACCCACAGGTCTATTCCCCCCCCCCCACCCACCCACCCACCCTTACAAACTGCCATATGGGCGCCCATGAGGACCGGTGTCAAAAATGTAACATGTTGCAGACTTGAAACTTTACATCGGTCTATTTTCAGACCAACTTTGCTTTACGGAAGCGAAAGCTTGATGGACTCATAATATCTTATTCATAAGTTAGAAGTAACAAACATGAAAGTAGCGAGAATGATTGGTGGTACAAGCGGGTGGGAACAATTGCAGGAGGGTACTCGGAATTAGGAGATAAAGACTAAGGAATGAACTCGGTGGATGAAGCTGTACGCATAAACTGGGTTCGTTGGTGGGGTTATGTGAGGCGAATGGAGAAGGATAGGTTACATAGGAGAATAATGGGTTCTGTTATGGAGGGTAAGAGAAGTAGAGGGAGACAAAGACGACGATGGTTAGACTCAGTTTCTAAAGATTTAAAGACAAGAGGTATAGAATTAAATGAGGCCACAGCACTAGTTGCAATTAGAGGATGTTGTGGCGACATTTAGTAAATTCACAGAGGCTTGCAGACTGAACGCTGAAAGGCATAATGGTCTATAATGATGATGCATATATATATATATGTATGTTTTTTTTTGCTAGGGGCTTTACGTCGCCCAGACACAGATAGGTCTTATGGCGACGATGGGATAGGAAAGGCCTAGGAGTTGGAAGGAAGCGGCCGTGGCCTTAATTAAGGTACAGCCCCAGCATTTGCCTGGTGTGAAAATGGGAAACCACAGAAAACCATTTTCAGGGCTGCCGATAGTGGGATTCGAACCTACTATCTCCCGGATGCAAGCTCACAGCCGCGCGCCTCTACGCGCACGGCCAACTCGCCCGGTTGTATGTTTGTTAGTTCTTCTGGGGTGCCACCAGGGTCCAGTCTTGGGCCTCTCCTATTTCTTATTACGGTTAATGATTTGCCTGGAGTGATTCGTTCCTCTCATTGTTGTTTGCTGGCGACGTTAAGTTATATAAGATATATGCAGTGACGTAAATGATTTGCAACAGGATATTAATAATTTTATTATGGTGTAATAGCAATAAATTATTCCTAAATGTTAAGAAATGTAAAGTTCTGGTATTTACCAGGAAAAAAAGAATGTATAAATCCGACATATTATATTGCCGGCCCCGTGGTGTAGGGGTAGCGTGCCTGTCTCTTACCCGGAGGCCCCGGGTTCGATTCCCGGCCAGGTCAGGGATTTTTACCTAGACCTGAGGGCTGGTTCGAGGTACACTCAGCCTACGTGATTAGAATTGAGAAGCTATCTGACGGTGAGATGGCGGCCCCGGTTTAGAAAGCAAAGAATAACGGCCGAGAGGATTCGTCGTGCTGACCACACGACACCTCGTAATCTGCAGGCCTTCGGGCTGAGCAGCGGTCGCTTGGTAGGCCAAGGCCCTTCAAGGGCTGTAGTGCGATGGCGTTTGGTTTGGTTTGACATATTATATTGGCGAAACAACACTTGAAATTGTAAAGTCTGTTAATGATTTTGGAATTATTTTCGACAGCAAGTTAACTTTTAATAGCCATATTGCAAAAGTAATGAGTCTACCTAACAAGATGCTTGTTTTATTATTGGAAATTCAAAATTATTTACTCAGCCGGAAGTAATTATTAAGTTGTATATAAGCTCGGTACAAAGCAAGTTAGAATATTCATCGATAATCCGGGACCCCCTTTATAAGGACCAAACACGTCACATTGAGACTGTAAAAATAAATGTCTAAGGTATTTGTATAAAAAAAACCTTCAATGTGTTTTGTCCATTTGGCATTTCAACCCAGTATTTAAGAAATTTGTTCAATTTCACGTCTTTTAAAAACAGGAGAACATTAATTTCGATACCGGTACAGATATTGATGAAAATTTTAAAAGGAAAAATTGACTGTCACGAATTACTTTCCTTCACCTCTTTTTCATGTACCACAAGTAACATCACAACAGCAACTATTATTACACATCCCAAGATCTAGAAGCGTTCATCATTTTAATTCACCACTACCTAAAAACATTATCGGTTTATAATTCAATTAGTGCACAAGTTGATTTATTTCCTGGCGCTAGATTGTTCAATAAGCAAATAAAGGCTATTTATACTCAATCATAATCATGATTTTTTTTTTGCTAGGGGCTTTACGTCGCACCGACACAGATAGGTCTTATGGCGACGATGGGATAGGAAAGGCTTAGGAGTTGGAAGGAAGCGGCCGTGGCCTTAATTAAGGTACAGCCCCAGCATTTTCCTGGTGTGAAAATGGGAAACCACGGAAAACCATTTTCAGGGCTGCCGATAGTGGGATTCGAACCTACTATCTCTCGGATGCAAGCTCACAGCCGCGCGCCTCTATGCGCACGGCCAACTCGCCCGGTAAATTAAATTTTGCGGGAATGCTAGGTACTCATAAGATTTTTTAAAATAACTTGTTCAGTAATTTTCTATGGCTGATATATAGCCTCTAGAGTTTAACATGGTGGAAACTACAGAGCAGCGTGACTGTAAATAGCGCTCTCAAAGTTATAACCAGTATAGCAGAAGAAGGCGGATACCTGATAAAAGACAACAGAGAAGTCATCCAGAGAGCGGTGAGTGAGATCAAAAACGTTTTTTAGAAATGAAATACGCACTAAGAGGAAGGGTGAGCTCTCTCTCAAAACGCAAGGGAAATGAGGTTAGCGAAACAAAAGCCCTCACAAGGGGAAAGACGGCAGCTCATCGATACAAGTGGCGAGATCTATAGAGCCAGCAAACGAAACATAAGCTCTGCACAAGGGAGAAGACCGCAGCTCATCGATACAAGTGGCGAGATCTATAGAGCCAGCAAACGAAACATAAGCTCTGCACAAGGGAGAAGACCGCAGCTCATCGAGACAATTGGCGAGATCTATAGAGCCAGCAAACGAAACAGAAACTCTAACCAAGGGAGACGACAGCAGCCCGGAAGGACAAGTGGCGCGATCTACAGAGCCAGAAAACGAAACATAAGCTCTGCACAAGGGAGAAGACAGCAGCCCTGAGGGACAAGTGGCGCCATCTACTGGGCCACCGTACGAAACGCTACACGAGGGTGAGACAAGACCAACTACAATTATACATCAGACCGTAACCCAGAAAAAACATGGCGGGCCTCGGTGGGCGACATGAGAGGTTAAGGGGAAGATTACGTATGTTTATTCTGAGTCACCTAAAGAAAACATCACAAATCGAGCGTCATTAAATGCTACTCATTAACTCAAAATATGAATAATTATGCACCTAAAGCAACGTTAACGCGTATTGCTAATTGTGATTAAAGTGGGAAAACAACGAAGGAAAAATTATTTTATCAACGTCAGGTTGAAACAGACTCACACTAGCACTCCCACTGCCACCATTGTGGGTAGTTTCAATAGGTCGGTTAAGGTCTGAGGTATTGTAGTTGGTCTTGGGCGAGGATAGTATCTGCCCAGAGAAACAAGAAACGAAGCCTACCGTGCAGACGCATAGTGCAACAAACTGCAACCAGCACCCACCGCCACCAAGCGGAGCCGAGCGAAACAAAGAAGGCGACAGAGAAACAAATAGAATCCAATACCTACCGCTGCCAAGCGGAGAAGAGCGGAACAAGGAAGGCGACCGAGAGAAATTACGTAACTGAGCAGCACAAAACTGCTCACCACACACAAATAACGTCATAGAAGAGAGCATTATAGGAAAAGTAAACGAACAGATACAACATTTACTTGAAGACGTAAAACGGATGATAAAAGAGGAGCTAAAAATAAAGAGGCAAACCTCACTAGAGCGAGCGGAGCACACAATAGACGAGACAAGCGATACATCAGATCGGGCACATGAAGAAGAGGAGAGAAAGGAAACATTCACGTAAGTGATAAGAAGACACCCAAGACATACAGAATCGGAATAGATTTTAAACACTGCAAGATCGCGGAGGACCCAGTCTTCTGACCCAAAGGAGCGATCGTACGGCCATTTTGTTTCTCAGTGCAAAGCACAAACGCCGCGCTGTAAGAAGCAGGAGAAAGAAATGGAAATAAAGACACTACTATGGAATATATAAGGTCTAAGAAATGCAATCAACTTGATACCAGAAGACATCTCCGGCGACATAGTGACCCTCACAGAAACATTCCTAACAACCCAGTGGAGCACAGATAACTTATACGCAGCGCACTCGTACGCAAGCCAGAGGGCAGACCAAAAGGAGGCATGGCAATGCTAATAAAACCAAGGTTAGCACCGTTCGAGATATTGTAAAACACGAAAAACATACTACTAGTAAAGACCAACGCATGCACAGTACTACAGGCCTACTTCCAGCCAGAATACAAGGCAAAAGAAATCCAAGAGGAGATACCATGCCTTAAGCAAGACGAACAAGACGGACAACGTGATAATGGGAGACCTGAACTGCAGAATAGACGCTCCTACACAGAAAGCAAGAACTGTAATCAGCTACATAGGAAAGGAAGGACTAACTCTGGTAAACAAAGGGGAAGAACACACATATTGAACCCATAATTCTAGATAAGTTCAAGGCTTCAATATCTCGGATCAAACGGGGGTAGCACAATCGACCTCGTGTTCACAAACAGCGACAAGACCCACCAGGAGATAAGAAGAGACATCCCAGTGAGAAAACATATACCAATATGTACCGTCATATATGTAAAAGACCCACAAAAAAGAAACACCTCTAGAAAACAAACAAACAAATCGTCAAGGGAGATCGACAAGGACAAACTAAACACAGAAGCGGCAAGAAAAGCATCGAAGGAAATACAAGAATGGAAAACAAACGCACTTGACACGATCGAAGGACATATAACACAGGCAATAGTCAAGAAAGAATGGAAACAGAGAAAAACCAAGCCATGGTTCAAACAGGAGTGCTACGAAGCAAGGAGAACCGCGATCACAGCCCTCCACAAGGCAAGACAAACAAAAACGCACTAAGACCTAAGGGAGTACAACAACACCAGGAGAGCCTACAAACAAACGCTGAAAATACACAGAGATATACACGGCGGAAGAGGAGAAAAACTTATCGAACAAGCAGAGGACAAATGGTACAGTGTGGCCTCACCAAAGCAGCCCTATTTCCCAAGAGACCTCCCAATTTACACGTGGGAAGAACATTTTAAAGAAGTACTCCAGACCAAAGAAACTCGCCCAGAAATCCCAAGCAGGGAGGAAGAAATAGAGGCATCCCGTCCTTTCTTCGGAGAAGAAGTACGGAGGCAAATCGCAAACTCAAAGAACAACACAGCCTGCGGTCCAGACGGTATTGTTTTCGAGCATCTAAAGAAAACAACGCATGCTCTCGCAGACAGCTGGACGGAGCTCTTCAGCGAATGCCTGAGGCAAGGCAACATTCAAAACAAATGGAGAGTAGCGACACTTAAGGTGCTTTATAAGGGCAAAGGAGACACAAGAGACCCAAACTAGGGGAATTGCCCTGGAGTGCACAGCCCTAAATGTACTAACAAGCCTACTTACCGAGAGATCTCCGACTCGTTGGCTGAATGGTCAGCGTACTGACCTTCGGTTCAGAGGGTCCCGGGTTCGATTCCCGGCCGGGTTGAGGATTTTAACCTTCATTGGTTAATTCCAATGGCTCGGGGGCTGGGTGTTTGTGCTGTCCCCAACATCCCTGCAACTCACACACCACACATAACATTATCCTCCACCATAATAACACGCATTTACCTACAAATGGCAGATGCCGCCCACCCTCATTGGAGGGTCTGCCTTACAAGGGCTGCACTCGGCTAGAAATAGCCACATGAAATTATTATTCACCGAGAGATGAAGACTGATGACGGAACACAGTATACCGGAACAACAGTTCTGCTTCGTAAAAGGGAAATCGACGATTCAAGCAGTGAAATGCATACAAAATGACATCGAAACAGGTCTAGAACACCCAAGAGGAAAACTGCACGCCAGCTTCATAGATTACACTAAGGCGTTCGATCCTATAAATAGGCAATTAATAATAAGAAGAACAGAAGAAATCACAGGAAGAAATCAAGAAACCAGAATCATATCCCAAAAACCAATTCGAAATAGACGACAGAGCCTCGAGAGCAGAGATGATAGAGCAAACGAACGGTGTCCTTCAACGTGACCCTTTGAGCCCGCTGCTCTTCATAATAGCCACTGCAGCAGTACAAGAAGAAATAGCAACAGAAAATGTCAAAATATGCACCTACGCAGATGACATGGTAATCGTATCCCAAGAACTTCAAATTGCCCAAGAAGCCTTCAACAAACTCGTTAGCATGGGCCGAAAAAAACGACTTGAATCTAAATGAGAAGAAAACAGTGAAAATGACATTTAGAAGGGGCGGAAGACTGGCCGTGAACGACTACATCCTCTATAAAGGAAATCCACTGCGAAACGTACCAAACTTCAAATACCTAGGAATCACGCTGCGAAGGCGAGGGGACACATACGATCTACACATCAGAGAACGTGCCTCAGCAGACAGGATGGCAGCAAATAGTATAAAGAATCTGAGAAAACCATCTCTGAGAACGGCGATGACCATATTCCGCCTGGAGATCGCACCAATTATGACCTACGGATTAGAGGTGATATGGAAGAACCTAAACAAGAAAAATCTAGAAGACATAGAAAAAGTCAACGCTCACTTCCTGGAGAGAGTTCTAAGCGTATCAAAATACGCCTCACCTTCGTGCTAGCAAAGGAACAGTTCTTCATAGAAGAACTTCGCCTAGACCTGCTCCTGCCAGCCACCGAAGCCTTCAAAGATCTACTTAAGATAACTTACCAAGAAGAAACGAGAGAGATGGCCGGAGTTCTTCGCCACGGATACGATGATCTACAGAGACTGGACTGAAGCCAGATACGACCTACAACAGATCATGACGAGAGTAGCCGTCCATGGGTTTCACTACCGGCTATGCACAAGAGAGAAATACCATAACGCAGAAGACAAGTGCAAGTGCAAGCTATGCGGGTCAAATTGCGACCGATATCATGTAATGTGGTGCAAAAACAGGGGAACCTCACTATTAGACTTCTGTCATAAAATGGACTAAATATTTAAAAAAACGCAATTTATTCGATATTGCATCGTGTAACATGTTCTTACATCTGTATGGCCAATGGCTGCAATATATATTATGTTTTTTATTTGTGGTAATATTTTAAATTGTGTTCTGCTTATTAGTTTTCTTCTTTTGCTTCTTCTTGCTATTATTGTTACCTATTGTTATTATTGTTTGTTTGATGTATTTAAAGTTTAAATCCCATATGTCATGAAGGAACGTAATTGGGCTCAGCCCGTGTACCTTCGTACTATCAAATAAATAAATAAATAAATAAATAATAAATAAATAAATAAATAAATAAATAAGTAAATAAATAAATAAATAAATAAATAAATAAATTCATTTCCAAATTATCTGAAATAATTTAAGAAAACACTAGGTAAACAACCGATAGGCAATCTGCCACTTCGGCGATTCCCTAAATACAGATCAGCGGTAACCACTGATCTCTATACCTGGATGGCTGGTAGCTTGGGTAGCAGTAAGCCGAATAGAAGATGACTGGCGTCGTAAGATGGCAGCGAGCGCATGGTGCAATAGACCACGAGGAGCGCGCTTGCTTTGTTTATGCTTAGTTCAGTGACGCCAGGCCTCTTGATTGTAGTTTCACGAGTGTTCTGTGCTGTGTTATTGCAAAGTAAATAGTAGTGTATTTTACGAATTTAGGTTCGTTGCCTTGTAGTATGCTTGTGAATTACAAGATTAAATTTAAATGTGTTTATCTGAAATATGAGTGAAGAAACATTCTACGGGGTATTAACATACCGCAGTATTCAGCTTATGGATGTACAAACAGAACCGATCAGCAGAAGGAGAAATCATTTCATCGGGAAGTTTTAATAATAATGTTATTTGCTTTACGTTCCACTAACTACTTTTTTAAGGTCTTCGGAGACGCCGAGGTGCCGGAATTTAGTCCCGCAGGAGTTCTTTTACGTGCCAGTAAATCTACCGACACGGGACTGTCGTATTTGAGCACCTTCAAATACCACCGGACTGAGCCAGGATCGAACCTGCCAAGTTGGGGTTAGAAGGCCAGCGCCTTAACCGTCTGAGCCACTCAGTCCGGCTCGGGGAGTTTTATACTGTACATAAGAATCTTCCTAGGGTAGTGTTTTGAGTTTTAGGTTTATTGTATCTTATTTCGCATATTCCGGGAGCAAAATGGCAATTTTTGTAGGTTTCCTTTCTCGAGACCCGAACATCTAAGATCATCGATTAGGAGTATCAGGCGGGAGAATTGGGAGCCTTCTAAAACAGCTGTTCTCTGCTCGGATCACTTAGAGGAAGACTGTTTTGATAGAAATGGACAAACTGTACACCTTAAAAGTGATGTACAGCCAACTGTTTTCAATTTTACTGAACATTAACTGCAAGTAAAGATTTACTTATATATATATATATATATATGTATATATTATTTCTCATAATTAAACTGACGGTTTCGATGAAATAATTGACGTGACCTTATAACAATCTTAGAAAATGAAGTCTGGAGGAATTCTAGACCTTATTTACATCAGTAATAATTATGGGTTTCAGACACTGGAGTGGTGGGAGAAGGAAAAGTGTGGTGGGTGTTTGGGGCTATTCCATTATACTATTCGTGGTATTTGGGACTCTTTTAATTGGTGTTACATATTTCTGATGATGACCATCAATATCGCTTTGCTAGCTGAATTTAATTAAAGAGGTCTGTAATAGTACATTAAGCTGCAGGTAATGTGATATATTGACTAGTTTTGAATATTTGCTGGTTTTGTAAATGTGTACATTTGCTTCAATGATATTTTAATTTGATAATATGCGCGTTATTTCTTGGAAACAGGAAACAGAAATTCATTATCAAGCACCGATTACGATATGTCGAATCTAGGCCTGTATATTGAGCTACGTTTATAGGTACATCATTTTAAGAATGCATAATTTCGTGGCATACATGTATACAATTTACAGCAATGTTTCCAGAAACTGGTTTTCACTTGTATTGTGTTACCGATCGCTAATTGCATGTATTCAGCACCTAAGTTAATATTTGCCGGCCGTTATTATACACTCATGTTTATTGCTATCCCGGAGATTTACTGACCTCGGAATGACGTGTCAGTGATCCCAATGTCCTTATGCTTTGAGTGAACATGTCTCTATATTTTTAATTATTCCAATGCGCCATTAATTGCGACTTAAAATTGACTATATTATCATTGCTTCCCCATAAGGAGAGCTCGAGGTTGGGTACGCCAACATGGCGAACCGCGCGTTCAACTTGGTGTACTTTCTCCTGCAGCGGAGACCTGCCATCAGCGATCCATGTATAGAGATCAGTGGCGGTAACTGACTGACAGATTGGTCGCATGCGGCACGATGCTTAGTCCACTCGGTCGCTAGTGGCACGATATCAGCGTGGTCGCATCCGGCACGGTCGTTCTGGTACGTAACCCACGGGAAGTGGTAGTGTTGGTGATAACTGGGCTGTATGGCACGTAAGGATACATGCTGACAAGCTGAGATGATGACCGCGTCCTGAGATGACACCTCGCACGGAATAGCTTCAGTACACCTGACAGAACACTTTTTCAAAAGGCTATAAACCTCCGTGCCTGGCTATGATACAATATTCCGCAGGGAACCGAGGCGTTCATGTTTATTTTCCTCTGCTCGTAAGCTGCCTTCACAATACAAACGTAACTAACTATAAGCGTAATATGAACATGAAATATTTCTCATCGAAGTATACTTCTGTAACCTTTCACAAAACGCTGGCATCGGTAAAAATTAGTAGCTTGTAAATCTCAATCTTCTCTTATTAATTTTTCATAAAAATAACGAACTAGACAGACAGTGAACGGGAATAAACAATAGCATGGCGTAGATTGAAAATGTTTGTATTATTTGATTTTGCTTAAATGGACACAATGCTACAGGAATAGATATTTTATCATACGGGAAATGTGATTTAACTTTCTCTGTACACTCTTATTTTCTCGTTTTATTTTAAATATGTGTTAATTTTGCGAAAAAATGCACAACGGGAGTTTATTTTTCTGAGTTATTTTACTGGACAGGTGAGGTTACTTAAAACAACAACAACTCAATAATCAACAGAGACTGAAGGTAAGTTTCAAGGGACATTTTTTACTTTCTTGTTTAGTTCTGGAGTCCAGAGCCAAAACTCAAAGGAATGAGTGGTGTAACCTCAGAATGTATGTACGTATGCCCCTTAGTTCAGTTTCTTGATACGAGGTTGGGGATGAGGTGTTTTTTTAGTATGCGACATATGTTTACGCCAACCTCAGTTGAGGAGCTAATGAAGATTAAATGAATGGTGGTGAATGAAATTGGGTAAGGAGGTGGAAGGAATGGCTGTGACCTATGAATAGGAACTGTCCCGGCATTTGCCTGGAAGTGGAAATGGGAAACAACAGAAAACCATTCTCAGGAAAGCCGACGGTAGGTTTCGAACCCATTCGTCTCCCGAATGCAGAACTTGGCTTCATAGCCATAGCAGCCATTCCGCTCGGTCAAAATAACTTCGTAATACTGTATATACCTACTTATAATCCCTGACACTGGTGTAAATTTTACACTTGGCTTTACGTCGCAGCGACACAAATAGGTCGTATGGCGACTATGGAACAGGGAAGGGCTAGGAGTGGGAAGGAAGCCGTCGTGGCCTTAATTAGGGTACAGCCCCAGCGTTTGCCTGGTGTGAAACTGTCCATCGTGTAGTAACCAGTTCACCAGGCTTTTATCTCTTATTTAATCACTCGAAGAAAGAAGAAACAAACACAACATTTATTTATTTATTTATTTATTTATTTATTCTGTCTTTATATTTTATATGCTTCTTCTACTCCAATTAATCATTATTTTGCGTTCGAAGCCGCCGCATGATATTGGCACTTTGAAAATCATCTTCCGGGCTGCCGACAGAGGGATTCAAACCCACTATTTCCCGAATGCAAGCTCACAGCTGCGTGCCCCTAACCACACGGCCAACTCGCTGGGTACTCTGCTGTAAAGGTTCTCGTGTAACCCCATCCATGAGAACTGGATAAAACAGTTACGAAGAGTACGCTCATTCTTTTCAGTTTGTTGATATTAAACCTGAGAGTATATAAGACATATATTTTAAACTAATTATGCTTGCAGTAGTGACTCTCCATTACATAACATGCGCTCAAATGGCTGTTAATATGGATATATTATTGTCTTGTCTGATCGATAGTTTATTTGCAGAATCCTTGAACTTTTAAATGCTCTTAATAGCTTCTATTGACTCATGATTGGCAATAAAAGCTTTTGTCCATCGTGTAGTAACCAGTTCACCAGGCTCTTATCTCTTATTTAATCACTCTAAGAAAGAAACAAACACAACATATCTTTATGTATGTATTTATTTATTCTGTCTGTATATTTTATATGCTTCTTCTACTCCATTTTTATCTCGTAAGACGGTGTCAGCATTTCTGGTGAGTCTCTTCCACCTTCCTCGATCCCGGGCGTAATCTTATGTCAATCTTCTTCGCCGTCTCTCTTCTCTCACCAGTCCGTACACCGTCTCGTTGATCTTCCTCTTCTCCTACCCTCCTCTATATTCATTTCAAATATTTGACCCCCAATACAACTTTGATACATAATATGATACATTTTTATTAAGTTTAAGTTACGGCGGTTAACATTCACTTATAGCCTTCTTCCAATTGGGGCAGGCACGTGATTAGTATTTGGTCTGGTTTTACGGCCGGTTGCCCTTCCTGATACCAACACTATGTGGAGGAATGTTTTCACTTTTCCGTGTTTCTGTGGTGGTTAGTGTGTGTGTGTGGGGGGGGGGTGGAAAAGTGTGTTTAGACGAACAAAAACACCCACTATCGGAACCAGAGATCCACTTACATTGTAATAAAATATTATATGTGTATTCGTCGAGAACTCATTGGCTGAATGGTTAGCGTTGAGGTCTTCGGTTCAGAGGGTCCCGGGTTCGATTCCCGGCCGGGTCGGGGATTTTAATCGCGTCTGATTAATTCTTCTGGCTCGAAGACTGGGTGTTTGTGTTTGTCCCAACGTCTTCCTCTTCATATACAGACAGCACACCACACTACCAACCACCACAGAAACACGCAATGATTATTACAGCCCTCCATAAAGGGTTGCGTCAGGTAGGGCATACGGCCGTAAAACAGGGACAAATCCACACGTGCTAGATAATTCACACCCGCGATCGATAGATATGGGAAGAGCGATAGAAAAAGAAGGAAAAGAAGGTGTGTATTCGTCAACCTTATTCAATGGCGCTCTTTTCTTTTTCATGTGGTCTGAGAGACGATACAGCCACTTCAACTTTGTAAGTGTGCGATGAATACGTTTCTGTATCTTCTCATCATGGCTATTTGATACGCCTCAGTTTGGAAAAAGAGGGTTATGAGAGGTCTCTTCAAAGTGACGGCTAGAGTTCGTATCTTCATTGGGTGCAGTTAGATAAATATTTGAAGTTGTAATACTGGTTGACAAAGGGATGTTTGGCGTGAGGAATGTTTCATTCAATTTCAGCTGTTCCCGAGCAAACTTTTTACGATCAGACAGTTAAGATTTGATTTTATTTTATTTTAATTTATTTTATTGATAAATAGGGTTCTAGAGAGCAAGAGGAACAATACATAGATAATCACAGCAATGGCGGATTAAGGTCTAAGATCTAAAAGTGAGTGAGTAATAATAGTGGTTTTAAGTATGATTTGAGTATCATTATTCACCTAAATGGGAGGATTATATTAAAAGTGGATTATTATCAAAGTAACAATACAGCAGGAACAATTTTTTTGACTTTTAAAGTGACTTTGGAAATAAACAAATATAAGAGAAATAACTGTTACATATTCATAGTGCCTAGCAGGTACTTCTTAAGTTTATTACGAAATGGAACAGTTTTAGATATGATTGCTGTATTGCCGGGAATGCCGTTATATTCAGATATTAATAAGTGTTGCACTCCCTTATTGCCAAACCTTATTGTATAATTTTGAAAAATATGTAATTTATTATTTTGCCTTGTCTTATATGAATGGATGTCAGTGACTTTAGGAAATTCAGAGTTGGTGAACATTTTATTATGCAAGACTTTATGAATAAGAAGTGATGCATTTAATGAGATTAATTTCTTAAGTGGTAATTGGGTGAGCCATGTTGTTTGATGATTCCAAAACTCGAATTCCTTCCAAATTGCTTCAATAACGACCTTGCTGTACCTCTATTTCTGTAGAATGAAGGGCTGTATGTTGGCGTAGTGTTTCCCTTTCATGATCTGCTGTTTCTTTTATTCATTCAATTATTCTTTGTTGCTGGACGAGGCGGGTAAAATCTGTGTACGGAAACTGGAGTTCTGCGTTGCGCTTTTCTTACCCTTTTTCGCCTACTGGTCAGCCTGGTCGTTTGTAATTATACTAACAAGACATTTGATCCCCTTAATGCACACCTTTTTACCGTCTTTAATATTCTCAAAAATACGGTGTAATAGATACAGTTATTCACACACATGCTAATGCAGGCGTTCTAGTCTTTGAAAAACACTTCAAAGAGTAGGTAAATATCAATACCGAGCGAGTTGGCCTTGCGGTTAGGGGCGCGCCGATATGAGTTTGAATTTGGGATATACAGGGTTCGGACCCCATTGTCGGCAACCCTGAAGATGGTTTTCCGTGGTTTCCCATTTTCCCATCAGTAAAGTACTGGGGTTGTGCTTTAATTAAGGCCACGGCCGCTTCCTTCCCACTCCTAGACCTTTCCTATTCCATCGTCGCAATAAGACCTATCTGTGTCGAGGCGACCTAAA
Organism: Anabrus simplex; assembly: GCF_040414725.1. Lineage (NCBI taxonomy): Eukaryota > Metazoa > Arthropoda > Insecta > Orthoptera > Tettigoniidae > Anabrus > Anabrus simplex. The sequence goes on from NC_090265.1 coordinate 1,295,592,793, forward strand.
GCCAATTGTATAAAAAATAAAAAATAAAAAAATAGTAAATATCAATGTTCCTCCAAAATCTTGCCTGCCGTACTTGTGGTTGATCTGAAAGCTGATATTCATGAAGTGGGGAGAGAGAGAGAGATTTTTGAAACAAAGAAAATGTTAAACAGCTATAAATATAATAATGCGGTTAACCACGTTTCATGAAGGGGAAAGACAGATCAAATCTTCGTTTCTTGATTGATTGATTGATTGATTGATTGATTGATTGATTGATTGATTGATTGATTGATTGATTGATTGATTGATTGATTGATTGATTGATTGATTGATTGATTGATTGATTGATTGATTGATTGATATAATAATGATAATGATAATCGATGATGGCGTCAATTTCGACTTTCCGTTTTACTTCACTTATCGCAGAGTAAACCGGATCTTTGGTGGGCGATCTATGGGCGAGATTTAATTAATTTTGGCGGGTAAACACCAAATGTGTCTCCAGAGATCTTTTACATGCCGAGATCATACGACAGTGTCGAATGGACTCTCCCACCTCTCAAAATTCCGATTACTCTGCCGGGTTTGAACCCGCGGTCTTGGGATCCGGAGACCGGTACTCTGCCACTTAGTCACGAAAGGAGTGATTGATTGCTGACTCAGTTAAAGGGGAATTAATGCCGAAATAACTACGGTACCTACAAGCCTTGAGGGGGAATAAGAATAGAGTTGTGAGTCCGCTAAGAAAGACAGGAAAATGAAATAATCTTAGGCCTTGAAAGATAAATATTGTTGGGTTTTGAGTTAATTAAGGTCGGTCGAAGAGGAAACTGAACGTGAGGGGGCTAGAGCAAGCGCGAGTGGAACTAATTACGATTCAGTTGGAACCCTGTATTTAACCTGTATTATTATTATTATTATTATTATTATTATTATTATTATTATTATTATATTGTAGTAAAATACTGTAGGCATGCTACATTATCGAGATGTTTGTTTTTTTTTTTTTTTTTAATGTGCGGCTGGAAGTATAGTACGCGAACCTTTTCTTGATACAAAGTTCCGATTCAGCACTAGGGAGCTCAGGTATCAAGAAAAGGTTCGCGTACTATAGAGCTCATGTGTATAAGATACGCGTAAACGGGGAAGGATATCAGCGTGTATTATTTGATATTTATCTTTGCTTTTAAGCGCTTATTTTTGTATCATTTATTTTATCTCTCGCATATTGTCTTTAAATGGTTTTGGGTCGGTTTCCTTACGACTGGCGTTATTAAATCTTTTGCTTATGTAACGAGTTATTTTGCATTGTTTAAATTGATCACATCCCTAAAATTTTGAATTTTATAACGTGTTGACCGACTGGCGCATACCGTGAGAGAAAAGAGATTTGATTTCGGACTATGACACTGTCAGTCCTGTGTGGTTTTTCTTTTTCATACACTCCGAAATACTCGTAATATGTTATTTGAAGTCTTGGAAGATTGTCCCTTGTGCAGGTTAAAGTTGTACGTACTGCACATACCTTACTGCAAACGCAATTAATTACCTGAAGTCTTGGTATTCGAATAACCCTTGCATCTCCCTCCCCTCTGAATCATCAGGTTAGTTAGTTCGGGTCTGTATCTTCTGATCTTCGAAGTTCTAATGGGGAAGAACTTCCCCCATTTGTTTCAGATTTTATTTTATTTTTTCTGTTGTTTTAGAACGCACAAAGTCCCTGTGCAGGTAACATTCCGTTAGGGTTGTACAAAGTAGAGAACTATGTTGTGTGGAAGTTTGAATCAGAAGTTACGTGTGATTCGTTAGGCAGTTAAATATGTTCATTTTATCTCGTGGATGTATAAAAACCATTGTCCTTGTGAGCAGTGTTAGCTTTTGATGAGATCCGTTCTGGAACATAGAAAAATTAGCCTTTTACAGTTCATGAAGATGCCAGACTTGTTTTTTGAGCCGTCATATGATTCATATTGTGCTTTGAAGGTTTCGCCAGGGTTCTGTCAGTCTCATGCGAACACTTGATGAGCTGTCTGATATAAGAGGCCGCGAAAATGGTTGTTACAAGCCAGGCAGAAGGAGGCGTGGTACTTAACATACGACAATAACGTCTCTTACGTCTGCAGGCAATCATCAGTTCGAATAGCGGGTCATAGCAATCATAGGATTCTTGAAGGGCTGTACTGTAAGAGTCTGTAGATCTGGAGAAGGCGGTACCGAGGGAAAAGATGTTCGCCGTACTGGAGGACTATGGGATTAACGGTAGATTATTAAAATCAATCGGAGGCATTTATGTTGACGTCCGACTCTTTGGCTGAATGGTCAGCGTACTGGCCTTCGGTTCAGAGGGTCCCGGGTTCGATTCCCGGCCGGGTCGGGGATTTGAACCTTCACTGGTTAATTCCAGTGGCTCAGTGGCTGGGTGTTTGTGCTGTCCCCAACATCCCTGCAACTCACACACCACACATAACACTATCCTCCACCACAATAACACGCAGTTACCTACCCATGGCAGATTCCGCCCACCCTCATCGGAGGGTCTGCCTTACAAGGGCTACACCCAGCTAGAAATAGCCACAGGAAATTATTATTATTATTATTATTATTATTATTATTATTATTATTATTATTATTATTATTATTATTATTATTATATATTCGTTTACGGCCATTAGAGACCACGTTAGATAACAATTACATGTTTCTGGAAGCCTTCCTCACAGCCCAGAACTTCAGCATCCTCTCTCTGGCAGCCTGTCTTCTTTCGTCCGTCCACCCACGGTTAAGTTTTGGTTCGTCATGGAATCCCTGAAATCTGTCGATCACTGACCTAAACTTTGTTCGGTTTGAGATGTCTTCCGAATTTAGTCCCACCTGTCTGAGATCCTTTCTTACCTCCCTGAACCATTTGTCCGACACTTTAGGTCTGCTGTCTAGTATTGTGAAAATCTTTTTCGTTAGTCTCTTCTCATCCATTCTAAATAAATGCCCATAGAATTTAAGTCTCCGTTTTCTCATGGACTCAGTTAGCCTTTCATTGTCTCGGTAAAGTTCTTCCCTTCCTCGCAGCCTATACTGTCAATCCACAATCTTTGGACCCATTATTTTGCGAAGGATCTTTCTTTCAAATTTCTCAGCTTCTCTCAGTCCCGCTTTTCCTGTCATTTGGAGGCATTCACTAGCATAAAGACATTCCGTTTTAATCATTGTGTTGTAGTGCCTTAGTTTAGCTCGTCTGGAGATGGTTTTCTTCTTGTATATAGGATATGTCCTACGAAAATCCGCAGCCATTTTCTCCCGTCTGGTGTTGTTTGCTTCTCTTTCATTTGTTTTCAATTGCACTATTTCACCCAAATACTTAAAGCTATCAACTCTTTCTATTTTACCGTGTTCTGTCTTCAGGTACCGAGGGGCTGTTTTGATGTTTGTTATATATTTAGTTTTTTCGAAAGAAATCTGTAGTCCTGCTTTTTCTGCTTGTAGTTTTAGTACATTCAGCTGTTCTATTGCTGTGTCAGTATTCCTAGATAGCAGCGCAACGTCATCAGCAAAGGCAAGGCAATTAATCATGACACCACTTTTTGACCCTCCAATGTATACTTGGTTAAGTAATCCTTTTCTGTCCAGTTCTTTTTCCCACTCCCGGATAATCTTCTCCAACACACAGTTGAAAAGAATTGGAGACAATCCATCACCCTGCCCGACTCCTGTTTTAATTTCGAACTGCTTGGAGTTCTCTCCCATGAACTTAACTTTCGAATGTGTCCCAGTTAAAGTCTGCTTAATAATTGCTGTTGTTTTGGCGTCAATTCCAAATTCCACTAATATATTGAATAGCACTTCCCTGTCGACTAAATCATACGCCTTTTTAAAGTCTACAAAAACGACTACCAGATCCTTTGAGAGATGATTCTCTAGTACACGTTTCAGACTCCAGATTTGATCAACGCACGATCTTCCCTTCCTAAATCCCGCTTGATACTCGCCTAGTTGATGATCCACTTGTTCCACAAGTCTCCTCTGTAGTGCTTTAGAGAGTGTCTTATAAGTTACAGATGTGATGGAAATGCCGCGGTAGTTGTTAGGATCTGCTCTATCACCTTTTTTGTGTAGAGGATGAATGATAGCATTTTTCCAATCTTCAGGGTTTACCTCCATTTCCCATATCTTTTCCATTTCTCGCCTTAAAATTGTTATTGCGATTTCTCCACCACTTTTCAGCATCTAGGCTGTAATCTTTCACCTTTGTTGTTCATAGTTTACATGGATCATCTGGTGAAAGCAGGGAGAGATTCCGTTAGTTGAACATGTAGTAAGCAGGTTGGCCTACGCCAACGACTTGAGCTTAATGGTAGATTGTGCCGAAAGCCTGCAGTCTGATATCTTGGAACTTGAAAATAGGTGCAATGAGTATGGTATGAAAGACTAGACTGATGTCAATAGGTAAGAAATCCAAGAGAATTGAATGTCAAATTGGGGATATAAAGCTGGAACAGGTAAATACATTCAAGTATTAAGGATGTGTATTCTCTCAAGATGGTAGTATATTCGTAGTGAGATTGAATCAAGGTGCAGTAAAGATAATGCAGTAAGTTCACAGTTGCGATCAACTGTATTCTGTAAGAAGGAAGTCAGCTCCCGGACGAAACTATCTTTACATCGGTCTGTTTTCAGACCAAGTTTGCTTTACGGGAGTGAAAGCTGGGTGTACTCAGGATATCTTATTCATAAGCTAGAAGTAACAGACATGAAAGTAGCGAGAATGATTGTGGGTACAAACAGGTGGGAACACTGGCAAGAGGGTACCGGAATGAGGATATAAAGGACAAGTTACGGGTGAACTCGATGGATGAAGCTGTACGCATTAACTGGCTTCGGTAGCAGAGCCATATGAGGCGAATGAAAGAAGATAGTTTACCTAGGATAATAATGGACTCGTTTATAGAGGATAAGATAAAAAGAGGAGACCAAGACGACGATGGTTAGACTCAGTTTCTAACGATTTAAAGATAAGAGGTATTGAACTAAACGCGATCACAGAACTGGTTACAAGTAGAGGATTGTGGTGGCGGTTAGTAAATTCTCAGAGGCTTGCAGACTGAACGCTGAAAGGTATAACAGTGTATAATGAAGGTGTATGATATATGCTATTATTATTATTATTATTATTATTATTATTATTATTATTATTATTATTTTGTACTGTGGTATGTATAAATGCCCATTGTGGTATTAATTTTATGAACTCATTTCGTCTTTTAAAGTACAAATTCAGAAACCAATTTCTGCAGTTTCATGTTGCACTGCCGATATAGGCTAGGGTAATTATATATGAATGTTGTCTTTATCACTATTTGTACTGTTTCAAGGTACATATTAAGGAAAGCTGAAGCATTTCGCTTGCGTTAAACATGCAAAACTTGGAACATTCTGATGTAAAATATGCTATAGTAGTTTTAAAGTACAAAACGACGAGATGATTAGCTGCTCGTCATTGAGAGTGTCGGTGGTGGTGGCGGTGGTGCCGGTGGGGGCGTGTTTAGCGCTTTGGCTTAGCTGCTGGCTTTCCGTCCGAACGGACGAGGTTTGAATCCCGGTCGATTCTGGGTTGGAATTTGCACCTGAAAAATCACGTGGTATTAGGAAGATCATCCGACCTTAAACCCCCGGTCAAAACCAGCTACTCTTGAAATATCGTGAATAAGCTGAAGAAAGTGTTGAGGGGCGTGATTAGCTCAGTGCTTGAGTTGCTTTTTCTTTTCTTTTTTTCACTCAGAAGGCTGAGGTTTAAATCCCGTTTGATCTTAGGTTTCGATCTTTTCGAAAATCGCTTGCCGTCCGGAAAGGCATCCGGGCTTAAAACCCGGCCAAAACCAAAATAAGCCTGGATGACTCCAGCGACCCCAGAAATAACCGGGATAAGCTGAAGAAAGTTCGAGACTGGGGTGGGGGGTGGCGTGATTAGCTCAATAGCCTCCACCGAACCCAGAAATAACCGGGATAAGCTGAAGAAAGAAGAAAGTTCGAGAGGGGCTGGGAGGGGGGGGGGGGGCGTGATTAGCTCAATAGCCTCCCGCCCGGGAGACTGAGGTTCGAATCCCAGTCGACCCTAGGTTGAGATTTTCATGTAAAAAATCATGAGGCGTCAAGAAGGGCATCCTGAACTTGGTTGTTTTCAGCGACCCCAGAAATAACTGGAATGAGCTGAATGGTCAGCGTCGAGGACTTTCGTTTAAAGGATCCCGGGTTCGATTCCTAACTGGGTTTGGGAATTTAATATCGTCTGGTTAATTCCTCTGACTGAGCAAGTGTCTGCGTAGTTTGGGTCACATAGCGATCAGCTTGCATTCGGTAGATAGTTGGTTCGAACCCCACTTTCGGCAACCCTGATGATGGTTTTCCGTGGCTTCTCATTTTCACGTCGCTATAAGACCATCTGTGTCGGTGCGCCGTAAAAGCAATTTGTTGAAGTAATTCCTCTGATTCGGGGACTGTTTGTTTGTCCTAACACATTCATCTTCATACAAACACAACACACTACACAACCAGCAACCACAGAAATGTACAGTAGTGAATACCTACATTCCTCCATATAGGGTTGGTGTTGGGACGGGCATCCGTCCGTTAAACAGGGCCAACTCCGCATGTGCTACACCGAGCGCTAGTGGATGGAGAATAGCATTATGGCAGTTGTTCCGACTCATTGGAAAAACCATAGATTCCTGTCTTTACCGGGCGAGTTGGCCGTGCGGTTAGAGGCGCACGTCTGTGAGCTTGCATCCGGGATATAGTGGGTTCGAATCCCACTGTTGGCAGCCCTGAAGATGGTTTTCCGTGGTTTCCCGTTTTCACACCAGGAAAATGCTGGGGCTGTACATTAATTAAGGCCACAGTTGCTTCCTTCCAACTCCTAGGCCTTTCCTATCCCATCGTCGCCATAAGACCTATCTGTGTCGGTGCGAGGTAAAGCCCCTAGCAAGAAAAAAGTCCTTTCTTATTTGTTTAGAAACTTAACACACCACAACTGGCTCATAGTGTTTGAATATTTTAAAATAATTATAATGGTGATCAACATTGTAATCGTAATACGCATTAATCTTTATAGCCTTCTTGTAATATGCCTCTATTACAGAAATTCGTTTAGTTGCAAGTTGTTGGGATCCAAACTGAAATTTGAATTTGATAATGTAAAATAAATCTCAAATGAGTAATTTACATCAGGCTATTTAATTTACATGTGTTTTATTTCTTTTTTCCAGGTGATATTTCCTACATCTGGTAAAATCGTCCAAGGTCTAAAGCCAGCAGCCACACCATGGAAGAATCACAAAGGTTACATTTTGCACTGTTTTATTTCATTGGAACAAAGATGGTAGGCATACAGTTATATACAGCAAGAATACTGTCATTGTTTAAGTCTGTCAAAATAACAAATTTCTTGAAAATGTGCAGCACTACATATTTGAAATGAAAGGGATAACAGGTTATTATTTAATATACTTGGCTATTAGAGACATCAAATGGGATATACAGTAAAGACTAACGTCACTGGCATCTTCTGCTGCATCAGTTTTGTTTTAGAGAATAGTCTTTTCGTTTCTAAGATTCTGAACTTATAATAAATGTATGAACTGGAACATTCATCAACTTATGAGAAAATGGGCTAATAATGACCTGTCTGTCAATACAATTGACTATACAGTTGCCTGTGAAATTGAAATAATAAATAAGGTAGTTCAACCTGTTCAATACAAATAAATACGAAATGTAGTGTTACATTCCTATTTAATTATAAGTGGAAGCGGTACCGGTTTCGAATCCAATCCGGGTCATCATCAGCCGAATAAAACGCAAAAAACAATGCATAGGTAAGAAAGAAATTAAAGATCAAGTCCCCACAAAAACAGTTGAAGAGGTAAAATAAAACAACGGGGATATCCACTGTAAAATTCAGAATAAGTAGAAGGTGTCACTTAAAAGAAGCAAGGCGCAATCTTCTGAACAGCAGCATAGCACACCCAAAGTTCGGTATTGTCTCATAATGTTTACGAGAAGCGGAGAACAGTTAAATGAGCCAGCTTGCATACACTATCAGGCGCGAAGTCACAACACAATCCAACAAATGTGAAGATGCAAAATCGTGCAGAAGCCGAAGACGAATAGCTCAGTGGAAGTAAATTGCCAGCTCCCGAAGATCAGCACGACATATTCAACGTCAGGCACTGTGCTTTCAAACGCCGACTGAACTTGATGAATAGCTTAATGATGCAGTATATGCTTCGGTCGCGAAAATGTACATAAATATATATACATATAATACAATACAATATAATTGAAATATGTAACTGGGATCTTGTAGATTTTTTTAGAACAGTTGACGTAAAAAACAATTGTGAAGAGAAAAATGGTAAAAAGCGCAATACTGGAAACAAATGAAAAACGTATATGCAGAGTGCGCTATTTCTTGAAGATAAAAATTCAGGTCGTAATTGAAGTAGTCAAAGTCAGCGCAAAGCATGAGTTTAAATTTGAATGTGAAAACCCAAAATGCAGGTGGCAATATAGTATATTAGTATACAGTTCATTTCGGAAAGTAGGTTTTTTTCTTTAGAGGAGAGGTGAAAAAATATAATTTGATATCAAGTTTATCCGCCATCGGCAATTATTTGTAATAACATATTTATTCAACGTCAATCATTTGTAATCAAGGCTTTTTAGAATAATATTGTAGACTATATATGATAACGTTTTTTTATTATTATATTATGTAGGATAAGAATTCATTATGTTGTAAATACGGTCAATATGTTGAGACATAGTTGTTTTCATTTCATCTCATGTTTGTGTATACGGAGGGTTATTCTTGAAGCTTGGGATTTTGCGTGAGTCATGGATTTATTTTATGACCAAGGCTAGTAAACAGCGACCCGCGCTAGAGGCTTGCAAGCTGGTCAGCTATATCATCGCCACGCCTTCTGGACTTGTCGAGGAGGAACAGATGGGGAGTTGATGCTTCGATCTATCGAATCAGATACTTCGTTGTATATGAGTTTTGAGATTGAACTGTTACCAAGAGTGGGGGTGAGCCCGGATATATACTGATTCTCTACACGAGAACGGGACCTTACAACCTTACAACCTAACGAGATACTCCATCACTACTACTTCCACTGTGAACATCTACTTTGAACGACGTGATTTGATTTTTGAAACAGTGTGTGGTCGCTCCGCGACATAGTTATTTTTGTACAATGTATTATCGCTTCGATACAGTACTTAGGTGCGGTAATGTTATCGGATCTGCGTGACACGAAACAAGCTTACGGCTTGTGTTATTTTCAGTAAATATTCTGGACGAAGAACTATGTTTAGTTCAAGTCCATGGAATTTTGGTACAAGTCTGTACCGTATAAATAGTATAGCTCAGTTGGACTGAGATTTCTACTAATATGGAAAAATTCATATCTCTGAATTTTCTCCTCATACGATCAACGCTGATCAGTTTTTATAAGTATAGGGCCAATGTCTAATTTAAAGACTAGGCAAATAGGGAGTGCTAGTCCAGATAGCCCGTACCACATCAGAGAAGGAAGGAAGGATGTCCATGGAACAAAGTCTACGTCGAGAAGGAGAGAACGAGTAACCACGGAAACCAGATGACTTCAACGGAAGCTGCAATTGGTGAGCTTCAATTAGATAAAGCAAGCAATAGTAAATTCAGTAAATTATAAATTCCTCCACGCTTTAAGGAAACTTTTCCGATTCATCTCATTTTTTGTATAATAAATTCATTTGTATTTTATATTGCGTTAATTTTCTTTCTTAAGCGATACTTAATGGTTAATTATTTAAAATCCTACCCCTGTGATTTCAGTGTAAGTCTCTATGCTAGTAAATATAAATGTTGGTTTACAGTTTTATTTACCGGGCGAGTTGGCCGTGCGCGTAGAGGCGCGCGGCTGTGAGCTTGCATCCGGGAGATAGTAGGTTCGAATCCCACTATCGGCAGCCCTGAAAATGGTTTTCCGTGGTTTCCCATTTTCACACCAGGCAAATGCTGGGGTTGTACCTTAATTAAGGCCACGGCCGCTTCCTTCCAACTCCTAGGCCTTTCCTATCCCATCGTCGCCATAAGACCTATCTGTGTCGGTGCGACGTAAAGCCCCCTAGCAAAAAAAAACAACAGTTTTATTTAAAACTGTAACCATGGCGCCCAAACATTACATAGAGAAATGGGGAACCATGGAATGTTGATTGTTTCTATTTGCGTGGCAATTTGCGGGCAAGCCACAAATAGTTTATTTAATATTCATGTGTCCCAAGATAATAACTTTCATCTCCCCAAGTGTCTTGACGAGGTGGAACAGTTACAGCCTTGCGCTGACTTTGACTACTTTAATTACGACTTGAATTTTTATCTTCAAGAAATAGCGCACTGTGCATATACGTTTTTCATTAGTTTCCGGTATTGCGCTCTTTACCATTTTTCTCTTCACAATTGTTTTTTACGTCAACTGTTCTAAAAAATCTACAAGATCCCAGTTACATATTTCAATTATATTGCATTGTATTACATGTACACTGACTGACAGAGCAAATGCAACACCAAGAAGGAGTGGTCAGAACTTTATGCCAATTGCAGGTTAGACTGACGTCACTGAGGTATGCTCATGATGTGAAATGCGCCGCTGTGCTGCGCACGTAGCGAACGATAAATGGGACACGGCGTTGGCGAATGGCCCACTTCGTACCGTGATTTCTCAGCCGACAGTCATTGTAGAACGTGTTGTCGTGTGCCACAGGACACGTGTATAGCTACGAATGCCAGGCCGCCGTCAACGGAGGCATTTCCAGCAGACAGACGACTTTACGAGGGTAATGGTGATCGGGCTGAGAAGGGCAGGTTGGTCGCTTCGTCAAATCGCAGCCGATACCCATAGGGATGTGTCCACGGTGCAGCGCCTGTGGCGAAGATGGTTGGCGCAGGGACATGTGGCACGTGCGAGGGGTCCAAGCGCAGCCCGAGTGACGTCAGCACGCGAGGATCGGCGCATCCGCCGCCAAGCGGTGGCAGCCCCGCACGCCACGTCAACCGCCATTCTTCAGCATGTGCAAGACACCCTGGCTGTTCCAATATCGACCAGAACAATTTCCCGTCGATTGGTTGAAGGAGGCCTGCACTCCCGGCGTCCGCTCAGAAGACTACCATTGACTCCACAGCATAGACGTGCACGCCTGGCATGGTGCCGGGCTAGAGCGACTTGGATGAGGGAATGGCGGAACGTCGTGTTCTCCGATGAGTCACGCTTCTGTTCTGTCAGTGATAGTCACCGCAGACGAGTGTGGCGTCGGCGTGGAGAAAGGTCAAATCCGGCAGTAACTGTGGAGCGCCCTACCGCTAGACAACGCGGCATCATGGTTTGGGACGCTATTGCGTATGATTCCACGTCACCTCTAGTGCGTATTCAAGGCACGTTAAATGCCCACCGCTACATGCAGCATGTGCTGAGGCCGGTGGCACTCCCGTACCTTCAGGGGCTGCCCAATGCTCTGTTTCAGCAGGATAATGCCCGCCCACACACTGCTCGCATCTCCCAACAGGCTCTACGAGGTGTACAGATGCTTCCGTGGCCAGCGTACTCTCCGGATCTCTCACCAATCGAACACGTGTGGGATCTCATTGGACGCTGTTTGCAAACTCTGCCCCAGCCTCGTACGGACGACCAACTGTGGCAAATGGTTGACAGAGAATGGAGAACCATCCCTCAGGACACCATCCGCACTCTTATTGACTCTGTACCTCGACGTGTTTCTGCGTGCATCGCCGCTCGCGGTGGTCCTACATCCTACTGAGTCGATGCCGTGCGCATTGTGTAACCTGCATATCGGTTTGAAATAAACATCAATTATTCGTCCGTGCCGTCTCTGTTTTTTCCCCAACTTTCATCGCTTTCGAACCACTCCTTCTTGGTGTTGCATTTGCTCTGTCAGTCAGTGTGTATATATATATATATTTATGTACATTTTCGCGACCGAAGCATATACTGCATCATTAAGCTATTCATCAAGTTCAGTCGGCGTTTGAAAGCACAGTGCCTGACGTTGAATATGTCGCGCTGATCTTCGGGAGCTGGCAATTTACTTCCACTGAGCTATTCGTCTTCGGCTTCTGCACGATTTTGCATCTTCACATTTGTTGGATTGTGTTGTGACTTCGCGCCTGATAGTGTATGCAAGCTGGCTCATTTAACTGTTCTCCGCTTCTCGTAAACATTATGAGACAATACCGAACTTTGGGTGTGCTATGCTGCTGTTCAGAAGATTGCGCCTTGCTTCTTTTAAGTGACGCCTTCTACTTATTCTGAATTTTACAGTGGCTATCCCCGTTGTTTTATTTTGCCTCTTCAACTGTTTTTGTGGGGACTTGATCTTTAATTTCTTTCTTACCTATGTATTGTTTTTTGCGTTTTATTCGGCTGATGATGACCCGGATTGGGGTCGAAACCGGTACCGCTTCCACTTCATTTCATTTCCATTTCATTGTGATATATTTCAATACGGAACATTATGAAATGTTTATTTTTTAAATATACAGTTGCCTGTCAATGCAATTGATTACCGGTATACAATTAGTAATACTATTTATTTAAACCGTACTACCATCGTACATGTTTCTAGAAATAGATCTAATCTCTTCTTCAGCGATAGTAACATGTCAAAATCCTTAAGATATACTTAAATCTATAACAAATAAAACCTTGAAATAATTCTAACTCATTAAAATAAAATCTACATTAAAATCTCAACAATTGTATATCTTCATTTTCTTTTTTGAGAAAAAAGTTCAGTTTTAAAATTCTACCACTTGCTCAATTGGAGTACTGTTCACTAAGTACAGCATTCCAGTTTTTGAGCTGTGTTGAATGCTGTTGTCTGAAACTGTTGTTGAAGCATTCAGAATTTGATATCTAAAAACAAGTAAAAAATGACTGTATTTGACTTGCGGATCCCTTCTCCTTACTTAGGA